>NC_091157.1:13846681-13968694 GCF_040958095.1 Procambarus clarkii
CTCCTTGTCCCCTCCCCCCCCCCCCCTTCGTCCTGATCACCGTGGTCTCCTTTTCCCTACGTCCCTCACCCATTCATTCCCTCCCCCCTACCTTTGCTTCCCCCTTCCCCTGGTCCTCCTCCATCCCCCCCACCCACTCTTTCCCTTCTCTCAGAAAATGTATTATTAAAAATGACCGAAACTAATGTATAGGTATCTTACCTCCCTCCCCCCCTACCCCTTTCCCACTTCCCCTCCCCCCCTTTTATGCTGCTAATAAAACCTAACCTATCCATCCTAGGCCTATGAGTTACAGCCCCGCTCCTGTGCCAGGTAAGTCCACTAAGGGCTCACCATAGCCCGTGCTACTTTGGAACTTTTGTTCTAAGTAGCTGAATCTAAAACAACAACATCCACCTCGGCCTAATACGTCTGAGGTCTAAAATAGTAGATATCTGGCTGTACTAGGCTTAGGAATATTTAAGTTTGGGGTTTTAGCTTTATTTGCCACGGACTCTAAGAATAATTTGAACAAAAGTTGGCTTACTGGGGCTCCATCACTACATATTGGTACAATCGACCACATAGCTCGAAAGAGTACTATCATTTTAGGAGAATAAGTTGATATACTTCAATGTTTATGTCACAAACACAATATTACCCTCAGTTTGTTTGTCAGCGTCATCTCTAATTTACTATCAAATATTGTTTATGTATCTGAATTAAGTGGAATGTTTTTTAATGTAGTTACATCAGGGATAATTTTTTTTAGAGGAAAAAATCTCACATTGCTATTTAATGTTCTTATATAATTATTTCTATGCAATTACTCCCAGTCTGAAAGTGTGTCACAATCTGCTTATAAAAATGTATTTATATCATATAATTAAAATGATAAAGCACTGAGGAGCGTGCAAAAGATGGTGCTTTAATAATTTACTGTTTCCAGTGCAGCAATATTCTGAGTGATTTATTTTGTAAAGCCTAATGAAAGTAATTTAAATAATATACGTTAATTTTCAAGTGGGTTTATAACATTTGCCTGAAACGTTGCTCGTGATTAATGGTTTAATTATTAATATGAATAGTACTATAAAATTTTACTGCAGCCCCACATATAATGTTTATCAATAGGAATGTTATGTTTATTATTGTTGTAATTTACTTTGTATTCATATTTTATGGTTTTTATTAAGTTATATATTGGATTAACAGTGGCTGGTGTGCGTGTGTGTGTGTGTGTGTACTCACCTAGTTATGATTGCGGGGGGTCGAGCTCTGGCTCTTTGGTCCCGCCTCTCAACCGTCAGTCAGATTCCTGAGATTTAGGAATTCCTGAGGTGTACAGATTCCTGAGCTTCTCTAGCTGTATCATATCTACATTTGAAACTGTGTATGGAGTCAGCCTCCACCACATCACTTCCTAGTGCATTCCATTTGTTTATTACTCTGACACTGAAAAAGTTCTTTCAAATGTCTCTGTGGCTCATTTGGGTACTCAGCTTCCACCTTTGTCCCCTTGTTCGTGAACGATCCGTGTTAAATAATCCATCCTGGTCTACCCGTCAATTCCCCTGAGAGTTTTGTGTGTGGTGATCATGTCTTCCTGAGAATTCCTGTCTTCCAGAGACGTGAGGTGCAGTTCCCTCAGCCTTTCTTTATAACTCATGCCTCTTAGTACTAGGACTTGCCTAGTGGCATACCTCTGAACTTTTTCAATCTTCGTCTTGTGCTCTATAAGGTACGGGCTCCATGCTGGGGCCACATACTCCAGAATTGGTCTTACATGAGTGGTACGCAAGGTTATGAAGGATTCCTTACACATGTTTCTGAAGGTAGTCCTGATATTAGCCAGTCTCGCATACGCCGCCGATGGTATTATTTTGATGTGGGCTTCAGGAGACAGGTTTGGAGTGATTTCAGCTCCCAGATCTTTTTCTCTGTTCGTTTTGTAAAGGACTTCATCTCCCATTCGGTATCCAGTGTCTGGCCTCGTATTTCCTCCCCTAGTTTCTTTACCTTACATTTACTTGGGTTGAAATTTATTAGCCATTTGTTTGACCATTCCTTCAGTTTGTTTAAGTCATCCTATAGCCTCATACTATCTTTCTCTGTCTTAATCCTTCTTATAATTTTTGCATCATCAGCAAACATCGAGAGGAACGAGTCTATTCCCTCTGGGAGATCATTTACATATATCAGGTACAGAATAGGTCCAAGAACTGATTCCCGAGTGACTCCCCTGGTGACGCCTCGGCACTCAGAGACCTCACCCCCTCAAAGTGACTCGCTGTCTTCTGCTGCTTAGGTACTCACTTATGCAGTGGAGTACCTTCCCTTTCACTCATCCTTGCATCTCCAGTTTGTGCACTAGTCTCTTATGTGGTACTGTGTCAAAGGCTTTCTGGCAATCCAAAAATATGCAGTCTGCCCACCCCTCTCTTTCTTGCCTGGTCACAGAATTCAATCAATCCTGTGAGGCATGATCTGTCATCCCTGAACCCATGCTGATGTTGTGATAGAAAGTTCTTCCGCTCCTGATGTTCCACTAACTTTTTTCGCACAATCTTCTTGTCACCTTGCATGCCATGCAAGTTAGTGACATTTGCCTGTAGTTCAGTGCCTCACGTTTGTCACCCTTTTTGAATATCGGGACTACATTAGCTGTCTTCCAAATTTTTGCCAGTTCACCTGTTACAAGTGATTTGTTATACATCATGGCGAGTGGCTGGCACAGAGCTTCTGCTCCTTCCTTCAGTATCCAAGGTGAGGTTCCATCGGGCCTATATCCTATGTCACTTCCAACTCTAGCAGATGCTTCCTCACCTCCCCACTAGTAATCACAAACTCAACTAGTGGAGATTGATTAGATATTCGCTCTCCTATCTCTGTTACTTCGCCTTTCTCAACTGTGAAGACCTTCTGGAATTTCTAATTAAGTTCTTTGCACACTTTCTTGTCGTTTGTAGTGAGTTTGACTGCCCCTATCCTCAGTTTCATTGCCTGTTCCTTCACTGTTGTTTTTCTCCTGATGTGGCTGTACAACAATTTAGGCTGATTCTTTGCCTTGCATGCTATGTCATTTTCATATTGTCTTTCTGCCTCTCTTCTCACCCTGACGAATTCATTCCTGTCGCTCTGGTACCTTTTTTCTGCTCACTTGTGTCCTATTGATTCTATAGTTTCTCCACGCCCTTGTACATAGTTGCTTTGCTAGCTTACATCTCTGATTAAACCATGGGTTTCTCGTCTGCATTTAATTTTTTTCCGTTTGGACTGGGACGAACTTGTCTGCTGCCTCCTTACACTTCTGTGTGATGTAGTCCATCATGCCTTGTGTAGTCTTTCCCCTGAGCTCTGTTTCCCAAATAATATTTGTAGGAATTCTCTTATCTCCTCATAGTTTCCCTTTCGGAATGCTAGCCATTTGTTTTCTGTGCCCTTCTTTGGGTATATTAACACTTCTTCGACCAGATACTCAAACATCAGTACACTGCGATCGCTCATTCCCACGGGGGCTTCAAAACTGATTTCCCTTATGTCGGAGTCATTCGTTGCCTCTACAACGCAATCGGAGCTAACTACTATTGCTATGGCGTTAAGATTCCTTGAACGAAACGTTAATCGTGCAGTGATCTGCACTGATTCAAAAGCAGTGTTACAAAGTCTTAGTAAAAATCGGGCAGAAAATCTTGCGATAGTCGCTGAAATTAAGAGCTGTGAGGGTACTAACAAATCAAGGAAGTCGTCAAATTTCTGTGGATCCTCTCCCATGTTGGAATCTGTGGAAATGAACGAGCAGATGTGCTGGCTGCTGAAGGCGCTGAAGAAGACAATATTGAATACTTCATACCCAAGACTCTTCTACAAATTTTATCATCAGGCAATATCACTGCGACAAGGTTACTGAGGAAAGGAGGATAGAAGAAAAATCAGTGAAACTGTACGATGGTACAACATGGTTGCAGCTGGCAATCCCAATCATTATGGGCGAAGAGGAGGTGGCCGCGGAAGACACTCAGTTATAGCAAGAATCTGTCTTGAACACAAATGTCCATGGAGATTCGGATTGGAAAGAACAGTGTAGCAGAAGAGTTGCATAATCTGCGGTGAGAGTGACGGACACTGCCTTGACCACTACCTGAGAAAATGTGAACATCAAAGAGTCATTAGGAATATGTGGAGAATAATAAACCCCACATTGTTTGAGTTAGGAAAATACTATTTGTCAAATATAGATACTGTTCTTAATAGATTCCCCCATTTGCACCCGCAAAATAAAGTAAGTACTTATGGGTTTACAAATGTTAATCTTCTTGTTTGATAAGCTGTTCACTTGAGATAGTTAAGTCCCAGCTGTGTCTGGGTACAAGTGACAGGATGAAGAACCCAGTAGGTTTTCTTCCTATTGAGGGGGAGGGGGGGGGGGGATGGTACATGCTGCTACAAGCGTGGCGCCTGACAGCTGAGAGGACAGTGCTTCAGATTCGTAGTCCTGAGGTTCCGGGTTCGATCCCCAGTGGAGTTGGAGACAAATGGGCAAAAAGTTTCTTTCATCCTGATGCCCCTGTTACTTAGCAGTAAATAGATACCTGGGAGTTAGACAGCTGCTACGGGCTGCTTCCTGGGGGTGTGTAACAAAAAGGAGGCTTGGTCAAGGACCGGGCCGCGGGGACGCTAAGCCCCGAAATCATCTCAAGATAACCACAAGATGGCAGTGTGTCCACTCACAGGATGAGTGGCACTTCCCAATAAACTGGACCTCAGGACAAAATTTAAAAATTTAAATTTAAATCAACAAGAGAGAAACTACTTTAGGCCGGTGGGAAGGCGACGTTATCTTTCGGGGCTTTAGTGTCCCCGCGGCCCGGTCCTCAACCAGGCCTCCACCCCCATGAAGCTGCCCGTAACAGCTGACTAACTCCCACGTACCTATTTACTGCTAGGTAACAGGGGCATCAGGGTGAAAGAAACTCTGCCCATTGTTTCTCGCCGGCACCCGGGATCGAACCCGGGATCACAGGATCACGCGTCCAGTGGTCTGTCCGCTCAGCCACCGGCTCCCTAGGTGAGAAAGAGAGTACCGTTCAAACAACTAATATTTTCACTTCTCACGTCCGATGTTAGCACGTAAGTGACTGACGGAAGTGAGGTCGTACTCAACAAACGTACAGGTATGTTTATTGAGACAATTAGATAAATTTCTAAAGGATAGAGTAGCTCAGGTTATTTATGCCAGGGGTGTGGATAGAGGTACCAGGGGGAGCAACCAATTACGGTAGGGCTAGGGGACAGAGGGTGGGTAGAAAAAGGAGCTGGGTGAGAGGGGGAGGGTAGGAGAGAGGGATGTGTATGGGTTGGTGAGAGGCAGGATTCTCTGTGTTCGGCTTGGATCCTATCAGCCTCTGGAGGGTTACTACGACCATGGCATGTTCGTGCTGATCGCCAAACAAGTATATGATTTAATGATCATAAAAAAGAAGTATTGATGATAGGACAACAAAGACGTGTTTAAGGAGAGATGAGTTTAGAGGAACTGATGGAAAAATGAGGGTAGAAAGAAGGTGTAGAAATGTGGTAAGGAAGGGGGAGTGGTGTATTTTATGGTCTCTTGACGTTTTAATGACTCTCTCTCTGGCTGTGTGTGCCTCCATTCTTGTCTGGATTCTGAGAGCTCTCGATTCCATATCTATAAAACTTCTACGCATTTCGTGAACAAGATGCAAGTTACTGAGTTAGCCTGATCTCTCCAAGTGTTTCTATTTTCATATAAATTCTCCCTTCTATAGTCCCTGCAAAATGATCTGCTGCCATAAGTTTTGGCCAAATATCTCCAGTTTGCTAACTGTAGGTAGTAGCTAAGTGACTGTAACTTATCCACCGCTGCCCACTGGATGGGGGGCGGTGTGCAGGATAAACATATCAATTGTGACACTAGCTCTCCACATATGTCAGTTGTTTAATTTAGTCATTATCGAGCCCATTGATGATGTGACGATGTGGATTGAATTTTGTAACTAGCTCATCATGATTGTAACTTACTTGGCTAAATGAATTGTGTAGTTCAGTCCCTGAGCCCGTTATGTGTCTCGTTAACCCTTTCCACTACCGCCAACAAAATGGGTATGGGGTGCATAATAAATGAACTACACTAAGTAATAGTAATGTCTTCTCCCAGACATAATAACATGGAATATAAACCCACACTTGTGTATGTATTTATTTTTACATAAATTTCACAAATACGTACGTGTGAGCTTTTATGCTAAAGTTCTCCCCTATCTTCTTGTAATATTACAAAAGGGAAAGTATTTTATGTTCTACTCGAAATAAATATTAGCAAGGTCCTAAGACCAGACTTTGTAAGTCTGCTTTCTTAAAAGTAAGTACGTTTTCTTCAAGTTCTTTACTAAAGTTCCTTAAGTAAATACTTACTTCCGGCAATGATGGTCACTTCCACTTGCAGCTCTCTTCCAAGGCTGAATTAATCACCAATTATATCAACTAATCTGAGAGATGTTTACAAAAAGGAAAGCAAGACATTAGTAGAACATTATAGGCTACCATCCTTGCTCTCAGTCGTTGGGGAGAGCTTTAAAAGTATTCTTGTTGAGGGAGTAGTTAATTAATTAATTGACAAACACTTCTTCCTAACCAACAATCAATTTGGTTTTAGATATAAAAGGTCACATTTGATCTGCTTCTACAGGTGACCGCAAAATAGAAGAGTCTAGTTTGTGGGGAATGTACAGTCTCGTTTGTAGGGTGAATACATAGTCTCGTTTGTGGGGTGAATACATAGTCTCGTTTGTGGAGAGGATACATAGCTACCAGCTCCCGTAGACTATATGAAAGGTTACACAGTGTGTGTGTCAAGAGCCAGCTGTGTGACGCTAAGGTACCTGTTTATGGTAGCAATGTTAAAGACAGCTACTGTAGACTAGACCCACCATGGAACCATAGAAATGTGAATAGCCTGTGCGGTTTACGTTCAGAGATTCAGGGGCGAGCCAGGATGTAAACCTCTTTGAGCACACGGCTCATTAACAAGGATTTAATGTCAACACAATTTGGAATGTTTGTGAACGAGTTGTCTCTTTGTGACGGTAATTCCTGAACAACAACACGTATTAGGCTTGAGTTTCCCCTGCTTTATCTGACGGCAGTTGTTGATTGTATTTCCAGAGCTTACTACATTGCTTTGTTGTATTCTTAATACTTACAACAGATGTATTTATATTTTTTGGACTTACTACAATATTATTTAAAATTGTCATCGGTCTTTGGAATTTTATTTCACTATTGTTTATATTTATGATAAAGCTAAAGTGGCCCGTGATAAGTGTAACTTGTCCTCCTAATAGAACGTCGCATTTTGACGTATACTACACCTAAGGCCCATAATTGACGTACTAGAAAACGGTAGCGGCTCGCGAAATTGACATACTGTCCCCGTTTTCTGTTTTGGGTCCTCTGGTAGGTTAGGATAAGGGCACTTTAGTACGACAGTTTCTTGACGTTGGGGTTCTGTAGGAGGAAGGTACAGGTCAAGTGAATGCTTCAGTGAAAAGTGAATGCCTATTAGCAGGACGGGTGAGTCCCTTCAGACAGAAAGGGAATATCATTTAGTTATGGCTTATATATTTTAGGTGTTGGTGTTGACCACAACCTGTCATCCTATAACCTGTCCTCATACAACCAGTCATCCTATAACCTGTCCTCATACAACCAGTCATCCTATAACCTGTCCTCATACAACCAGTCCTCCTACAACCTGTCCTCATACAACCTGTCCTCCTACAACCTGCCCTCATACAACCTGTCCTCCTACAACCTGCCCTCATGCAACCTGTCCTCTTACAACCTGCCCTCATACAACCTGTCCTCCTACAACCTGCCCTCATACAACCAGTCCTACAACCTGCCCTCATACAACCTGTCCTCCTACAACCTGCCCTCTTACAACCTGTCCTCCTACAACCTGCCCTCATACAACCTGCCCTCCTACAGCCTGCCCTCATACAACCTGTCCTCCTACAACCTGCCCTAATACAACCTGTCCTCCCACAACCTGTCCTTCTACAATCTGTCCTCCTACAACCTGTCCTTCTATAACCTGTTCTCCTACAACCTGTCCTCCTACAACCTGTTCTCCTACAACATGTCCCCCTATAACCTGTCCTCCTATAACCTGTTCTCCTACAACCTGTCCTTCTACAACCTGTCCTCCTACAACTTGTCCTCCTACAACCTGTCCTACAACCTGCCCCTCATACAACCTGTCCTTCTATAACTGTCCTACAATCTGTCCTCCTACAACCTGTCCTCCTATAACCTGTTCTCTTACAACCTGTCCTCCAACAACCTGTTCTCCTACAACATGTCCTCCTATAACCTGTCCTCCTATAACCTGTTCTCCTACAACCTGTCCTTCTACAACCTGTCCTCCTACAACTTGTCCTCCTACAACCTGTCCTACAACCTGCCCCTCATACAACCTGTCCTTCTATAACTGTCCTTCTACAATCTGTCCTACAACCTGTCTTCCTACAACCTGTCCTCCTACAACCTGTCCTCTTACAACCTGTCCTCCCACAACCTGTCGTCCTTCAACCTGTCCTCCTACAACCTGTCCTCCTACAACCTGTCCTCCTACAACCTCTCCCTCTACAACCTGTCCTCGACAACCTGTCCTCCTATAACATGTCCCCCCATAACCTATCATCCTACAACCTGCCCTCCTACAACCTGTCCTCCTATAACCTATCCTCCTATAACTTGTTCTCCTACAACCTGTACTCCTACAACCTGTCCTTCTACAATCTGTCCTCCTACAACCTGTCCTCCTATAACCTGTTCTCCTACAACCTGTTTGTCGGAAAATCCGACACCATTCAATATATCATACAGATAATTGCTGTTGTATAAACAAGTTACCCATAGAAAACGTAACTTGTAGTGGAATTACCGTCTAAAGAAAACGGGATATCATCACCACACACTATTATAATTCACCACCTATTATGGTGGGAATTATTCTTAAATACATTAGTCTTTGGACTTTACCATCATAAAAACATCTTATATAAATTAACTTAATTATCAATATTAAAGTAGAGTAAATGTGACCCTTCTATCACTTTCTGAAATCTGGACAATGTAAGCCAGGCGTCAGTGGAGGAGGGAGGGCAGCCATTGTTGTTATACGAGACCAGAGGCTCACACGGGAGCAAATTCGGCTCCTGTTAATTTTACTTGGACGTAGTGTTATGGATACCAAAGGTGTACCATCTGTCAACACGCTGTCAACAAATCAAGTTAAGTGTTCTTTCCGAAACCCATTATTTATCATTAGTGGCCATTAATGTCATTATATAGGGTGACCCGGTTAGATCACATGGAAGCCTCAAACTAAAGGTAATTTAGCCAGGTCTTCATGTTCCATGTACTGTTTTCTCTGATATACTTGTCATATATAGGTATCTGGCTTCACAGCTAGCGCACTTTTGACAGGTCAAGACGAGGATGCAAGATTTGTGCACCAGTTACTGGGTGATATGGAAGCTACCTCAAAGAGGATAATTTGGTGTCTACACCCTAGTTATACCTGGTGGACTAACCTGCTGTACTATAAGATAAGGAACCTCTTTAATGTATGTAGATACTGTAGTTTGATTGGCTGCATATATATTAATTTAATAAACCCCCCCTAATGTGTAGAGGATCGATTTGTGAGATTATGAGATTATTGCAGAAATACAGTCCACTTATCATTATACAAATTGCTATCGAAGTATATAAATTAACGTAAATATAAATTCATATAAATTAAATAAATATAAATCTCACAGGTCGGTTCCCACATTATTTGGTCCTTCGAAACCGAATTATTTGGACCTTCGGAACCGGAATATTCGGTCCTATGAACCCACATTTGGTCATCTTAGTACCGGATGAACCAGTTAACCAGTGGATTCATTAAATATACTAGTGCAGTGTTATTTAAACAAAGCCAGCCAGTCATAGACAGCGGCGTTGCCTCGTGGGAGCTCAGGAGCCTCCCTCAGCCCAGTTCAGCTTCGTCAGCGGTTTCATGCACACCCACAGATATTTGGTGGCGTGTTATTTCGTGAAATGACAGCGCTAATATAGAAGCCAGCCTAATTAGTGACTGTGTCTTCGCGATATTGTTCACGGATTTCGTGGTGTTACATTTCGCGAGAGATTATCCACGAATTTTGTGGACTTTATTTCGCGAGGTCACTAATAACATTTAATACTTCTAGATAATATTAGAAGTTTCATAGAGGCTAATTAAGAGGCTATTAACAATAATTGTGTATATTATTTCTCCAAAATAGAGAATTATTTAATATATATTGCACTAGTGATCACAGTATAATATTTACTAATTGCCAACCCACAACAGGGTAGGATATGACTAGTTGAACTATTATTGTTCATACTAGTCCCATTATTACAATAGTCAGTTGTACTATATTGAACAACCTAACACCATTAATGAATGGTCCAGACCCTATTTTGGGTGTAATTTTTATCAACTCGAGTTGAGTTGTATATATAATAATTTACTTATGGTCATTACACCTTTGAGTGATTAATTAGTGTCTCTACCATCCTAGGGTGATATAGAAGAGCTAACCTAAAGGTACTTCCAGTGACACTGGTTTATCACTCAAATCATTAGTGTGGATGATTGTATATATATAATGTGTATTAATTTTAAGTGCTAACCTCTAGTAGAGGTAGGATTATTGCCTAGTGAGTGCATTTTACCCTAGGCTACCATTAGTACTTGCTCACAATTTATGAGCCAGTGGTGCCCAATTAACAAGTCACCATGACTAATCCACAGAAAGCAAAGCGTGCTTTAATATCAAGCAAACGCCAACTAACAAGAGATCTCAACCAATATGAACAGTTGTTATATGAGCCTGTAATTAATTATCGTCGGTTGAAAATACCACTGTTACAGATTCAAACCCAATTGCATATATTGAAAGCAAATAGGAAATCTTACCAAAATCAGGTCCACGACGACGACATAGTAGTTGAAGATGTGGAACCATTCCTGTCTGACCTTGCACAATATGAAGAAGAAACTCAAGCCAGGTTGGAACATTTACACAGGATAATTGAATCAGAACAAATAGCAAGTACACCAAATAAAGTAGATAATGTTATGGATGATCTGGATCTTTTTGAGAATAAATGTAAAGCCAGATTAGATCCTTTAATCAACAAGGATAAAGCTTCACCCAGTAAAGCTTCACCCACTACAGCTTCACCCAATATTATACCACCAGAAATTAAGCAGTTCTCAGACAATTTATCCACAGTCTCTGTGGTTTCTGAAAACCCAATACCTGAGGCTACTAAGTTAACATGCCTCCAAACTAGAGGTGAAGCTGAACCAGTAGTAGAAAATGTAAATGAAAATAGCGACAGCACTAATTTCCCAGTCCAGCCTCCTAGGAATAATGCTGGCAATGAGAAAACTGTCATACATCTAGTACTACAATTGCTGGATTTACCTCAACCTGATCAGACTGCTGACTCATTACAATCCTTCAGCATGGAGTTTGAGTCACTACTAAGAATATTCAGTCTTAAGGTTGATATAACTACTAGTGAATGGATGACCAAAGTAGTCCTTCAACGAAAATTGTCCAGCGATATACTAGATGAATTATATGCACATCAACATAACACCATCCTGACAGTACAGGACATCACTGAAGGTTTACATTCCATCATAAACAAACGACGAGCAAATGAGGAAGTTAAAGCCTCTTGCAAGCCTTCAGAAATAGAAAATAAGAGTCAATTAAAGGGTAAAACAACTACCCTAAATAAACATCAGTCAATTACTCAAACATCAATTTGCAGAAAATCTGACAATGCAGCAGCAACCTCCAAGCCTACTGTTACTAGTTCACCCAAACCGGTAACCTCCAAACGTGCAGTAGGCTGGGGGACATGTATGTTCTGCAAAAAGAAACATTCAACATACTGTTGTGCTAATTATCCAACCAGAGACACTCGTATGGAGCGACTCCAGGAATTAGGGAGATGTGCAAGGTGTCTCAAGTCACACAACATAGACTATTGTGATACCCAATTCAACACCTGCAACAGGTGTAGAAGAGGTAGGCACCATGCAGCACTGTGCAAATATACGAAATTAACGTATTCAAGAACCAAGGTGGAAGATAGCATTCCCACCACAGTACAGTACTGCAAGGTGCAACAAACAAAGAGTGTCCAATCGGCAAAGTCTAAAGGTAATACGACTTTGCCTACTGCCCAAATTACCATCCTGAATAAGAGGGCCAAGGTCCATACCCGTGGGTTGTTTGACCAAGGATCCCAGAGAACATATATCACTAAAAAGCTGGCAGATGAATTACAATTAAGGCCTGTAGCCCAGATGTCATTCAACATCTCAGGGTTTGTAACAGATGCAGGACCTCAAGTCTACCAGGTGGTACAACCATCAGTACGCTTAGGCAGGTACGTCTGTCGAGTACAAGCCATTGTGGTGGACAAAATACCAGTAGACCTACAAGTTCAAGGTCTGAGAGCAACAGCCAAATTCCTGAGAAATAGAGGAATAAAATTGGCAGATAATATTAAGTCTGATCACCTCACCGACTTCGGTCTCCTTGTAGGGACAGACTATTGCCATCGATTCATCGGTAGCCCTACTAAATATCAGGGTATAACCATGTTAAACTCTGCAGGAGGTAAATTACTCTCAGGCCCAGTATCAAGCCTGAGGAGACCTATGCCTGCAGATAAACAATACCAGTAGAAACCTAAATTTGTCAGCTGATTATATTTCTCCAGTAGCATTATACTAAGGAGATTACAGCTGACTATACCAACAGAGGTTGATGTTAGTATCATCATTTGAAGCTGGAGATGAGTTCATGAGGCCTCAGTGGCAAATCAGTGAACAGTAGCCTAAAACAGCTACAAGTCACTGCGACCAATGTCACTGAACCCACTGCAGTCTCAGAACCATACTTTACTTTAATGATGAGCTATTCAGTCTTCTGAATCAATTAACTAAATTAAACCCCAATAAATCTGATGACTGATTTGATACATTTATTATTTAATCAAGATGTATTCCATGGGCCTCAGTGTTTATATATCAGTGACCAGTTACTTGAACAAACTTCAAGTTATATCTAATGTCACTGATCTCACTGCAGTCCCTGAATCATACTTGACTGTAGTACTTGATCACATCCAGTCTTCTGGGTTAAATAATATGTAATAAGGCTTGAATATTAGCCTTTCAAGAGTTGACAGGGAAATGAAATCGCATTAGACTTCTAACCCCTGCAACTCTAGTACGGGACATCCGTCCTGTACGAACAGACGCACAAATGTGTGATTACTAACTACTAACATCAAATTAATCTAATAATACGAAGGAGGAGTATCGGTGTTTGTCTGTTCTAAATAGGACTTCGACCCGTGAGCAGCCCCCTGGGGAATTATGTCGGAAAATCCGACACCATTCAATATATCATACAGATAATTGCTGTTGTATAAACAAGTTACCCATAGAAAACGTAACTTGTAGTGGAATTACCGTCTAAAGAAAACGGGATATCATCACCACACACTATTATAATTCACCACCTATTATGGTGGGAATTATTCTTAAATACATTAGTCTTTGGACTTTACCATCATAAAAACATCTTATATAAATTAACTTAATTATCAATATTAAAGTAGAGTAAATGTGACCCTTCTATCACTTTCTGAAATCTGGACAATGTAAGCCAGGCGTCAGTGGAGGAGGGAGGGCAGCCATTGTTGTTATACGAGACCAGAGGCTCACACGGGAGCAAATTCGGCTCCTGTTAATTTTACTTGGACGTAGTGTTATGGATACCAAAGGTGTACCATCTGTCAACACGCTGTCAACAAATCAAGTTAAGTGTTCTTTCCGAAACCCATTATTTATCATTAGTGGCCATTAATGTCATTATATAGGGTGACCCGGTTAGATCACATGGAAGCCTCAAACTAAAGGTAATTAAGCCAGGTCTTCATGTTCCATGTACTGTTTTCTCTGATATACTTGTCATATATAGGTATCTGGCTTCACAGCTAGCGCACTTTTGACAGGTCAAGACGAGGATGCAAGATTTGTGCACCAGTTACTGGGTGATATGGAAGCTACCTCAAAGAGGATAATTTGGTGTCTACACCCTAGTTATACCTGGTGGACTAACCTGCTGTACTATAAGATAAGGAACCTCTTTAATGTATGTAGATACTGTAGTTTGATTGGCTGCATATATATTAATTTAATAAACCCCCCCTAATGTGTAGAGGATCGATTTGTGAGATTATGAGATTATTGCAGAAATACAGTCCACTTATCATTATACAAATTGCTATCGAAGTATATAAATTAACGTAAATATAAATTCATATAAATTAAATAAATATAAATCTCACAGGTCGGTTCCCACACTGTTCTCCTACAACATGTCTTCCTATAACCTGTCCTCCAATAACCTGTCCTCCTATAACCTGTTCTCCTACAACCTGTCCTCCTACAACCTGTCCACCTACAACCTGTCCTCCTACAACCTGTCTTCCTACAATCTGTCCTCCTACAACCTCTTCTTCCACAACTTGTCCTCCTACAACCTGTCCTCCTACAACCTGTCCTCCTACAACCTGTTCCCCTACAACCTCTCCTCCTACAACTTGTCCTCATATAACCTGTCCTCCTTCAACCTGTCCTCCTACAACATGTATTCCTACAACCTGTCCTCCTACAAGCTGTTCTCTTCTACAACTTGTCCTCCTGCAACGTGTCCTCCTACAATCTGTCCTCCTACAACCTGTCCTCCTACAACCTGTCCTCCAACAACATGTCCTACAACATGTCCTACAACCTGGCCTCCTACAACCTGTCCTCCTACAACCTGTCCTCCTACAATCTGTCCTCCTACAACCTGTCCTCTTATAACCTGTCCTCCTACAATCTGTCCTCCTACAACCCGTCCTCCAACAACTTGTCCTCCCACAACCTGTCCTCCTACAACCTGTCCTCGTACAACCTGTCCTCCTACAACCTGTCCTCGTACAACCTGTCCTCGTACAACCTGTCCTCCTACAACCTGTCCTCCTACAACCTGTTCTCCTACAACCTGTCCTCCAAAAACCTGTCCTCCTATAACCTGTCCTCCTACAACCTGCCCTCCTACAACTTATCCTCATATAACCTGTCCTCATATAACCTGTCCTCCTACAACCTGTTCCTCTACAACCTGCCCTCCTACAACCTGTCCTCCATCAACCTGTCCTCCTACAACCTGCCCTCCTACAACTTATCCTCATATAACCTGTCCTCATATAACCTGTCTTCCTACAACCTGTTCCTCTACAACCTGTCCTCCTACAACCTGTCCTCCTACAACCTGTCCTCCAAAAACCTGTCCTCCTATAACCTGTCCTCCTACAACCTGCCCTCCTACAACTTATCCTCATATAACCTGTCCTCATATAACCTGTCTTCCTACAACCTGTTCCCCTACAACCTGCCCTCCTACAACTTATCGTCATATAACCTGTCCTCCTACAACCTATCCTCCTACAACCTGTCCTCGTACAACCTGTCCTCCTACAACCTGTCCTCGTACAACCTGTCCTCGTACAACCTGTCCTCCTACAACCTGTCCTCCTACAACCTGTTCTCCTACAACCTGTCCTCCAAAAACCTGTCCTCCTATAACCTGTCCTCCTACAACCTGCCCTCCTACAACTTATCCTCATATAACCTGTCCTCATATAACCTGTCCTCCTACAACCTGTTCCTCTACAACCTGCCCTCCTACAACCTGTCCTCCATCAACCTGTCCTCCTATAACCTGTCCTCCTACAACCTGCCCTCCTACAACTTATCCTCATATAACCTGTCCTCATATAACCTGTCCTCCTACAACCTGTTCCTCTACAACCTGCCCTCCTACAACCTGTCCTCCATCAACCTGTCCTTCTACAACCTGTCCTCCTTCAACCTGCCCTCCTACAACTTATCCTCATATAACCTGTCTTCCTACAACCTGTTCCCCTACAACCTGCCCTCCTACAACTTATCGTCATATAACCTGTCTTCCTACAACCTGTCCTCCTACAACCTGTCCTCCTATAAAGACCATCGCTTTTCGCTCGTATGCGTTACCTGAGACCAAAAATTGTCTTACTAGTAAATGGTCGCGGCTCGCGAAAGTGACGTACTGTCCCGTTTTCTGTGTTGGGTCCTCTGGTGGGTTAGGATAAGTGCACTTTAGTGCGACAGTTTCTTGACGTTGGGGGAACCTTAGGAGGACGGGCTGGGACATGAGGCCCGGCGGGAGAGTTCGAGGATAGACATCTGATGTGAGTCTCGAACATTTCCCTCATTGATATATAACCTTACCAAAGTAAGCAGTTCCCAGGTCCCATAGTTCAAGCTGAGACACATAGTGCTCCATAAGTCTATTTTCTCTCAGGTATCAACGATCTCAACTCTAGATCTTAGCCTAACTGCACTATAACCAGATTCCAAAATAATCGAGTAAACCTGCAGGAGGAGTAGTTTTCTGTGATTTAAAATATGCTCCTGAAACGTTTTCCTGTGCAATAGCTATCATGACCTTTACAATAGCAATCATAAATAACCCGCAGGCGGCACAGAAGAATGGGGATAGGATATATGAATTCCATCTCACTCAAACATATGAATACCTTATGTTTGTGGGTGGTATCAATAATACATCCTGATATATATAATATATAGCCCGAAAGGCTATGCGTACTAGTGGCTTTAGGAATTGTATGTACTAGCTCTATCTATAAACCCAACATTATGTTTGTAACTAATCCTCTATGTATGTACTTTTACCTGAATAAACATTTGATTTGATTGGATTTGAATAGTATCTATTATTAGTATCAATAGCATGTGCACATCTAGCGTTATTAGTGGATGTATCAATAGCATGTGCACATCTAGCGTTATTAATGGATGTATCAATAGCATGTGCACATCTAGCGTTATTAATGGATGTATCAATAGCATGTGCACATCTAGCATTATTAGTGGATGTATCAATAGCATGTGCACATCTAGCGTTATTAATGGATGTATCAATAGCATGTGCACATCTAGCATTATTAGTGGATGTATCAATAGCATGTGCACATCTAGCGTTATTAATGGATGTATCAATAGCATGTGCACATCTAGCATTATTAGTGGATGTATCAATAGCATGTGCACATCTAGCATTATTAGTGGATGTATCAATAGCAATAATTTCTAGTACGACAGTTATGGGCCTTATATGAGTACCATCTTACCCAAACATAACTTACCATGATGACAGACACAGTGGACAAATTAGCATGTAACACATATCACACTTAACTAGACCGAGGCATCTTCTTGAGGTTATCTTGAGATGGTTTCGGGGCTTTTAGTGTCCCCGCGGCCCGGTCCTCGACCAGGCCTCCACCCCCAGGAAGCAGCCCGTGACAGCTGACTAACACCCAGGTACCTATTTACTGCTAGGTAACAGGGGCATTCAGGGTGAAAGAAACTTTGCCCATTTGTTTCTGCCTCGTGCGGGAATCGAACCCGCGCCACAGAATTACGAGTCCTGCGCGCTATCCACCAGGTTACGAGGCATCCCCAGCCCTGTTGTGTAATTTATACCCTCACGAGCATTCAGGTCTGATAGAAGATTAATGACAGGCACTTAATGGCCAGCAATTATATCCTCTTTATATCTGACACGTATATGTATGGGCAGCATAAAACATTCACTAAACAAACATACATCATTGCCAGGATCAGCTTGTATTTACAGTTATCTATACAAACATGCCATAGAAGCTTGTTATTATCTATGGCGGGGATTTGACTATTGTTCTCGAACTATTAATTCGAGATCTTTTTAAAAGTTTTGTAATTATTGTGATGTACATTTTTCATGTCCCATGTGAAGCTTTGTCCAATTATCTACATTATAATGTAGATAATTGGACAAAGTTTCACATGGGATATGAAAAATGTACATCACAATAATTACATTTCAAGACCGAATTATGGGTTGCCATTGTCAAGGTTACCTCAGAAGAAATATAAATTATGATTATCTCAGTACTGAGACACCAACTATGTCGTCGAGCGAGGCTTCAACTCACCGCAGCCACTCAAATATTGCAACACATTTTGATGTCAAAATCCTCAATGGACAAATAAAGTAGTACTATAAATCTCAACAGTTCAGGAACAATCATGTTTTTTATATGTGGATCGGTAGGTTAGGGTCATTCAGGTTAGGTTAGGGTCATTTGGGTTAGGTTAGGGTCATTTGGGTTAGGTTAGGGTCATTTGGGTTAGATTAGAGTCAGATAAGTTAGGTTAGGGTCATTCAGGTTAGGTTAGGGTCATTTGGGTTAGGTTAGGGTCATTTGGGTTAGATTAGAGTCAGATAAGTTAGGTTAGGGTCATTCAGGTTAGGTTAGGGTCATTTGGGTTAGGTTAGGGTCATTTGGGTTAGGTTAGGGTCATTTGGGTTAGGTTAGGGTCATTTGGGTTAGGTTAGGGTCATTTGGGTTAGATTAGAGTCAGATTAGTTAGGTTAGGGTCAGTTAGGTTAGGTTCACTCGTTCTAGTACACCGTTTAAGGTCCGTTGTAGCAGCTCGAGAGGACGGGCTGAAGAGCCAGTGAATCTAAAATATAATCCACTAGAAACCGTTTTGACTGAGAAAAGGAGATAAAAATGTCTTTCATTGAGAATCGAAAAATAATTAAACTAAATGCGAAAGGAAATCTGGATGTGGCCCCCCAGTATTAAGATGCGCTCCTCGGTGTTAAGGACTGTACGACTCTTTGTGTCGCAAAAATGACATTAATAACAGAGTTAAAATTTTAATGACAGTGCTAGATGTATAACTAGAAGCAAATTTAACGTACTCGACTCAATGGTCATTTAAAACAATAATTTAATACAATAATCGACTCATTTTGAATCTCCGCTGCAAGATAAACGAAGCCAATCTCCTTGTATTTCACAATATTAACAATAAATGCATATCTCTTCACAGTTAGCATTGCTACTCCTCCCAAGCTTAAGAATGGGCTCCCAAACTTAAGATGCCATAAGTGACTCTCAGCCAGATGGTTCCTCACCTCGCCCCGAGCAAATTCCACTCTTTTCATCTTCAGTACATCTTTCTTCTTTATCATGGAATTCGCTTTGACGACAGGCTGGCTGGCGTCCGAAGCCCATCGTTACATTAGCAATTCAAACGTCGTGTAAATGAAGCAAAATGGTGTTTAGAGAATATATATATGAATAAAATGTTAAGATCCCGGTACTGGGGTTTAATATATATATATATATATATATATATATATATATATATATATATATATATATATATATATATATACAACAATGATCAGAAAAACACTGATCCAAGTATGCAGAAAAACCACATGTGAAAAATTAGAGAATGCTAAACGCGTTTTCGGCTTAAGTCGCCTTCATCAGAGCAAAGTAGAATGAAAATATTCTTCTCATTCAACTTTGCTCTGATGAAGGCGATTTAAGCCAAAAACACGTTTAGCATTCTCTATTTTTTCACATGTGGGTTTTCTGCATATATATATATATATATATATATATATATATATATATATATATATATATATATATATATATAAATAACTGAAAACTATCACCCCAGAAATGACTCGAACCCATACTGCCAGAAGCACTATGCAACTGATGTACAGGAAACCTTAACCGCTCGACCATCTTGACTGGACAAAAGATGATGGTAGCCGAGGCGATTTCCCCATCATCCCCCCGGCGCTCTGATGGTAATCTTGGGCATGGTATTTTATCAAATCACATCATTTTTGGGGGGCCACGTAAGAAACACAAATGCGAACAAGCTTGAATGGTTCCCAGGCGTATATGCAACTGTAAACTCCACACCCCAGAAGTGACTCGAACCCATACTGCCAGGAGCACTATGCAACTGGTGTACAGGAAACCTTAACCGCTCGACCATCACGACCGGACAAAAGATGATGGTAGCCGAGGCTATTTCCCCATCATCCCGCCGGCACTCTGATGGTAATCTTGGAAATGGTATTTTATGCCCAAGATCGTGATGGTCGAGCGGTCCTGTACATGGTCGTGATGGTCGAGCGGTTAGGACCTGTACATCAGTTGCATAATGCTCCTGGCAGTATGGGTTCGAGTCACTTCTGGGGTGTGGAGTTTACAGTTGCATATACGCCTGGGAACTATTCAAGCTTGTTAGTATATATATATATATATATATATATATATATATATATATATATATATATATATATATATATATATATATATATATATATATATATATATACATATACATATATATATATATATATATATATATATATATATATATATATATATATATATATATATATATATATATATATATATATATATATATATATATATATATATATATATGGGAACAAGCTTGACTGGTCCCCAAGCCAATAAGCAATTGAAAACTCCACACCTCAGAATGATTCGAACCCAGACAGGCAGGAACGGATTGGTTAATGTACTCGCTTGAATACGGAAGTCTGAAGTTCCACTCTCCTTTTACTGTATCATTAGCGTCTAATTCAATTTAACCTGTATTATAGATTAGCACTATTTTCCCTACATCAGAGAATAAATTTATAGGTACTCTTGTTTTCTCGTCAGATACATTACAGACAAACAATCTACACCTGTTTGTCGTAAATTACAATTACAACAATCATTTCCTTTCCAGGTAGTCATAAATTATATTAAATCGTCGAGCCAGACCCCAGTGACCAATCATAAAATAAAATAAGATTCACATATTTTATTCACTTGGGCACTTTCGGAGGCTCGAACCCCCGACCTCATGAGCGTGAGGCAGATGCTTCCTCATATTTAAGATTCACATATATCCTACGAAATGAGAGAGATAGGCCTTCATATCTGTCTCGATCTCCGGCTTTGACTTCTGACCCAAATATGGGTTGGTTGTAAATCTGTTTCCCGATTACAGTGCTGCCAGTTACCACAATGTAGTTATGGAGACATAGTTTATGTGGAGTCACATTTAATGCTTCTATAATATGTACAGGACCTAACCGCTCGACCATCACGACCATGTACAGGACCGCTCGACCATCACGATCTTGGGCATAAAATACCATTTCCAAGATTACCATCAGAGTGCCGGCGGGATGATGGGGAATAGCCTCGGCTACCATCATCACCATCGTACACAAGCGTACAAATTCATTGGCTTCAAAGGAATTAGAACATTTTAATATGTTCGCTTTCTTGGACAGGTTAGAATCGGATTAAATAGCTAGCGTGCGGCACTTCGGTTTATACGTTTATAGTTATGCAAAATCGTACAAATTAGACGCTTGTCAGATCGTGAAAAAGGGGATGTAAAACTTGCCATCACAATAGGCTAGTTAACCCCCCTACAAGCCACTCTCTTACACTCGCTCCAACACGCTATAGACGCAGATAAAGGCTCTTAAATCCAGGGAATGGAATTGAGGCTGCCATACACCACATTTATCTCTGGCAAGGATCCAGTCTTCGATCAAAACTATATTTTTGAAAATAGAGGAAAACTTGATGTCTGACTTTTGGAATTTAACTAAAATAGGTGTTAACAAAATATCTATTCAAATAATTATATATATATATATATATATATATATATATATATATATATATATATATATATATATATATATATATATATATATGTTGTACCTAGTAGCCAGAACGTCGCACTCGGCCTACAATGCAAAGCCTGATTTGCCTAATAAGCCAAGTTTTCCGGAATTTATATACTTTTCAATATTTTTTTATTATGAAATGATAAAGCTATCCATTTCATTATTTATGAGTTATTTTTTTCAAATTTGAGTTAAAACTAACGTAGATATATGACCGAATCTAACCAACCCTACCTAACCTAACCTAACCTAACCTAACCTAACCTAACCTAACCTAACCTAACCTATCATAACCTAACCTAAACTAACACAATTAAGTCAATAATTTATGTTCCTAATATAATATAATAATAATAATTCAAATAAACTATGTGGAAACAATTAATTGGAAATAAAGAAAATCCCTCGGCCTATTAGGCAAATCAGACCTTGCATAGTAGGCCGAGAAGTGTGTTCTGGCTACTAGGTACGACATATATATATATATATATATATATATATATATATATATATATATATATATATATATATATATATATATATATATATATATATATATATATATATATATATATATATTAATTTTTCAACTTTACTGATTTTCGTAATTTACACAGTTTACACAACTTATGTATTCATTTTAGTAAAGGGATATTCTCCTATTGGCTTTCATTATAAAACCTAAATAAAACAAAATGTAAACAATTAGAGGTAAACTCCTCTTCTCGGTGCATATAAATAGTGTTTACAACTAAGTTCAGTCCAACGCCAAACTTGCTGGTTGATCAGTAAGGTGTTGTGGTGGCCTTAATAACCCTCCAGAGGTTGATAAGCCTTAAGTCCAACACCAAGTCAACATTAAAAACATCTGAGCGAAAGAGACAATGTCAGCAATAGTAACTGTTTTGATTCTAACTAATTTAATAGATACTTTTAGAAACATGATACACAACGAATAACCTAAAATTCTATCTTGCAAAGTGAGACAAAGATGAGTCTTAGTC
This sequence comes from Procambarus clarkii, assembly GCF_040958095.1. Taxonomy (NCBI): domain Eukaryota; kingdom Metazoa; phylum Arthropoda; class Malacostraca; order Decapoda; family Cambaridae; genus Procambarus; species Procambarus clarkii. Next base: position 13,869,528 of record NC_091157.1, read on the forward strand.
TCAAGCATTCTCCTTCATCTGGACCTAGGAAATGAATAACAATAAAAACATAAAATTTTGGGATATAAATTGAATAATGGATAATTTTACATTTACAACCTTAGCAGTGAGACGCAGGAGACTGTTGCCAAGAGCGATTAGAATTTTTCGCACATGCTTATTTCTAAAGCCCAGTGGAGTAACGAAAACGTTCACTAGTGCAATATTCTAGCCATATGACCCTGTATGACTTTATATCCTTAGAGATGGAGATTTTTAGTATGACACAGCTGGCTCTTGACACATACTGTGTAACCCTTCATATACCTGGTTGATACCTGGCTGATGGGGTTCTGGGAGTTCTCCTACTCCCCAAGCCCGGCCCGAGGCCAGACTTGACTTGTGAGAGTTTGGTCCACCAGGCTGTTGCTTGGAGCGGGCAGTCTAGGGCAGTCTGTATAAATGTCTTGGTACCTTAGTGTCACACAGCTAGCTTTTGACACACACTGTGTAACCCTTCATATAGTCTAGGGCAGCTGTATAAATGTCTTGGTACCTTTTTGTCACACAGCTAGCTCTTGACACACACTGTAGACGTTGAATCGTCTACACAGTATTGTCTAATATACACAGTATAGTCTCTGCTTCATATAGTCTAGGCAGCTGTATAAATGTCTAGGAACCTTAGTATCACGCAGCTGACTCTTGACACAAACTGTGTAATCCTTCATATAGTCAAGGGTAATTCAATTAGTGTGAAGGATTCAAACTAATTGCAGGAATTCCTCAGGGCTCATTATCCCAGTTCACTGATGCACATATGTTAACAACCAATCACTACTTATATGCAACAAATCATCACTACGCAATTCGCTGATGAATTATTGTATGCAGTAACGACCAGTTTCACGAGGAGAACAAGAGACACGGCACAGTAATTACCGAGGGTAATGTAGAACAAGCACTGACTGTCAGTCGAGAGACACAAGACGGAATATTAACACGAACTCGGAATGAATCCCGACCATCATAATCGAATGGTAACTGTTGTTCAAGCACGAAGGTGGAACTAAAATATGAGAACATAGTGTCAAAACACACAGAAATCACAATACCGTGATGCATCAAATGAACAAACATGTCGTAGCTCAGTCGATTAAGGCAGCGTCTGGGATGGTCTTGGACGCAGGTTCGAATCCTCGTCACGGCCCTTGTAGATTTGTTCATATTGTCAAGAAAACTACCGGCAGAGTACTTGGACATGCTATACAAACAAATATTAAATTCCATTAAACAGTAAAAGAGGAAAGTAGGGAGGGTCATAACTAGCCTAGCATACCTAGTTCATTGTGTCTGGGGAGACAGGCAGCCAGAGTGTGTATATACATGTTAGGCTTATATCCAGGTCTTCCTACACAATGTCGAACTATTGACCCTACCCATGATACAATCCCACAACAAGCTGACAAACTCCTCGGTACCTATTTATTGCTAGGTGAACAGATGCATTAGGTGATAAGAAAAATAGTCCAACCATTTCTGTTCCTCCTGTGTCAGCTGTGACATGAACATATAAACTAACCCAACGCCACAGTCTCACTAATCTTGAGGTTATCTTAAGATGATTTCGGGGCTTAGCGTCCCCGCGGTCCGGTCCTCGACCAGGCCTCCTTTTTGTTACACAACCCCAGGAAGCAACCCGTAGCAGCTGTCAAACTCCCAAGTACCTATTTACTGATAGGTAACAGGAGCATCAGGGTGAAAGAAACTCTGCCTATTTGTTTCCGCCTCCACCGGGGATCGAACCCGGAACCTCAGGACTACGAATCCGAAGCACTGTCCGCTCAGCTGTCAGGCCCTAATACACACACTTCCATAACAGACGGGTCTCTATGAGATTTTCCTAACCGGTAATCTACCTATTCGACCGTGAAGTCATTTTTTCCCTCCCCTGAACCATACTCCTTCCTCCCCGGCACTTACCATAACTGGTCAACTAACTTACGGAGAGAGGGAGGCTCCGATTTGTGATTGGCCTGACTGACAGACTATGGAGTGACTGACGGCTCAGTAATGGCCAAAAGAGTAAAAAATATGAATCGTTTTACGTTATTGACGTCTGTTGCCGAAAAGGATATAGATATATATATTGCGTATAATGATTATATTCTAAGTTTTACAGTTTCTGAATTATAGATGCAATCGCCATACAAGTTATTCCTAGTAAATTGATTATATCATCTTAGTCAATCACGAGCGGGCAATTTTCTTGTAAGACAGACTTTCACTGAAAAATTTGTTTAATAAAAATGTTTACTGTCTTCATTATATAACAGTTGATTTGATTTAATCTTTTATATAACATAGTCAAAACTTTAATAAGAAATACATAACAAAAACTCAGCTATCGACGATAATATAAAACACATACACACAATATATATATATATATATATTGTAATATATGCAATTGACGATCACAAAACACTGATCATTTTATGCGGAAAATCCACAGAGAAATATGAAATGAGGTGAACGTTTCGGCTTTGTTAAAGCCTTTGTCAACACCAGACTGACTCCACCAGACATCAGTCAGTCTGGTGTTGACAAAGGCTTTAACAAAGCCGAAACGTTCACCTCATTTCATATTTCTCTGTGGATTTTCCGCATATATATATATATATATATATATATATATATATATATATATATATATATATATATATATATATATATATATATATATATATATATATATATATATATATATATATATATATATATATATATATATATATATATATAGAGAGAGAGAGAGAGAGAGAGAGGTGGTACCATATATATATATATATATATATATATATATATATATATATATATATATATATATATATTTATATATATATATATATATATATATATATATATATATATATATATATATATATATATATATATGTCGTACCTAGTAGCCAGAACGCACTTCTCAGCCTACTATGCAAGGCCCGATTTGCCTAATAAGCCAAGTTTTCCTGAATTAATATATTTTATCTAATTTTTTTCTTATGAAATGATAAAGCTACCCATTTCATTACGTATGAGGTAAATATTTTTTTATTGGAGTTAAAATTAACGAAGATATATGACCGAACCTAACCAACCCTACCTAACCTAACCTAACCTAACCTATCTTTATAGGTTAGGTTAGGTTAGGTAGCCGAAAACGTTAGGTTAGGTTAGGTTAGGTAGGTTAAGTAGTCGAAAAACAATTAATTCATGAAAACTTGGCTTATTAGGCAAATTGGGCCTTGCATAGTAGGCTGAGAAGTGCGTTCTGGCTACTAGGTACGACATATATATATATATATATATATATATATATATATATATATATATATATATATATATATATATATATATATATATATATATATATATATATATATATATACATACACATATTTAAGACCACGAAGGAAGACTTGAAACAGGAATTTCCCTAAGTACTTTCGTATTTAACAATACATAGTCAGAAGGGCCCTTCTGAAGATGTATTTTTGAGTACGAAAGTAATTAAGGAAATTCCTGTTTCAATTCTTCCTTCGTGGTCTGACACTGTCACATTTTTCATCACGTGTTAATTTTCGTATTTACACATATATTTAAATATATATTGAAACCTTCGATCTACATTCACTATACAATATCCCAATATATTTTAATTAATATCCTCTATTATGATGTTTGAAAAGTAGGTTAATGCATTTGATAATAAATAATAATTAAAAGTTAACGATTTTAGATAAGAACCATCGTCTAATCCCAAACATCACGCGGAACGGACAGGTAGGCGGAGTGCCGTCATGCCTCTTGATTGGCTGTCAACCCAGGGCGGCCGACCGACATAATGACTACACCAAATTTTAGGGATGTTAAAATCACTATAATTTTGTTTGACTACAATAAAGTTATCAAGATCTCAACCATAAACAAAACGGTTTTCTGGTGATTACAAAAAACAACAGAGAAATTGAACTCTAGACAAGAGTATATAGAGTATAAGGACTCCAGTATAGGAGTATAAGAGTATAAGGACTATAGAGTATAAGGACTCCATGCCAGCTCGAATAATTTTTTTATTATTAATTTATTGCATTATTTGATCGTATTAAACTGGTTTAGATGGTATTAGACAGGATTTGATGGTATTAAACATTATTTGATGATATTAAACATTATTTGATGATATTAAACAGAATTTGACGAAGAAATGCAATGTGGTAATGGGAAGATTTGTATTCTTTTTTTATACATGTGGGTGTTTCATGTGTTATGTGAATTATGTCTTATGTATATTGATTATTGTCGCACGTCCAGGTGCCTGTAAGTTGAGCCTTAGCTCTTGGAACCAGCATTCAAGTAGACTGTAGTTTCTTACTCGCTTGCTTGCAGCTACTTGGATCTCTAGAAACTGTATCTAGGAATTTTGTTTTAGCTACTTCCTTTTGGTTTAATCCATTAGATCACTACACTTTGTTCCCGTTAACGCCTGACAAATCTCTGCCACCTGTCAGGACTCATACTCCCACCTGTCAGGAGTCATTCTCCCACCTGTCAGGAGTCATACTCCCACCTGTCAGGAGTCATACTCCCACCTGTCAGGAGTCATTCTCCCACCTGTCAGGAGTCATACTCCCACCTGTCAGGAGTCATACTCCCATCTGTCAGGAGTCATACTCCCACCTGTCAGGAGTCATTCTCCCACCTGTCAGGAGTCATACTCCCATCTGTCAGGAGTCATACTCCCACCTGTCAGGAGTCATTCTCCCACCTGTCAGGAGTCATACTCCCACCTGTCAAGAGTCATACTCCCACCTATCAGGAGTCATACTCTCACCTGTCAAGAGTCATACTCCCACCTGTTAGGAGTCATACTCCCTCCTGTCAAGAGTCATACTCCCACCTGTCAGGAGTCATTCTCCCACCTGTCAAGAGTCATAGTCCCACCTGTCAAGAGTCAAACACCCACCTGTCAGGAGTCATACTCCCACCTGTCAGGAGTCATAGTCCCACCTGTCAAAAGTCATAGTCCCACCTGTCAGGAGTCATTCTCCCACCTGTCAGGAGTCATACTCCCACCTGTCAGGAGTCATAGTCCCACCTGTCAAGAGTCATACTCCCACCTGTCAAGAGTCATACTCTCACCTGTCAAGAGTCATACTCCCACCTGTCAAGAGTCATACTCCCACCTGTCAAGAGTCATACTCCCGCCTATCAAGAGTCAAACACCCACCTGTCAAGAGTTATACTCCGACCTGTCAGGAGTCATACACCCACCTGTCAAGAGTCATACACCCACCTGTCAAGAGTCATACCCCCACTTGTCAAGAGTCATACTCCCACCTGTCAAGAGTCATACACCCACCTGTCAAGAGTCATACCCCCACCTGTCAAGAGTCATACACCCACCTGTCAAGAGTCATACACCCACCTGTCAAGAGTCATACCCCCACCTGTCAAGAGTCATACACCCACCTGTCAAGAGTCATACACCTACCTGTACATATATAAGACGACCCTAAAATATGAATTTATTTAGGTTTTTAAGTTATAGAGTGGGGGGGGGAGTGACTTAGGCTCTGACTCTATGGAGGGCGTTAGGCCCTCCTGCGTAGAGCGTTCGCGCCAAGATTTTAGGAGATGCGACGACTCTGAAATCCCCGGATGTGGAGGAGTATGATGATTGGGTACATGAAAGGAAGATTAACCAATGGAGTAGCGACCTCAGGTCACGTGTTCTGTGGAGAGCCCCTGAGTGGTGGTCCACAGGCGGCGGGAACACACTGCACTTTCAAACTCCGAGCGGAGAGGTGTTGCTAAAGAGAGCTCCGGGAAATTAACGAATTTGCGTGTGCGTCATGGTTGACAAGAGAGAATCGATGATGCGTACACGGGGCGGCTCTTCTACTAACCACTTAGGGTGGACGGTAGAGCGACGGACTAGTTTCATCCAGGTCGGCGTTCAATCCCCGACCTTCCAAGAGGTTGGGCACCATTCCTTCCCCCCGTCCCATCCCACATCTTTATCCTGACCCTTTCGCAGTGCTGTATTGTCGTATGATCTGGCGCTTTTCCCTGATAGTTCCCCCTTCTGTAGGTCTTCTGGAAGGTTTAACAAGCAGTTCCTGAATTTTTCGAGTACAAGTGGAATTGAGGAGATGGTGGTCGTTGGGATTACAGTCTCAAGTGTTACAGATGTAATTGTGTACAGAAGGTCCGGAGTTAGTAGTCGCTTTCCAGCTTAATTGCCGCTAACCGCGTGTTGTTTCCTAGGACCAGATGTGATATATCTTGAGGTTATCTTGAGATGATTTCGGGGCTTTAGTGTCCCCGCGGCCCGGTCCTCGACCAGGCCTCCACCCCCAGGAAGCAGCCCGTGACAGCTGACTAACTCCCAGGTACCTATTTACTGCTAGGTAACAGGGGCATTCAGGGTGATCAGTGATGATTGCCAGCAAGTGACAAGGTTAGCAGTGTAACCACCCATCCTGTTGGAGACAGTCCAGCTCGTTCTCCTCAGGTGCCCCAACGTCAAGAAACTGTCGTACTAAAGTGTCCTCTTCCTAACCTACCAGAGGACCCAAAACAGAAAACGGGACAGTGCGTCAATTTCGTGAGCCGCGACCATTTTCTAGTACGACGAAATTTGGTCTTAGGGAGAGTATACGTCAACGTGCGACGCTGTGTTAGGAGGACGGGTTGGTGTGAGGGGAACGTGCGACGCTGTGTTAGGAGGACGGGTTGGTGTGAGGGGAACGTGCGATGCTGTGTTAGGAGGACGGGTTGGTGTGAGGGGAACGTGCGACGCTGTGTTAGGAGGACGGGTTGGTGTGAGGGGAACGTGCGATGCTGTGTTAGGAGGACGGGTTGGTGTGAGGGGAACGTGCGACGCTGTGTTAGGAGGACGGGTTGGTGTGAGGGGAACGTGCGATGCTGTGTTAGGAGGACGGGTTGGTGTGAGGGGAACGTGCGATGCTGTGTTAGGAGGACGGGTTGGTGTGAGGGGAACGTGCGACGCTGTGTTAGGAGGACGGGTTGGTGTGAGGGGAACGTGCGACGCTGTGTTAGGAGGACGGGTTGGTGTTAGGGGAACGTGCGACGCTGTGTTAGGAGGACGGGTTGGTGTTAGGGGAACGTGCGACGCTGTGTTAGGAGGACGGGTTGGTGTGAGGGGAACGTGCGACGCTGTGTTAGGAGGACGGGTTGGTGTTAGGGGAACGTGCGACGCTGTGTTAGGAGGACGGGTTGGTGTGAGGGGAACGTGCGACGCTATGTTAGGAGGACGGGTTGGTGTGAGGGGAACGTGCGACGCTATGTTAGGAGGACGGGTTGGTGTGAGGGGAACGTGCGACGCTGTGTTAGGAGGACGGGTTGGTGTGAGGGGAACGTGCGACGCTGTGTTAGGAGGACGGGTTGGTGTGAGGGGAACGTGCGACGCTGTGTTAGGAGGACGGGTTGGTGTGAGGGGAACGTGCGACGCTGTGTTAGGAGGACGGGTTGGTGTGAGGGGAGAGTAGTGCGTCTGGATGCCAACTACTCTAGGAACAGAATCAGTGACGTGCCTGAAGGCCTGCGGCTGGTCAACCGGTTCTCCTCAACAGCATAGCGCATTTTGACGTGTAACTTCCATAAGGCCAACAACTGATATACTAAAAAGGGCGGTCCCTGAAATTGACGTGTTGCCTCGTTTTCTGTTCGTGGGTCCTCGGGTTGGTTAGGTTCGGGCAATTTAGTAGATCAGTTTAGTGACGTCGTGAAGGCTGGGGAGGACGGGCCGAACGGTGAGCAGTGCACGGTGACAGTGAGAAGCTTGCAGTGACCCCTTGTGATAGCCAGTGTCAGCTAGTCGTCCACTTCTAGGACCTTACTGCTCGTCTGAAGCACTCTGACGGCTCCAGATATATAAGAAATACAGACACATCTTAATTTTGTTATTATGCACCCCCTTACCTATCAGAGAGAGAGAGAGAGAGAGAGAGAGAGAGAGAGAGAGAGAGAGAGAGAGAGAGAGAGAGAGAGAGAGAGAGAGAGAGAGAGAGAGAGAGAGAGAGAGAGAGTGTGTACTCACCTAGTTGTGATTGCGGGGGTTGAGCTCTCGCTCTTTGGTCCCGCCTCTCAACCGTCAATCAACTGGTGTACAGCTTCCTCAGCCTACTGGGCTCTATCATATCTACATTTCAAACTGTGCAGAGTCAGCCTCCACCACATCACTTCCTAGTGTATTCCATTTACTAACTACTCTGACACTGAGAAAGTTCTTTTTAACATCTCTGGGGTACTCAGCTTCCACCTGTGTCCACTGCGATGCAGTTCCGTCGGTCTTTCCTCGTAACTCATGCCTCTTAGTTCTGGGACTAGTCTAGTGTCATATCTCTGAACTTTTTCCAGTTTTGTCTTGTTCTTTACAAGGTACGGGCTCCATGCTGGGGCCGCATACTCCAGGATTGGCCTTACATATGTGATATTTAAGGTTCTGAAAGATTCATTACACAAGTTTCTGAAGGCAGTTCTGAAGTTACCTAGCCTCGCATACGCCCCCGATGTTATTCTTTTGATGTGGGCTTCAGGAGACAGGTTTGGAGTGATATCAACTCATAGATCTTTCTCTGTGTTCGTTTCGTGAAGGATTTCATCTTCCATTTTGTATCCAGTGTCTGGCCTCCTATTTCCTCCCCCTTGTTTCATTACCTTACATTTACTTAAGTTGTACTTTAGTACTCATTTATTGGACCATTCATTCTTTCAGTTTGTTTAGATCATCTTGTAACCTCATACTATCTTCCTCCGTTTTAATCCTCCTCATAATTTTTGCATCGTCCGAAAACATTGAGAGGAACGAGTCTATTCCCTCTGGAAGATCTTTTACATATATCAAGAAAAGTATAGATCCAAGAACTGATACCTGAGGGACTCCACTGGTGGCGCCTCGCCACTCCGAGACCTCACCCCTCTCAGTGACTCGCTGTCTTCTGTAGCTTAGGTATTCCCTTATCCAGTGGAGTACCTTCCCTTTTACTCCTGCCTGCATCTCCAGTTTGTGCACTAGTCTCTTATGTGGTACTGTGCCAAAGGCTTTCTGGTAATCCAAAATTATGCAGTCTGACCACCCCCTCTCTTTCTTGTCTGATTTTTGTTGCCTGGTCATAGAATTCAATCAGTCCTGTGAGGCAGGACTTGCCATCCCTGAACCCATGCTGATATTTTGATACCAAGTTCTTCGCACCAGATTTTCCAATAGTTTTTTTTTTGCACAATCTTCTCCATCACGTTGCATGGTAAGCAAGTTAGGGTCACTGGTCTGTAGTTCAGTGCCCCCTGTCTATCACCCTTCTTAAATATCGGGACTACATTAGCTGTCTTCCTAATTTTTGGCAGTTCACCTGTTACCAGTGATTTGTTATACATCATGGCGAGTGGCTGACACAGAATTTCAGGTCCTTCCTTCAGTATCCAAAGTGAGATTCCATCCGGGCCTACAGCCTTTGTCACATCCAGCTCTAGCAGATGCTTCCTCACCTCCCCACTGGTAATTACAAACTCATTTAGTGGTGTTTGGTTAGATGTTCCCTCTCCTATCTCTGGGACTTCCATTTGCTCTACTGTGAAGACATCCTAAAATTTCTTATTGAGTTTCTCGCACACCTTGTCGTTTGTAGTGAATTCGTCTGCCCCTATCCTCAGTTTCATTACCTGTTCCTTCACTGATATTTTTCTCCTGATGTGGCTATGCAGCAATTTAGGTTGAGTCTTTGCATTGCTCGCTGTCATTTTCATATTGCCCTTCTTCCTTTCTTCTCACCCTGATGTATTCATTCCTGGCGCTCTGGTATCTTTCTCTGCTCACTAGTGTTCTGTAGTTTCTCCACGCCCTTTTACTTATTTGCTTTGCTAGCTTACATCTCTGGTTAAACCATGGGTTTCTCGTTTGCAATTCATTTCTTTACTTTTGGATTGGGACGAACTTGTTTGCTGCCTCCTTGTGTGATGTAGTCCATAATGTTTTGAGCCGTCTTTCCTCTGAGCTCTGTTTCCCAAGTTATATCTGTTAGGAATTTTCTTATCTCCTCTTATTTTCCTTTCGGAATGCCAGCCTTTTGTTTTCTGTGCCCTTCCTTGAATATATTAACTCTTCTTCGACCAGATACTCAAACATCAGTACACTGTGGTCTCTCATTCCCACGGGGGCTTCAAAACCGATTTCCCTTATATCAGAGACGTTCAGAGTGAAGACTAGGTCGAGTCTCGCTGGTTAATCGTTGCCTCTCATTCTTGTGGGTTCCCTAACATGCTGGCTTAAAAGTTCGTGTGTGTGTGTGTGTGTGTGTGTGTGTGTGTGTGTGTGTGTGTGTGTGTGTGTGTGTGTGTGTGTGTGTGTGTGTGTGTGTGTGTGTGTGTGTGTGTGTGTGTACTCACGTAACTGTACTCACCTAATTGTGCTTGCGGGGGTTGAGCTCTGGCTCTTTGGTCCCGCCCCTCAACCGTCAATCAACAGGTGTACAGGTTCCTGAGCCTATTGGGCTCTATCATATCTACACTTGAAACTGTGTATGGAGTCAGCCTCCACCACATCACTTCCTAATGCATTCCATTTGTCAATCACTCTGACACTAAAAAAGTTCTTTCTAATATCTCTGTGGCTCATTTGGGCACTCAGTTTCCACCTGTACTCACCTGGTTGTACTCACCTGGTTGTGTTTGCGGGGGTTGAGCTCTGGCTCTTTGGTCCCGTCTCTCAACCGTCAATCAACAGGTGTACAGATTCCTGAGCCTATCGGGCTCTGTCATATCTACACTTGAAACTGTGTATGGAGTCAGCCTCCACCACATCACCCCCTAATGCATTCCATTTGTCAACCACTCTGACACTAAAAAAGTTCTTTCTAATATCTCTGTGGCTCATTTGGGCACTCAGTTTCCACCTGTGTCCCCTTGTGCGTGTTCCCCTTGTGTTAAATAGACTGTCTTTATCTACCCTATCAATCCCCTTCAGAATCTTGAATGTGGTGATCATGTCCCCCCTAACTCTTCTGTCTTCCAGCGAAGTGAGGTTTAATTCCCGTAGTCTCTCCTCGTAGCTCATACCTCTCAGCACGGGTACTAGTCTGGTGGCAAACCTTTGAACCTTTTCCAGTTTAGTCTTATCCTTGACTCGATATGGACTCCATGCTGGGGCTGCATACTCCAGGATTGGCCTGACATATGTGGTATACAAAGTTCTGAATGATTCTTTACACAAGTAAAGAATGTCCCTTAGTGCGTGTGCCCCTTGTGTTAAATAACCCGTCTTTATCTACCCTGTCAATTCTCGGAATTGACAGGGTAGTGAGGTTTAAATCTCTGAAAATCTTGTACGTAGTGATCATATCCCCCCTAATTCTTCTGTCTTCTAGCGACGTGAGATTTAATTCCCGTAGTCTCTCCTCGCAGCTCATACCTCTCAGCCCGGGTACTTGTCTGGTGGCAAACTTTTGAACTTTTTCCAGTTTGGTCTTATGCTTGATTAGATGTGGACTCCATGCTGGGGCTGTGTGTGTGTGTGTGTGTGTGTGTATGTGTGTGTATTTACTAATATGTATTTACATTTTTTATCTGCAGAATCGATCTATTTAGCTCTTTCTAGCCAATCTATTTTTCCTCTATCATGTCTATTACATATATTTCTCTCTAACACACGCACACACACACACACATCCCCAGGAAGCAAGTTCGTAGCAGCTGTCTGACTCCCAGGTACCTATTTACTGCTAGGTGAACAGGAGCACATGGGTGAAAGAAACTCTGCTCATTTGTTTCAGCCTTTGCCGGGGATCGAACCCGGGCCCTTAAGGACTACGAACCCACAGCGCTGTCCACTCAGCCGCGAGCCCCCCCCCCCCCCCGTTAAATGAAGGCAGCCCAGGGGCCTAGGCTCCCCCCCCTTTTTGTGTGTGTACTTACCTAGTTGTGCTTACAGGGGTTGAGCTTTGGCTCTTTGGTCCCGCCTTTGAACCGTTAATCTACTGGTGTACAGATTCCTGAGCTTCTCGAGCTCTATCATATGTACATTTGAAACTGTGTATGCATGGATCCTGTGTGTGTCCAGCACTATATATATATATATATATATATATATATATATATATATATATATATATATATATATATATATATATATATAATGACTATTTATATATAAATTCGGAACTAGTCGAGGTTTTTCTGTATTCTTTCATCTGAGTTCAATGTTGGTTAGTCAGGAAACTGTACATGTTGTTGTAAAATATACGTTATACTTCTTTACAGGTTAATGATAACTTATGTTGCACAACCTCCATATTCTTCTTCCAGTCCACTTCCTTCCAAAAATTCTGAATTTTTTACCAGTGACACTCAGAAAAAAAATGTTATTATTGTAAAAAAAAAAATAAAAATAAAGCTATAAACCACCAACTTTAACCTAGGAAAATTCTCCCCAGGCCTTCTAAGACAACTATATTTGTGGAGCAAGCTAGTGGTGTCGGCTCCACGTCCCGGGTCGTCCAAGACACACCCTACAAGCAGGCTAGTGGTGTCGGCTCCACGTCCCGGGTCGTCCAAGACACACCCTACAAGCAGGCTAGTGGTGTCGGCTCCACGTCCCGGGTCGTCCAAGACACACCCTACCAGCAGGCTAGTGGTGTCGGCTCCACGTCCCGGGTCGTCCAAGCCACACCCTACCAGCAGGCTAGTGGTGTCGGCTCCACGTCCCGGGTCGTCCAAGACACACCCTACAAGCAGGCTAGTGGTGTCGGCTCCACGTCCCGGGTCGTCCAAGACACACCCTACCAGCAGGCTAGTGGTGTCGGCTCCACGTCCCGGGTCGTCCAAGACACACCCTACAAGCAGGCTAGTGGTGTCGGCTCCACGTCCCGGGTCGTCCAAGACACACCCTACAAGCAGGCTAGTGGTGTCGGCTCCACGTCCCGGGTCGTCCAAGACACACCCTACCAGCAGGCTAGTGGTGTCGGCTCCACGTCCCGGGTCGTCCAAGACACACCCTACCAGCAGGCTAGTGGTGTCGGCTCCACGTCCCGGGTCGTCCAAGACACACCCTACCAGCAGGCTAGTGGTGTCGGCTCCACGTCCCGGGTCGTCCAAGACACACCCTACCAGCAGGCTAGTGGTGTCGGCTCCACGTCCCGGGTCGTCCAAGACACACCCTACCAGCAGGCTAGTGGTGTCGGCTCCACGTCCCGGGTCGTCCAAGCCACACCCTACCAGCAGGCTAGTGGTGTCGGCTCCACGTCCCGGGTCGTCCAAGACACACCCTACAAGCAGGCTAGTGGTGTCGGCTCCACGTCCCGGGTCGTCCAAGCCACACCCTACCAGCAGGCTAGTGGTGTCGGCTCCACGTCCCGGGTCGTCCAAGCCACACCCTACCAGCAGGCTAGTGGTGTCGGCTCCACATCCTGGGTCGTCCAAGCCACACCCTACCAGCAGGCTAGTGGTGTCGGCTCCACATCCTGGGTCGTCCAAGCCACACCCTACCAGCAGGCTAGTGGTGTCGGCTCCACGTCCCGGGTCGTCCAAGCCACACCCTACCAGCAGGCTAGTGGTGTCGGCTCCACGTCCCGGGTCGTCCAAGCCACACCCTACCAGCAGGCTAGTGGTGTCGGCTCCACATCCTGGGTCGTCCAAGCCACACCCTACCAGCAGGCTAGTGGTGTCGGCTCCACGTCCCGGGTCGTCCAAGACACACCCTACCAGCAGGCTAGTGGTGTCGGCTCCACGTCCCGGGTCGTCCAAGCCACACCCTACCAGCAGGCTAGTGGTGTCGGCTCCACGTCCTGGGTCGTCCAAGCCACACCCTACCAGCAGGCTAGTGGTGTCGGCTCCACATCCTGGGTCGTCCAAGCCACACCCTACCAGCAGGCTAGTGGTGTCGGCTCCACATCCTGGGTCGTCCAAGACACACCCTACCAGCAGGCTAGTGGTGTCGGCTCCACGTCCTGGGTCGTCCAAGCCACACCCTACCAGCAGGCTAGTGGTGTCGGCTCCACGTCCCGGGTCGTCCAAGCCACACCCTACCAGCAGGCAAGTGGTGTCGGCTCCACGTCCCGGGTCGTCCAAGACACACCCTACCAGCAGGCAAGTGGTGTCGGCTCCACGTCCTGGGTCGTCCAAGACACACCCTACCAGCAGGCTAGTGGTGTCGGCTCCACGTCCTGGGTCGTCCAAGCGTCTGGGTTGACCCAAGAGGCTGGTTCTATATCCCCGTCGGCTTCAATGATTATCTCATGGACACATCACACCTTTGTGATTTCATTACGTATTCTCTTGTAAACATTTAGTTTTTTACTGTCGCAGACAACATACTCTCATCGACAACACACACTATTAAGCCGTCTCACAACTCTGGCCAACACTTAATGATAAGCAAACAACGGCTCACAAGGCAAGAGTAATCTTGGGAGGACATGTCTAGTGCCTCGAGGACCATATTAGTCCCTTAACTGCCAGATTCCTGAGGTAAATGGCACATTATTTTCTGGGCGTCACCTCATCACAACTCAAATTGTTCTGTGGTCACTTTCCACTCCCGTGCTGCTACAGGGGCGGCACTGGACACGGGGCAGCGTGGTAGTGATCCTGGTACTCGCTTGATACCTGCGTGATGGGGTTCTGGGAGTTCTTCTACTCCCCCCAGCCCTGCCCGAGGCCTAGCTTGACTTGTGAAAGCTTGGTCCACTAGACTGTTGCTTGGAGCGGCTCGCAGGCTCACATATCCACCACAGCCCGGTTGGTTTGGTATTTCTTGAAGAAAACTATCTGGTTTTCTCTTGAAGATGTAAAGTATATTATTAGTATAATATGAATAACGACGACCATAGGATTCCTAGGGCCTTCGTTAGGTTCTCTAGGGCCTTCATTGGGTTCTCTAGGGGTCATCATTGGGTTTTCCAGGATCTTCATTGGGTTCTCTAGGGTCTTCATTCTGTTCTCTGGGGTCTTCATTGGATTTTCCAGGGGTCTTCATTGGGTTCTCAAGGGTCTTCATTGGGTTCTCTAGGGTCTTCATTGGGTTCTCTAGGGTCTTCATTGGGTTCTCAAGGGTCTTCATTGTGCTCTCTAGGGTCTTCATTGGGTTTTCTAGGGTCTTCATTGGGTTCTCAAGGGTCTTCATTGGGCTCTCTAGGGTCTTCATTGGGTTTTCTAGGGTCTTCATTGGGTTCTCTAGGGTCTTCATTAGGTTCTCTAGGGTCTTCATTGGGCTCTCTAGGGTCTTCATTGGGTTCTTTAGGGCCTTCATTAGGTTCTTTAGGGTCTTTGTTAGGTTCTCAAGGGTCTTCATTGGGTTCTCAAGGGTCTTCATTGTGCTCTCTAGGGTCTTCATTGGGTTTTCAAGGGTCTTCATTGGGTTCTCAAGGGTCTTCATTGGGCTCTCTAGGGTCTTCATTGGGCTCTCTAGGGTCTTCATTAGGTTCTCTAGAGTCTTCATTAGGTTCTCCAGGATCTTCATTAGGTTCTCTAGGGTCTTCATTAGGTTCTCTAGAGTCTTCATTAGGTTCTCCAGGATCTTCATTAGGTTCTCTAGGGTCTTCATTGGGTTCTCAAGGGTCTTCATTGTGCTCTCTAGGGTCTTCATTGGGTTTTCTAGGGTCTTCATTGGGTTCTCAAGGGTCTTCATTGGGCTCTCTAGGGTCTTCATTAGGTTCTCTAGGGTCTTCATTAGGTTCTCTAGAGTCTTCATTAGGTTTTCCAGGATCTTCATCAGGTTCCCTTTGTTAACCGCATGCTTTTCACATGGACCCCTTTGCAAATCACCAGGAGCACATCACTGCCATCATGTGACCATTGCAGGTGTGTGGTTTCTCCAGGTGTGTGGTTACTCCAGGTGTGTGGTTACTCCAGGTGTGTGGTTACTCCAGGTGTGTGGTTACTCCAGGTGTGTGGTTACTCCAGGTGTGTGGTTTCTCCAGGTGAGTTTGGTTACTCCCAAGTGACTCTCATTACTGTATCTTCCATCTGTATATGATATGTATATAAAATAGGATGTTTATCAAAGAATTCAGAGCAAAAACTTGGAGATAGCCTCACTAAAGTATGCAGGGTGACTGGTGTGGGTGCGGGGGTTGTCAATGGAGAGTCAGGAACTGGCTCAATGGCTTCCGTTTAAGGAGAGGTGAACATCATTGTACCGTTCTCGAAGTTGACAGAGCTAAATCATTTATATATTTCAAAGTTCAGATACTGAAGCGAAAAAGGCATGTTCAGGTTTGCAGGTTTTTTATTCCGGGGGTTTCGAACCCTTGAATAACTCCAGGTTTTGGGGTCGACCTGGACTCCGCTGGTTACCTATCTAATGTGTTGTATATACTAGAATATAGTGAAAAAGCGTATTAATCCATGGAATAATAACCAACTAGTTTTGAAAACAGATGATTCGTATCTGAATAGTTCGCTCCGGACCCTCTTCAGTGAAAAGGATCACTAAAATGATATCGAAATATTCAGTTTACGTTTTTTGTGTTTTCCAAAGAATGGGTGACTTTCATGTTCGAAAGTCATATATATGACTTTCGAACATGCAGTCGATGAGACACAATATCATTTTCTAGATTGGTCAACTTTCGAACATGTTATATTTATATAGTGGCATGTTCGAAAGTGAGCCTCGCGTCCCAGTAACACTTCCGAGAGCACTAAAAGCTGAGGAATATTCAACTTCACGTGACATCACTGACTATAGCCTCCACGTGCGCCCTGAAGTAAGCACGTGGTCCTCACTCGTCAGTCACGTTGTCCTGACCCACCCAGGAGACACCGTATTAGGAGGACAACTTGTCCTCCTAATAGAGCGTCGCATTTTGACGTTGTTCTTGTTGTTTTAGATTTATATACTCAGAACGACAGGACCATGCAGCACGGGCTATGGTGAGCCCGTAAAGCATTTTGACGTATACTCTCCCTAAGGCCCAAAAATCGTCGTAATAGAAAATGGTCGCAGCTCGCGAAATTAACATACTATCCCGTTTTCTGTTTTGGGTCCTCTGATAGGTCAGAATATTTTAGTACGACAGTTTTTTGACGTTGGGGAACCTTCCTCTTATCTTGAGATGATTTCGGGGGTTAGCGTCCCCGCGGCCCGGTCCTCGACCAGGCCTCCTTTTTGTTACAACCCCCCCCCCCCAGGAAGCAGCCCGTAGCAGCTGTCTAACTCCCAGGTACCTATTTACTACTAGGTAACAGGAGCATCAGGGTGAAAGAAACATTTTGGTCAATTTTCTCCGCCTCCACCCGGGATCGAACCTGGAACCTCAAGACTACGAATGCGAAGCGTTGTCCACTCAGCTCTCAAGCGCCCTTAGGAGGACGGGCTGCACAGTGACGGGTCCTCTACAGGTCTTGCCCCTAAATAACAAATAAATTTACGTCCATATTTTCAGTATAATATTATCTGTCTAAACCATTTAATTAATTTACAACCTGTGTACTAAAGAGGTTAGTTATATTAAAAAGCTCAGTTCAGTTATTATATTTCCACCGTCCTCCCCCCCCCCTAGAGAAACCACGCTCCTCTGAAGACGATACAGCATCAGCCAATATATATTCATGAGGTTCTAATGTGACTCAGATTTTGCAAATAAGTCAGGAACCTTATATTGCAAGGAGCGAGCTGAATCCCAATATGGCGACCCCTGAAGTTATAATGTTGCTTCTGTAATATCTTCATGACCTCGGAAAGCGACGGGCTAACAGATAAGCCGTTTAGATTTCCTTATTAGCTGCGAGCTTCCCCGAAACACGAGTAGCAGCAGGAGATGAAGTAGGAGATGATGGGAGGGAGATGTAAGGGAAGCAGGAGATGCTGCGGAGGAGATGTAAGGGAAGCAGATGCTGGGAGGGAGATGTAAGGGAAGCAGGAGATGCTGCGGAGGAGATGTAAGGGAAGCAGATGCTGGGAGGGAGATGTAAGGGAAGCAGGAGATGCTGCGGAGGAGATGTAAGGGAAGCAGATGCTGGGAGGGAGATGAAAGGGAAGCAGGAGATGCTGCGGAGGAGATGTAAGGGAAGCAGATGCTGGGAAGGAGATGTATGGGAAGCAGAAGTGATGCTTAAGAGGTAGCAGATTGAAGCATGGACTGGAAGTAGCAGATGCTTAGGAAGGAAGATAAGCAGTGGAGAGAAGATAGGAGATAGAGGGTAATCAGTAAAGCATAATAATCAACGAAAGATAAACAAGATATATAGAAAGAACCAGCAGAGTAAATCTGAGAAGCAGGAGAAAATTGATGAGTTGGAAAAGAACGAAAAAGCAGAAGAGAGAGAAGAATCAGAACACCCATAAGGTGAAGGATCATCTAGAAGAGAAAGTATGAGACAACAATTAAGAAAAATATCTTGAAACAAAGGAAAAAAAATTATAATAGAAAAAATCCAGCGGTAAGTAAGTAATTATGCCAAGAAGGCACCGCGCCGGGAAGGTCTGATGCCTTCTTTATTTGTGAACCCTCACAACGTCTTCACGTGAACCCTCACAACGTCTTCACGTGAACCCTCACAACGTCTTCACGTGAACCCTCACAACGTCTTCACGTGAACCCTCACAACGTCTTCACGTGAACCCTCACAACGTCTTCACGTGAACCCTCACAACGTCTTCACGTGAACCCTCACAACGTCTTCACGTGAACCCTCACAACGTCTTCACGTGAACCCTCACAACGTCTTCACGTGAACCCTCACAACGTCTTCACGTGAACCCTCACAACGTCTTCACGTGAACCCTCACAACTTCTTCACGTGAACCCTCACAACGTCTTCACGTGAACCCTCACAACGTCTTCACGTGAACCCTCACAACGTCTTCACGTGAACCCTCACAACTTCTTCACGTGAACCCTCACAACGTCTTCACGTGAACCCTCACAACGTCTTCACGTGAACCCTCACAACTTCTTCACGTGAACCCTCACAACTTCTTCACGTGAACCCTCACAACGTCTTCACGTGAACCCTCACAACGTCTTCACGTGAACCCTCACAACGTCTTCACGTGAACCCTCACAACGTCTTCACGTGAACCCTCACAACGTCTTCACGTGAACCCTCACAACGTCTTCACGTGAACCCTCACAACGTCTTCACGTGAACCCTCACAACGTCTTCACGTGAACCCTCACAACGTCTTCACGTGAACCCTCACAACTTCTTCACGTGAACCCTCACAACGTCTTCACGTGAACCCTCACAACTTCTTCACGTGAACCCTCACAACTTCTTCACGTGAACCCTCACAACGTCTTCACGTGAACCCTCACAACGTCTTCACGTGAACCCTCACAACGTCTTCACGTGAACCCTCACAACTTCTTCACGTGAACCCTCACAACGTCTTCACGTGAACCCTCACAACGTCTTCACGTGAACCCTCACAACGTCTTCACGTGAACCCTCACAACGTCTTCACGTGAACCCTCACAACGTCTTCACGTGAACCCTCACAACGTCTTCACGTGAACCCTCACAACGTCTTCACGTGAACCCTCACAACGTCTTCACGTGAACCCTCACAACGTCTTCACGTGAACCCTCACAACGTCTTCACGTGAACCCTCACAACGTCTTCACGTGAACCCTCACAACGTCTTCACGTGAACCCTCACAACTTCTTCACGTGAACCCTCACAACGTCTTCACGTGAACCCTCACAACTTCTTCACGTGAACCCTCACAACTTCTTCACGTGAACCCTCACAACGTCTTCACGTGAACCCTCACAACGTCTTCACGTGAACCCTCACAACGTCTTCACGTGAACCCTCACAACGTCTTCACGTGAACCCTCACAACGTCTTCACGTGAACCCTCACAACGTCTTCACGTGAACCCTCACAACGTCTTCACGTGAACCCTCACAACGTCTTCACGTGATCCCTCACAACGTCTTCACGTGAACCCTCACAACGTCTTCACGTGAACCCTCACAACGTCTTCACGTGAACCCTCACAACGTCTTCACGTGAACCCTCACAACGTCTTCACGTGAACCCTCACAACGTCTTCACGTGAACCCTCACAACGTCTTCACGTGAACCCTCACAACGTCTTCACGTGAACCCTCACAACGTCTTCACGTGAACCCTCACAACGTCTTCACGTGAACCCTCACAACGTCTTCACGTGAACCCTCACAACGTCTTCACGTGAACCCTCACAACGTCTTCACGTGAACCCTCACAACGTCTTCACGTGAACCCTCACAACGTCTTCACGTGAACCCTCACAACGTCTTCACGTGAACCCTCACAACGTCTTCACGTGAACCCTCACAACGTCTTCACGTGAACCCTCACAACGTCTTCACGTGAACCCTCACAACGTCTTCACGTGAACCCTCACAACGTCTTCACGTGAACCCTCACAACGTCTTCACGTGAACCCTCACAACGTCTTCACGTGAACCCTCACAACGTCTTCACGTGAACCCTCACAACGTCTTCACGTGAACCCTCACAACGTCTTCACGTGAACCCTCACAACGTCTTCACGTGAACCCTCACAACGTCTTCACGTGAACCCTCACAACGTCTTCACGTGAACCCTCACAACGTCTTCACGTGAACCCTCACAACGTCTTCACGTGAACCCTCACAACGTCTTCACGTGAACCCTCACAACGTCTTCACGTGAACCCTCACAACGTCTTCACGTGAACCCTCACAACGTCTTCACGTGAACCCTCACAACGTCTTCACGTGAACCCTCACAACGTCTTCACGTGAACCCTCACAACGTCTTCACGTGAACCCTCACAACGTCTTCACGTGAACCCTCACAACGTCTTCACGTGAACCCTCACAACGTCTTCACGTGAACCCTCACAACGTCTTCACGTGAACCCTCACAACGTCTTCACGTGAACCCTCACAACGTCTTCACGTGAACCCTCACAACGTCTTCACGTGAACCCTCACAACGTCTTCACGTGAACCCTCACAACGTCTTCACGTGAACCCTCACAACTTCTTCACGTGAACCCTCACAACGTCTTCACGTGAACCCTCACAACGTCTTCACGTGAACCCTCACAACGTCTTCACGTAAGCGGTAAATGAAGAACAATTAAAAAATAATTTACAACAAAAAATAATAAGAATCATAGATAAAATAA
Organism: Procambarus clarkii; assembly: GCF_040958095.1. NCBI lineage: Eukaryota > Metazoa > Arthropoda > Malacostraca > Decapoda > Cambaridae > Procambarus > Procambarus clarkii. The sequence goes on from NC_091157.1 coordinate 13,890,700, forward strand.
AGAGTGTCATGGGAAAAAAGTAATACAGATAACAAGAACAAGAACAACAGAAGAACACGAACAAGAACCACAGAAGAACAAGAACAAGAACCACAGAAGAACAAGAACAAGAACCACAGAAGAACACGAACAAGAACCACAGAAGAACAAGAACAAGAACCACAGAAGAACAATAACCAAAGAAGAACAAGAATCAAACAAGAACCAAACAAGAACATGAACCAAACAAGAACATGAACCAAACAAGAACATGAACCAAACAAGAACATGAACCAAACAAGAATATGAACCAAACAAGAACAAGAATCAAAGAACAAGAACCAAACAAGAACATGAACCAAACAAGAACATGAACCAAACAAGAACAAGAATCAAAGAACAAGAACCAAACAAGAACATGAACCAAACAAGAACATGAACCAAACAAGAACATGAACCAAACAAGAACAAGAATCAAAGAACAAGAACCAAACAAGAACATGAACCAAACAAGAACATGAACCAAACAAGAACAAGAATCAAAGAACAAGAACCAAACAAGAACATGAACCAAGCAAAACCAAACAAGAACATGAACCAAACAAGAACAAGAATCAAAGAACAAGAACCAAACAAGAACATGAACCAAACAAGAACATGAACCAAACAAGAACATGAACCAAACAAGAACAAGAATCAAAGAACAAGAACCAAACAAGAACATGAACCAAACAAGAACATGAACCAAACAAGAACAAGAATCAAAGAACAAGAACCAAACAAGAACATGAACCAAGCAAAAACATGAACCAAACAAGAACAGGAATAACAAGAACAACAATTACAGTAATAGAAGGAAAAATAAGACTAAAGGAACTAATAAGAGGAAGAATAGGAACAAAACAAAATAAAACAAACAAGTACAAATAAACAGGAACAAATAAGACAAAACAGCAGCATGAAGACAAAAAAAAAAAAGAAGAGCAATAATCTCAGAAAAAAACTAGAATTAAAACAAGAACATTTAGATTATGAACAAAAGTTCTGAAAGAACACAGTAAGAAGAACAAGATCAAGTAAACCAAACAGTGGAAAGAACAAATAGGCAGAAAAAATAAGAACAACAACAACTACACCTAATACAACCATGCAACAACAACAACAACAACAACAAATACAACCTTACAATAACAACAACAACAACAAATACAACCTTGCAACATCAACAACAATAACAAATACAACCTTACAATAACGACAACAACAAATACAACCTTGCAACATCAACAACAATAGCAACAAACACAGCCTTGCAACAACGACAGAAGCCACAAATACAACCTGTGTACAAATGTACTTGTACAAACAAATCAAATTCTATATACTCATATGTTCTAAACTTTCTAACAAATGTGACCTAATATAAGCCTACCCCATTTTCTTACTTTTCTTAATTTTTTTTTTTTAATTTTGCCCCGAGGGGTCGAGTTTATTGGGCAGCGCCACTCATCCTGTGAGTGGACACACCGCCATAGTGACAGTATTGGGCAGCGCCACTCATCCTGTGAGTGGACACACCGCCATAGTGACAGTATTGGGCAGCGCCACTCATCCTGTGAGTGGACACACCGCCATAGTGACAGTATTGTGCAGCGCCACTCATCCTGTGAGTGGACACACCGCCATAGTGACAGTATTGTGCAGCGCCACTCATCCTGTGAGTGGACACACCGCCATAGTGACAGTATTGGGCAGCGCCACTCATCCTGTGAGTGGACACACCGCCATAGTGACAGTATTGGGCAGCTTCACTCATCCTGTGAGTGGACACACCGCCATAGTGACAGTATTGGGCAGCGCCACTCATCCTGTGAGTGGACACACCGCCATAGTGACAGTATTGTGCAGCGCCAGTCATCCTGTGAGTGGACACACCGCCATAGTGACAGTATTGGGCAGCGCCACTCATCCTGTGAGTGGACACACCACCATAGTGACAGTATTGGGCAGCGCCACTCATCCTGTGAGTGGACACACCGCCATAGTGACAGTATTGGGCAGCGCCACTCATCCTGTGAGTGAACACACCGCCATAGTGACAGTATTGGAGAGCGTCACTCATCCTGTGAGTGGACACACCGCCATAGTGACAGTATTGGACAGCGTCACTCATCCTGTGAGTGGACACACCGCCATAGTGACAGTATTGGGCAGCTTCACTCATCCTGTGAGTGGACACACCGCCATAGTGACAGTATTGGGCAGCGCCACTCATCCTGTGAGTGAACACACCGCCATAGTGACAGTATTGGGCAGCGTCACTCATCCTGTGAGTGGACACACCGCCATAGTGACAGTATTGGGCAGCGCCACTCATCCTGTGAGTGGACACACCGCCATAGTGACAGTATTGGGCAGCGCCACTCATCCTGTGAGTGGACACACCGCCATAGTGACAGTATTGGACAGCGCCACTCATCCTGTGAGTGGACACACCGCCATAGTGACAGTATTGGGCAGCGCCACTCATCCTGTGAGTGGACACACCGCCATAGTGACAGTATTGGGCAGCGCCACTCATCCTGTGAGTGGACACACCGCCATAGTGACAGTATTGGACAGCGTCACTCATCCTGTGAGTGGACACACCGCCATAGTGACAGTATTGGACAGCGTCACTCATCCTGTGAGTGGACACACCGCCATAGTGACAGTATTGGGCAGCGCCACTCATCCTGTGAGTGGACACACCGCCATAGTGACAGTATTGGACAGCGCCACTCATTCTGTGAGTGGACACACCGCCATAGTGACAGTATTGGGCAGCGCCACTCATCCTGTGAGTGGACACACCGCCATAGTGACAGTATTGGGCAGCGCCACTCATCCTGTGAGTGGACACACCGCCACTCATCCTGTGAGTGGACACACCGCCATAGTGACAGTATTGGGCAGCGCCACTCATCCTGTGAGTGGACACACCGCCATAGTGACAGTATTGGACAGCGCCACTCATCCTGTGAGTGGACACACCGCCATAGTGACAGTATTGGGCAGCGCCACTCATCCTGTGAGTGGACACACCGCCATAGTGACAGTATTGGGCAGCGCCACTCATCCTGTGAGTGGACACACCGCCATAGTGACAGTATTGGGCAGCGCCACTCATCCTGTGAGTGAACACACCGCCATAGTGACAGTATTGGACAGCGTCACTCATCCTGTGAGTGGACACACCGCCATAGTGACAGTATTGGACAGCGCCACTTATCCTGTGAGTGGACACACCGCCATAGTGACAGTATTGGACAGCACCACTCATCCTGTGAGTGGACACACCGCCATAGTGACAGTATTGTGCAGCGCCACTCATCCTGTGAGTGGACACACCGCCATAGTGACAGTATTGGGCAGCGCCACTCATCCTGTGAGTGGACACACCGCCATAGTGACAGTATTGGGCAGCGCCACTCATCCTGTGAGTGGACACACCGCCATAGTGACAGTATTGGGCAGCGCCACTCATCCTGTGAGTGGACACACCGCCATAGGGACAGTATTGGGCAGCGCCAATCATCCTGTGAGTGGACACACCGTCATAGTGACAGTATTGGGCAGCGCCACTCATCCTGTGAGTGGACACACCGCCATATTGACAGTATTGGGCAGTGCCACTCATCCTGTGAGTGGACACACCGCCATAGTGACAGTATTGGGCAGCGCCACTCATCCTGTGAGTGGACACACCGCCATAGTGACAGTATTGGGCAGCGCCACTCATCCTGTGAGTGGACACACCGCCATAGTGACAGTATTGGGCAGCGCCACTCATCCTGTGAGTGGACACACCGCCATAGGGACAGTATTGGGCAGCGCCAATCATCCTGTGAGTGGACACACCGTCATAGTGACAGTATTGGGCAGCGCCACTCATCCTGTGAGTGGACACACCGCCATATTGACAGTATTGGGCAGTGCCACTCATCCTGTGAGTGGACACACCGCCATAGTGACAGTATTGGGCAGCGCCACTCATCCTGTGAGTGGACACACCGCCATAGTGACAGTATTGGGCAGCGCCACTCATCCTGTGAGTGGACACACCGCCATAGTGACAGTATTGGGCAGCGCCACTCATCCTGTGAGTGGACACACCGCCATAGTGACAGTATTGGGCAGCGCCACTCATCCTGTGAGTGGACACACCGTCATAGTGACAGTATTGGGCAGCGCCACTCATCCTGTGAGTGGACACACCGCCATATTGACAGTATTGGGCAGCGCCACTCATCCTGTGAGTGGACACACCGCCATATTGACAGTATTGGGCAGTGCCACACATCCTGTGAGTGGACACACCGCCATAGTGACAGTATTGGGCAGTGCCACACATCCTGTGAGTGGACACACTGCCATAGTGACAGTATTTGGCAGCGCCACTCATCCTGTGAGTGGACACACCACCATAGTGACAGTATTGGGCAGCGTCACTCATCCTGTGAGTGGACACACCGCCATAGTGACAGTATTGGGCAGCGTCACTCATCCTATGAGTGGACACACCGCCATAGTGACAATATTGGGCAGCGCCACTCATCCTGTGAGTGGACACACCGCCATAGTGACAGTATTGGGCAGCGCCACTCATCCTGTGAGTGGACACACCGCCATAGCAGCATGTACAACACTCCCCAATAGGAAGAAAACCCGCTGGGTTGTTCATCATGTCACTTGTACCCAGACACAGCTGGGACTTGCTTAACTGTCTCAAGTGAACAACTCCTCAAACAAGAAGATTAACATTTGCCAACCCTTAAAATCTTACGTTATCTTGCGTTTGACAAGATAATAGTATCTATGTTTGGCAAATGGTATCCTACTCAAACAATGTGGGTTTTTTTATTCTACACATATTTCTAATGTCTCTCAGATGTTCACACTCTCGTAGATAGTGGTCAAGGCGGCGTCCGTCACTCTCACCACAGATTCTGCAACTCTGCTGCTCAACTGTTGTATAAATTCTGAATCTCCATGGATATCTGGTCTGGGAGCTGGTCGGAAGAGCGGACAGCACACTGGACTTGTGATCCTGTGGTGCCGGGTTCGATCCCGGGCGCCAGCGAGAAACGACGGGCAGAGTTTCTTTCACCCTATGGCCCTGTTACCTAGCAGTAAATAGGTACCTGGGAGTTAGTTAGCTGTCACGGGCTGCTTCCTGGGGGTGGAGGCCTGGTCAAGAACCGGGCCGCGGGGACACTAAAAACAAAGCCCCGAAATCAACTCAAGATAACCTCAAGATAAGATATTTGTATCCAAGACGAATATTTTCTTACGTTCCCATTCGAATTCCTTTTATTGCACTCTTTATTTCTTCTCTCCCTTTCATATCTTTCGTCTTGCTCTTCCCTTCCTCTAAGAGTTCCTCCTCCTCACCTCTCTCTTGTCCTGACCTCGCCTCCCTCGTGTCATGACCTCGCCTCCCTCGTCTCATGACCTCGCCTCCCTCGTCTCATGACCTCGCCTCCCTCGTGTCATGACCTTGCCTCCCTCGTCTCATGACCTCGCCTCCCTCGTGTCATGACCTTGCCTCCCTCGTCTCATGACCTCGCCTCCCTTGTGTCATGACCTCGCCTCCCTCGTCTCATGACCTCGCCTCCCTCGTGTCATGACCTTGCCTCCCTCGTCTCATGACCTCGCCTCCCTCGTCTCATGACCTCGCCTCCCTCGTCTCATGACCTCGCCTCCCTCGTGTCATGACCTCGCCTCCCTCGTCTCATGACCTCGCCTCCCTCGTGTCATGACCTTGCCTCCCTCGTCTCATGACCTCGCCTCCCTCGTGTCCTGACCTTGCCTCCCTCGTCTCATGACCTCGCCTCCCTCGTGTCCTGACCTTGCCTCCCTCGTCTCATGACCTCGCCTCCCTCGTCTCATGACCTCGCCTCCCTCGTGTCCTGACCTCGCCTCCCTCGTGTCCTGACCTTGCCTCCCTCGTCTCATGACCTCGCCTCCCTCGTGTCCTGACCTCGCCTCCCTCGTGTCCTGACCTCGCCTCCCTCGTGTCATGACCTCGCCTCCCTCGTCTCATGACCTCGCCTCCCTCGTCTCATGACCTCGCCTCCCTCGTCTCATGACCTCGCCTCCCTCGTGTCCTGACCTCGCCTCCCTCGTGTCATCACAATAGACTTGATATATGGTCCAGGACGAATCGAAACGTCGTCGCTTCTTTATCTTCTAGTGTGTGGTTTGGTATGTAAATAAAATCTTCCAACACCAGCAACAAATACAACCTTTGAGCAACACCAACTACAATAAATACCACCTAGCAGCAAAAACAACATCAACAAATACAACTTTTCAACAACAACAACAAATAAACCCTTGCAACAACAACAATATCAACAAATACAACCTAACAACAACACCAACTAAAACAAATACAACCTTGCAACAACAACAATAATAAATAAACCCTTGCAACAACGACAATATCAACAAATATGACCTTACAATAGAACCAACTACAACAAATGCAATCTAGCAGCAATAACAACAGCAACAAGTACAACTTTTTAACATCAACAACAACAGCAACGGATAAACCCGTGCAACAACGGCATTAGCAGCAAAAACAACTTTGCAACAACTTTGCAACAACAGCAACAACAGCAACAAACACAACTTTACAACAACATCAACAAACGCAACTTTGCAGTAACAACAAATACAACTTTGTAACGACAACAGCACATGGAATTAATCCACACAAATTTCAACATCTACATCCACACCCTTGGTCTGGCTGCTGGTGGTATATCCACACCCTTGGTCTGGCTGCTGGTGTTATATCCACACCCTTGGTCTGGCTGCTGGTGGTATATCCACACCCTTGGTCTGGCTGCTGGTGATATATCCACACCCTTGGTCTGGCTGCTGGTGGTATATCCACACCCTTGGTCTGGCTGCTGGTGGTATATCCACACCCTTGGTCTGGCTGCTGGTGGTATATCCACACCCTTGGTCTGGCTGCTGGTGTTATATCCACACCCTTGGGCTGGCTACTGGTGTTATATCCACACCCTTGGTCTGGCTGCTGGTGTCACCACTGTAACATGTGCAACAATCAGTGTTGCTACCCTTGTAACGTTCATGACCATCAACAACTCGCTATTAACATTGTTTATGACAATCAAGTCCTGCCGTTATTGTACAACTATGGTAACGCTCACTCCAATCGTTGCTACAACTTGCAACCCTTGTAGGCTGTAATAATTGCATTAAAATAACCCCTTAAGAACTGGGAAGAGTTCGCCCTCGCAGCAGAAAATGCTTAACCCATTTATCAGGGGGAGGGAGGAGAATTGACCAAGGTGTTAAAGATATCTTTACAATAAATATCTTCCATTGTTACCATATGGAAGGTAAGGTTTCTCAGAAAATAAATAATACCGCCACCACTCCTAGAACTTTAATAATTAGGCTAATTGACTCGGGAGACTAATTAGACTAATTGACTGGATGAATGGAATTGTCGGAAAATCCGACACCATTTAATAATAATATCATACAGACAGATAAGAGCTGTGTTGTATAAACAAGTTACCCATAGAAAACGTAACTTGTAGTGGAATTACCATCTAAAGAAAACGGGATATCATCACCACATACTATTATAATTCACCAGCTATTCTGCTGGGAATTATTCTTAAATACATAAGTCTTTGGACTTTACCATCATAAAAACATCTCATATAAATTAACTTAATTATCAATATTAAAGTAGAGTAAATGTGACCCTTCTATCATGTTCTGAAATCTGGACAATGTAAGCCAGGCGTCAGAGGGAGGAAGGAGGGCAGCCATTGTTTATATAGAGACCAGAGGCTCACACGGGAGCAAATTCGGCTCCTGTTAATTTTACTTGGACGTAGTGTTATGGATACCAAAGGTGTACCATCTGTCAACACGCTGTCAACAAATCAAGTTAAGTGTTCTTTCCGAAACCCATTATCTATCATTAGTGGCCATTAATGTCATTATATAGGGTGACCCGGTTAGAACGCGAAATCGCCTCATACTAAAGGTAATTAAGCCAGGTCTTCATGTTCCATGTACTGTTTTCTCTGATATACTTGTCATATATAGGTATCTGGCTTCACAGCTAGCGCACTTTTGACAGGTCAAGACGAGGATGCAAGATTTGTGCACCAGTTACTGGGTGATATGGAAGCTACCTCAAAGAGGATAATTTGGTGTCTACACCCTAGTTATACCTGGTGGACTAACCTGCTGTACTATAAGATAAGGAACCTCTTCAATGTATGTAGTTACTGTAGTTTGATTGGCTGCATATATTTAATTAATAAACCCCCCTAATGTGTAGAGGATCGATTTGTGAGATTAAGAGATTATTGCAGAAATACAGTCCACTTATCATTATACAAATTGCTATCGAAGTATATAAATTAACGTAAATATAAATTCATATAAATTAAATAAATATAAATCTCACAGGTCGGTTCCCACATTATTTGGTCATCTTCGATCCGGATGACGGATTATTTGATCCCTTGAACCCACATTTGGTCATCTTAGTACCGGATGAACCAGTTAACCAGTGGATTCATTAAATATACTAGTGCAGTGTTATTTAAACAAAGCCAGCAGTCAAGACGGCAGCGTAGCCTCGAGGGAGCTCAGGAGCCTCCCTCAGCCCAGATCAGCCTTAGTCAGCGGTTTCATGCACACCCACAGATTTCGTGGCGTGTTATTTCGTGAAATGACAGCGCTAATATAGAATCCAGCCAAATTAGTGACTGTGTCTTCGCGAGATTGTTCACGGATTTCGTGGTGTTACATTTCGCGAGAGATTATCTACGAATTTTGTGGACTTTATTTCGCGAGGTCACTAATAACATTTAATACTTCTAGATAATATTAGAAGTTTCATAGAGGCTAATTAAGAGGCTATTATCAATAATTGTGTATATTATTTCTCCAAGATAGAGAATTATTTAATATATATTGCACTAGTGATCTCAATATAATATTTACTAATTGCCAACCCACAACAGGGTAGGATATTAACCATTGACTAGTTGAACTATTATTGTTCATCCTAGTCCCATTATTACCATAGTCAGTTGTACTATATTGAACAACCTAACACCATTAATGAATGGTCCAGACCCTATTTTGGGTGTAATTTTTATCAACTCGAGTTGAGTTGTATATATAATAAATTACTTATGATCATTACACCTTTGAGTGATTAATTAGTGTCTCTACCATCCTAGGGTGATATAGAGGAGCTAACCTAAAGGTACTTCCAGTGACACTGGTTTATCACTCAAATCATTAGTGTGTATGATTGTATATATATAATGTGTATTAATTTTAAGTGCTAACCTCTAGTAGAGGTAGGATTATTGCCTAGTGAGTGCAGAATTTACCCTAGGCTACCATCAGTGCTTGTTCAGTATTATGAGCAGCCCAAATACAAGCCCCACAAGGCTTCACCAACTAGCCAGGATGGATAATGCAGGGAGAATGAAAAGAACCCTTGCAGGTCTTAAAGGCCACTTAACAAGACAGATCAAGAAATGTGAAGATTTGTCACAACAATCTCAAGTTGATTATGCTGACCTGGAAAGCTATTATCAAGCAGCTGCAGGTAAATTTGAGCAAATCAAATGTCAAATAGCAACATATGTGGCTGAACTTGCCAACACCAATTTATCAGAAACAGAAATAGACGACATTATGGTTGATCTTGCGAATTATGAAGATCACACTCAGGCCACGTTACAGCCTTATGTCAAATTAATTGCCCAGAACAAGGCAACAACAACAGCAACAACAGCAACAGTTGCATCTAATACGAGTCAAGCAGAAGCTCGACTCCCTCCAATTAATTTACCCACTTTCTCAGGAAAAGATGAGGAAGATTGGGACGAATTTTGGAACAAATTCGTTGACCTTGTAGACTCAAAACAATCTTTACCAAAGAGTAGTAAATTCTCTTATTTGCAAGGCCAATTATCAGGTGAGGCTAAAACAGTAGTATCCCATCTGAGATTAACTAATGACGGCTATGATCTGGCAGTAAAACTCCTCAAGGATAATTATGCTGATGCAGAAGTAAGAACATCACATTTCGTTCATGAGCTGTTGCATTTACCCCCACCGGAGGCTTCAGCTGATTCACTCCAAGTCTTCAAGCTGGAGGTAGAATCATTGATCAATGCCCTCAGCCTGACAGCAGATACAAACGGGGCTGAGTGGGTCTTGAAAATAATTGTCCAGGAGAAAATACCTAGGGACATATTGAGACAAATGAGTGCTCATTACAATAAAAGTATTTTATCCATGAATGAAATATCTGAAGGTTTAAAGTCAGTAGTTCATCAATTACGAACACATGACAAATTAAAACCACCAAGTAAACCCTCAGAAACTAATAATAGTAAACCACAGAGTACCAAAGGTACACCAAATCAATCTAGACAATATAATTCAACACCAAAGTGGAACAGTGGCAGTGTGGGCGTATATGCAGTGGGACCCTCCAAGCCTATAGTTACTGTGTCACCCAAGAACGTGACACCAAAGGGTACTGGAAGCTATGGAACATGTTTGTTCTGCAATGAGAAACATTCAATGTACCACTGCCCTAAATTTCCTGATAGTGATGCCCGTGTTGAGCGACTCAAAGATTTGCAACATTGCACGAGGTGCCTCAGGAAACATAACATCAAGGATTGTGAGACCCAATTACACACCTGTAATAGGTGTAACAAAGGTCAGCACCATGCAGCATTGTGCAGAGACACCAAAACAACGTCTCCAAACCCCAAGGTGGAAGATAGCATTCCCACCACAGTACAGTACTGCAAGGTGCAACAAACAAAGAGTGTCCAATCGGCAAAGTCTAAAGGTAATACGACTTTGCCTACTGCCCAAATTACCATCCTGAATAAGAGGGCCAAGGTCCATACCCGTGGGTTGTTTGACCAAGGATCCCAGAGAACATATATTACTAAAAAGCTGGCAGATGAATTACAATTAAGGCCTGTAGCCCAGACGTCATTCAACATCTCAGGGTTTGTAACAGATGCAGGACCTCAAGTCTACCAGGTGGTACAACCATCAGTACGTTTAGGCAGGTACGTCTGTAGAGTACAAGCCATTGTGGTGGACAAAATACCAGTAGACCTACAAGTTCAAGGTCTGAGAGCAACAGCCAAATTCCTGAGAAATAGAGGAATAAAATTGGCAGATAATATTAAGTCTGATCACCTCACCGACTTCGGTCTCCTTGTAGGGACAGACTATTGTCATCGATTCATCGGTAGCCCTACTAAATATCAGGGTATAACCATGTTAAACTCTGCAGGAGGTAAATTACTCTCAGGCCCAGTATCAAGCCTGAGGAGACCTATGCCTGCAGATAAACAATACCAGTAGAAATCTAAATTTGTCAGCTGATTATATTTCTCCAGTAGCATTATACTAAGGAGATTACAGCTGACTATAGCAACAGAGGTTGATGTTAGTATCATCATATAAAGCTGAAGTTGAGTTCATGAGGCCTCAGTGGCAAATCAGTGAACAGTAGCTTAAACAGCTACAAGTCACTGCGACCAATGTCACTGATCCCACTGCAGTCTCAGAACCATACTTTACTTTAATGATGAGCTATTCAATCTTCTGAATCAATTAACTAAATTAAACCCTAATAAATCTGATGACTGATTTGATACATTTATTATTTAATCAAGATGTATTCCATGGGCCTCAGTGTTTATATATCAGTGACCAGTTACCTGAAGAAACTTCAAGTTATATCTAAGGTCACTGATCTCACTGCAGTCCCTGAATCATACTTGACTGTAGTACTTGATCACATCCAGTCTTCTGGGTTAAATAATATGTAATAAGGCTTGAATATTAGCCTTTCAAGAGTTGACAGGGAAATGAAATCGCATTAGACTTCTAACCCCTGCAACTCTAGTACGGGACATCCGTCCTGTACGAACAGACGCACAAATGTGTGATTACTAACTACTAACATCAAATTAATCAAATAATTCGAAGGAGGAGTATCGGTGTTCGTCTGTTCTAAATAGGACTTCGACCCGTGAGCAGCCCCCTGGGGAATTATGTCGGAAAATCCGACACCATTTAATAATAATATCATACAGACAGATAAGAGCTGTGTTGTATAAACAAGTTACCCATAGAAAACGTAACTTGTAGTGGAATTACCATCTAAAGAAAACGGGATATCATCACCACATACTATTATAATTCACCAGCTATTCTGCTGGGAATTATTCTTAAATACATAAGTCTTTGGACTTTACCATCATAAAAACATCTCATATAAATTAACTTAATTATCAATATTAAAGTAGAGTAAATGTGACCCTTCTATCATGTTCTGAAATCTGGACAATGTAAGCCAGGCGTCAGAGGGAGGAAGGAGGGCAGCCATTGTTTATATAGAGACCAGAGGCTCACACGGGAGCAAATTCGGCTCCTGTTAATTTTACTTGGACGTAGTGTTATGGATACCAAAGGTGTACCATCTGTCAACACGCTGTCAACAAATCAAGTTAAGTGTTCTTTCCGAAACCCATTATCTATCATTAGTGGCCATTAATGTCATTATATAGGGTGACCCGGTTAGAACGCGAAATCGCCTCATACTAAAGGTAATTAAGCCAGGTCTTCATGTTCCATGTACTGTTTTCTCTGATATACTTGTCATATATAGGTATCTGGCTTCACAGCTAGCGCACTTTTGACAGGTCAAGACGAGGATGCAAGATTTGTGCACCAGTTACTGGGTGATATGGAAGCTACCTCAAAGAGGATAATTTGGTGTCTACACCCTAGTTATACCTGGTGGACTAACCTGCTGTACTATAAGATAAGGAACCTCTTCAATGTATGTAGTTACTGTAGTTTGATTGGCTGCATATATTTAATTAATAAACCCCCCTAATGTGTAGAGGATCGATTTGTGAGATTAAGAGATTATTGCAGAAATACAGTCCACTTATCATTATACAAATTGCTATCGAAGTATATAAATTAACGTAAATATAAATTCATATAAATTAAATAAATATAAATCTCACAGGTCGGTTCCCACAGGAATCTCTTTTACATTTACTTCCATTACAAGATAAATATGTATACTCATAAACATTACAAGATAAATATGTATACTCATAAACATTACAAGATAAATATGTATACTCATAAACATTACAAGATAAATATGTATACTCATAAACATTACAAGATAAATATGTATACTCATAAACATTACAAGATAAATATGTATACTCATAAACATTACAAGATAAATATGTATACTCATAAACATTACAAGATAAATATGTATACTCATAAACATTACAAGATAAATATGTATACTCATAAACATTACAAGATAAATATGTATACTCATAAACATTACAAGATAAATATGTATACTCATAAACATTACAAGATAAATATGTATACTCATAAACATTACAAGATAAATATGTATACTCATAAACATTACAAGATAAATATGTATACTCATAAACATTACAAGATAAATATGTATACTCATAAACATTACAAGATAAATATGTATACTCATAAACATTACAAGATAAATATGTATACTCATAAACATTACAAGATAAATATGTATACTCATAAACATTACAAGATAAATATGTATACTCATAAACATTACAAGATAAATATGTATACTCATAAACATTACAAGATAAATATGTATACTCATAAACATTACAAGATAAATATGTATACTCATAAACATTACAAGATAAATATGTATACTCATAAACATTACAAGATAAATATGTATACTCATAAAATGCTTATAAGATCACGAGTATAGTCCAAATCAATTTAGGGTGTATGTCTAATAATTAATAAATGGAAAATATATTAAAGACACAGAAAAATAATTAACAGTAACTTTATTTGCAGGCGAATGAGTCACAATAACGTGGCTGAAGTATGTTGAGCAGATCACACACTAGAAGGTGAAGGGACGACGACGTTTCGGTCCGTCCTGGACCGAATGTTATATTCACACGTCTATTATTTATATTCATAAGTCGATTGTGAATGGTCCAGGTCGGACCGAAACGTCGTCGTCCCTTCACCTTCTAGTGTGTAGACTGGTCACCAGTAACTTTATTTAATAATACAAATTAATTAACCCTAAGCTTATGGCATCCTATTCCTTAGAGGGATGGTAATGGAATACCAATTGTACAGGAAACTCAACAGACAATTATCTTTTATCATTGCTTCTGCACAGGAGATGATGTGGCCTGGGGACTCCTACCACCTCCAGCACTCCAGTTCATACTAAAATCTTTTTGTCTCCTATGCTTCAAGGAAATTAAGGCTCCACCTCCTCTAGCTTATCCTGATCTAGAAACTCCGCCCTTTTCTAGGCCTACATCCAAACAGCTGAAACCAGGCCTAAGATCCTGGCACTCTCAACCAATGACAGGTCATGCCTGGCCCTTGTCCAATGAGCAACTTTAATACTCCAGAAGGCAGGGGTTTCTCACCAAATACTGGACACCACCGAGGCCTACCGGGAACAGTGGAAGGCACGTTGTAACTACATGACACAAGAGGTTATTGATCCAGATTACCTATACCCAGGTGGTGTAACTAAGTGCCTCGGGCAGCCAAGGAGGAAAACACCTCAGTATATGTTAAGACACCTAAGAAGTATATATGTTTATATCAAAGAAAACACCTAAGTATATAGTTCTATCTTTACCCAAGTCTGGGATGGTAGAGGGAGGGGAAGAAGAGAGGAAGGAGAGGGGGATGGAGAGAGAGATGGAAAGAAGGAAGAAATAATAAGAGGGAGAGAGGGAACGAGAGAGAGAGAGGAGAAGCCAAACATATTTGGTCATTACAATTCACACCCTTGGTCTAGCTGCTGGTGATATATCCACACCCTTGGTCTAGCTGCTGGTGGTATATCCACACCCTTGGTCTGGCTGCTGGTGGTATATCCACACCCTTGGTCTGGCTGCTGGTGGTATATCCACACCCTTGGTCTGGCTGGTGGTGGTATATCCACACCCTTGGTCTGGCTGCTGGTGGTATATCCACACCCTTGGTCTGGCTGCTGATGGTATATCCACACCCTTGGTCTGGCTGCTGGTGGTATATCCACACTCTTGGTCTGGCTGGTGGTGGTATATCCACACCCTTGGTCTGGCTGCTGGTGTTATATCCACACCCTTGGTCTGGCTGCTGGTGTTATATCCACACCCTTGGTCTGGCTGCTGGTGTTATATCCACACCCTTGGTCTGGCTACTGGTGGTATATCCACACCCTTGGTCTGGCTACTGGTGGTATATCCACACCCTTGGTCTGGCTGCTGGTGTTATATCCACACCCTTGGTCTGGCTACTGGTGGTATATCCACACCCTTGGTCTGGCTGCTGGTGGTATATCCACACCCTTGGTCTGGCTGCTGGTGGTATATCCACACCCTTGGTCTGGCTGCTGGTGTTATATCCACACCCTTGGTCTGGCTACTGGTGGTATATCCACACCCTTGGTCTGGCTACTGGTGGTATATCCACACCCTTGGTCTGGCTACTGGTGGTATATCCACACCCTTGGTCTGGCTACTGGTGGTATATCCACACCCTTGGTCTGGCTACTGGTGGTATATCCACACCCTTGGTCTGGCTGCTGGTGTTATATCCACACCCTTGGTCTGGCTGCTGGTGGTATATCCACACCCTTGGTCTGGCTACTGGTGGTATATCCACACCCTTGGTCTGGCTGCTGGTGTTATATCCACACCCTTGGTCTGGCTGCTGGTGGTATATCCACACCCTTGGTCTGGCTGCTGGTGTTATATCCACACCCTTGGTCTGGCTGCTGGTGGTATATCCACACCCTTGGTCTGGCTGCTGGTGTTATTTGGGATGGGACGGGGGGGGGGGGGAAGGAATGGTGCCCAACCACTTGAACGGTCGGGGATTGAACGCCGACCTGCATGAAGCAAGACCGTCACTCTACCGTCCAGCCCAAGTAGTTGGGCGGCTGTACAGGGAGTGGACGGTGGATTGCCTAGTTAAATGCAGGAAGAGTAGTTGTGAGTTGTTAACTGATAGTTTCAACTCTCGAGTACTGTTACAGGTAAACTAAATAGAGCTGTTGCAGCCGGTCGGCATCACTGGGTTATGCTGCATACTGAATGTTTACTGATTAACGGCCAATGACCTTTATAATTACTAATAAATAAAGCTTAATTACAACTCATGATTGAGCTCGTATTGATGCCCTGAGCCTCATTTAGAAGTCTGTATCATAAATACATATTTAGTAATCAATGTTATTTTCACGTTCAATGTTATATCCAAAAAGCTAAAATGTTCTTTAATTATCATTAATCAATATTTTCTATTTGAAATTAATTCACTTGTGTTCTCCTACTTGTGTACATTAAGCCACAATTAATGATCTAATTACTGAAATTTATAGATAATAATCACCTTTCATCATCATTTAATTAATCATATCTTAATTTTTGCTTTTTATTTCAGAATTTTCTTCCGTCATTATTGTGAGTGTTTAATAGGATCCATTTGTCAGCGCCAGGCCACGGGGGAGGTGGTGGGGCGTGGAGATCTCTTGGCGGGTTTGTCATATGTACTCACTTAATTGTGCTTGCGGGGGTTGAGCTTTGTCTCTTTGGTCCCGCCTCTTAACTGTCAATCAACTGGTGTACAGATGCCTGAGCCTACTGGGCTCTATTATATCTACATTTGAAACTGTGGATGGAGTCAGCCTCCACCACATCACTGCCTAATGCATTCCATTTATTAACTATTCTGACACTGAAAAAATTCTTTCGAACGTCTCTGTGGCTCATCTGGGTACAAAGTTTCCACCTGTGTCCCCTAAATAAACCCTTCCTTGTGTGTGTGTCCTCTGTGTGGGTTTTTCTTCTCACCTGTTTGTGCCTGCTTGATTAAGCTTTAGCTCCTGGGTTCCACTTACTCCATGCCGCTGGTTGTTATGGTAATAGATCGCGGTCGGTTTCTATCTACTTTTTAATTAACGGATGGAGTTCGTTCAGCAATCTGTTCGTTTAGTTTATTTCAATCAGTCCATCCTTGTTCTATTGGTAGGCGTTGTGAATACTACTTCTTTATCGTCTCTTTCAGTCGTCCCTTGAAGTATTTTATATGTCAATATCATGTCTTTTCTCCCTCCTCTTTTAAAGCGATGTCAGGTCTGGCTATTTCAGTCTTTTTCATGCGGTTATTGCACATAATTCTGGGACGAGCATCGCTGTAACCCCCAGAACATTTTCAAGTTCCCCCCATGCTTTTGAGGTGGAGACTCACGCTGGCTCACTCGGGCGGTGTTCAGTGGTCTGTCTTCTTATTTATCTAGAATTATGTTCGGACGTATTTTATCAGTGTTGAATTTATCTAGTTTATATGTGCTATCGTAGACAGCTTGATGGTCTATCCACTGCTAAACTTTTTTATCTAATCGTTAGACAGAAGTAAGGTAAGGGCATTGTGAGGAGAAAAAACTAAGCCAAAACGACTACATAGCACCTTGAAGGGAATATGACGACAAGGATCTGGGATAGAGCGAAAGGAAGTAATGATTTTCAACCACTTGGACCGTCGGGGATTGAACGCAGACTTGCAAAAAGTAAAACCTCCGCTGTACCGATCAGATCAAGTGTACCTGCATTGTGTACCGCCCTTCTGGTCTCTTGGCACTTGTTCCAATTTTCCACACCTTATACTTGCATGTATTGAAATCCGGTACCTATCTATTGGGCCCAACTCTGCAGTTTTCTAAGTCATCTTGGAGAATCTTGTAGTCATTTTCTGTCTCGTCTATTTTGTTCAATCTACATCGTTTGCAATCATGGACACGTAAAATTCATACTCTGTAATTAGTTCAGTAACGTATATATGAGAAATATTATGGGTTGCAACACAGATCCTTGAGGAACTCCGCTTGTTACCCTATGTCGCTCTTATTTCTCGCCCCTCACTGTTTCTCTCTCTGACTCCAGTCCGTTATGCACTTCCTTACACTTGAGCACACTTAAACTTATTCACGCCTTGCTCTCACATTTGTGTTGTCGTCTCTTATGAGGAACTGTATTCAAAGGTTTCTGAAATCTAGGAATATGCACTCTGTCCATGATTCTTTGTCTTGTCATGTTTTTATTATTTTATCATAGAACTCCAGTAGGTTTGTTAGGCATGATTTTGCTTCCCTAAGGCGGTGTTTGTTTTCATTCCTAATCCTCTTTAGGTGTTTAATTATCCTAACCTTGTTATTTTTTATTTTTTACTTTTTGTTGAGGTCTTTGCAAGGATGCTTGTCAGCGACACTGGACTGTAGTTAGTACCATCCACTGAAGCCACAGGAAGTCTGGAGGCTTCTACTGAAGACAGTCCAAGTGGATTCAGTGGAATCTCAGGTTGTATAACTTGTAGTACAGAGGTAAGGGGCACGGCTGGGAGCTCCCTGATCGCTGCTTCGAGGCACCTTACTGATTTTCTTATTGACATTTACCACGTTAGTGTGATTTCTTTGTGCAAATGTTGTCATTATTATTCTGATAAGGAATATATCATCAAATGTTCCAATATTTAGATAATGTATAGAATTCATCATATCCCAGCGAGCATAAGAAATACTGGCGGAACAACCGTGGACATCTTCAAGAGAAAACGAGATCCTTTTCTCCAAGGAGTGCCGGACCAGCCGGGCTGTGGTGGGTATGTGGGCCTGCGGGCCGCTGCTAGCAACAACCTTGTGGACCAAACTCTCAAAAGTCAAGCCTGGCCCCGGGCCGAGCTTGGGGAGTAGAAGAACTCCCAGAACCCCATCAAGCAGGAATGCAGAGGGCGAGAAGTCAAGTCGAAAATATAATGATTAAAATAATGCACGTTCTCTCTTCCACTAAGTTGACACATGGTGTATTCGCCACTTTCACTAAGTTGACACATGGTGTATTCGACACTTTCACTAAGTTGACACATGGTGTATTCGACACTTTCACAAAGTTGACACATGGTGTATTCGACACTTTCACTAAGTTGACACACATGGTGTATTCGACACTTTCACTAAGTTGACACACATGGTGTATTCGACACTTTCTCAAATTGATCTCTTGACCTACAGAAGAAACAGAAGAGAGACAGGAGACCAAACAAGTCAGCACGGCTATTCCTGTCATCTAGTTATTAATTAACACACTGTGTAGAATATCACTGTTAAGAGATCTTAGAAGATCTCTTGTGTTAAGAGATTTTCTAAGAGTCGCGCAAGAGATCTTCTAAGAGACGCAAGAGATCTTCACTTGTGTCTTCTCTAACTCTTACTTCAAATCCTAACACAAACAGATAGTTTAGACATACGAGAAATGCGATACAAAAACAGCAGTGAGATAAGTTCCTGCAAAATATATAAACAAACATTACTTGTTGAATTCAGAAGTGAAAACAAATATGCAAAAGCTCTATAGGAACATCGAAAACAAATCATCAGAGCGCAGCTCACCTACACCAGTCTGTACATTAGCAGCAACCTTTCACTCAATCCAAATTAACATACAGAACAAACTTAATGACACACGCTCCAATAGCATCAATCATGCATGAACAGCTGTTGGCGTGTCGGATCTAAATGACGAAACTGAATCGTAATTAAATCATGACCTAAAAACAGGCAAAGCCACTAGCACCACGTAACTCACTTTATTATGCACAGTGAGCTTAAGGTCAAGGGCTTCTCTGGACAAAGGGTCATTGCTAAAGGATCAAACCAAATTCAGATAATTTTAGACATATATCTTATAAATCTTGAATTTATATATATATATATATATATATATATATATATATATATATATATATATATATATATATATATATATATATATATATATATATGACAATGTCAGCCCACAGAGGAAAATGAAACAAGAAATTTCCTTAAGTACTTTCGTATATTAAATACATCTTCAGAAGGAATCCTTCATTCCTTCTGAAGATGTATTTAATATACGAAAGTACTTAAGGAAATTTCCTGTTTCATTTTCCCCCGTGGTCTGAAATTGTCACATTCTTAAATCACGTGTTTATTTTCGTGATATACACACACACACATATATATATATATATATATATATATATATATATATATATATATATATATATATATATATATATATATATATATATATATATATATATATATATATATATATATATATATATATATATATATATATATATATAAAAGACTTTGTGAATTCTCACTGAACACTTTAATATTTTCTTCTCCTACCACCCCAATTCTTTTGTATATACACATATATATTCGTTTTATTTAAACTTTGTTACAAAAAAGGAGTTACATATAGGGTACAAAGATGATTATCATAAGTTGTCGAGTTCCTCCAGCTCCTCAGATGGCGGGCAGGAACCCTGAATGCAGTGTGCATTTCCCCTCTGTATCACCACGCTGAGGAGCTGGAAAAGGAAGCTGGCAGCTCTAGGGTCTCTTGTTGTTTCAATTAGCCTAGAACACAGTTCCTTCAAAAAAACTGGTGGCACTCTTTCCCCAGACGCCGAGTGTCTCAGAAGCAATTGGGACAAAAAAGTGTAGTCGTGATCCAGTTCTCTGTACTTAGGGGATTTGGCTGATTCCTTGTAAGTGGCAGCGCCACCTGGTTGTGCAACACTGAAGTCACTGTAGGTGTTAGCCAGGGTTGATACGTATGTGTAGTCCCATGCAGCACCCAGGCACTCTGCAGCAACTTGGTCTACAATGGGGCCATCCCAGCTGGATTGCTTGTGGGCTTTTGAGGGTGGTGGTTGAGATGATGGGCCTGCACGAGAGGCCCACTCGGTGGCACAGCATATAAAATTGGAATTGTGTACGCCTGCCAGCTGATGTAAGTAGGCAGGTAGAATTTCCTTCACAAAGTCATCGGAAGCCGAGGAGGAGGACAGGAAGGCTGGTATAGTGATTTGCGTTGCTGTTCGAACTCCGAGGCCAACAAGTCTTACGGGAAGAGAGACTTGTTTCCACTGTAGGTCATCGAGAGAGAGGTTGAGGGCTTTTTCTAGCATTGATTTCAGTAACAGGTCATACTCTCCTAGTTTTGGTTCCTGTAGCATGGTGAACTCCTCAAAAAAATCACCTCTTAGCTCCCAGTCTTCTCCCAGGAGAAGACTGAGGGCCAAGAGCAGACTGTGAGCCAGGAGCAAACTGGGAGCCAGGAGCAGACTGGGAGCCAGGAGCAGACTGGGAGCCAGGAGCAGACTGTGAGCCAGGAGCAGACTGGGAGCCAGGAGCAGACTGTGAGCCAGGAGCAGACTGGGAGCCAGGAGCAGACTGGGAGCCAGGAGCAGACTGGGAGCCAGGGGCAGACTGGGAGCCAGGAGCAGACTGGGAGCCAGGAGCAGACTGTGAGCCAGGAGCAGACTGGGAGCCAGGAGCAGACTGTGAGCCAGGAGCAGACTGGGAGCCAGGAGCAGACTGTGAGCCAGGAGCAGACTGGGAGCCAGGAGCAGACTGGGAGCCAGGAGCAGACTGGGAGCCAGGAGCAGACTGTGAGCCAGGAGCAGACTGTGAGCCAGGAGCAGACTGTGAGCCAGGAGCAGACTGGGAGCCAGGAGCAGACTGGGAGCCAAGAGCAGACTGTGAGCCAGGAGCAGACTGTGAGCCAGGAGCAGACTGTGAGCCAGGAGCAGACTGGGAGCCAGGAGCAGACTGGGAGCCAGGAGCAGACTGGGAACCAGGAACAGACTAGGAAGCAGGAGCAGACTGGGAACCAAGAGCAGACTGGGAGCCAAATAGTGTAGCGAAGAGGCACAGAAGCAGACATTGGAGGCAAGAGACTGTGAGGAAGACTGGCAGGAAGGTGGAAGGGGAAACTGGCAGCTGGACGGGTATAAATATTAATGAAGGGGGAAGACAGAAGGGGGTGAGCATGAGGTAGGTGGATGACCGACATGTGATGGGAAACTACAGTGGAGATAGAAGGGGACTGGCAGCATGATGAGGGCAAGTAACATGATGGAATGATGGACTCTGTAGAGGGAAGTTGACTATAGTTACTGTAGGGGAGGGGAGGGAGAGGGGCTGACAGGAAAGTGGATGGGAGGGTAACTTGGACAAAACCTGAGGGTGTGTGTGGAAGGGGGAGGGGTGGCTACAGTGACGGGGCTGGTAGTGGGTGTGGGGGCTACAGTGACGGGGCTGGTAGTGGGTGTGGGGGCTACAGTGACGGGGCTGGTAGTGGGTGTGGGGGCTACAGTGACGGGGCTGGTAGTGGGTGTGGGGGCTACAGTGACGGGGCTGGTAGTGGGTGTAGGGGCTACAGTGACGGGGCTGGTAGTGGGTGTGGGGCTACAGTGACGGGGCTGGTAGTGGGTGTGGGGGCTATAGTGACGGAGCTGGTAGTGGGTGTGGGGGCTACAGTGACGGAGCTGGTAGTGGGTGTGGGGGTCTACAGTGACGGGGCTGGTAGTGGGTGGAGAGGGCGGAGAGAGAGAAGTGGGTGGAGGGGGCGGAGGGAGAGATGTGGGTGGAGTGGGCGGGGAGAGAGAAGTGGGTGGAGGGGCGACAAC
Source organism: Procambarus clarkii (assembly GCF_040958095.1). Lineage (NCBI taxonomy): Eukaryota > Metazoa > Arthropoda > Malacostraca > Decapoda > Cambaridae > Procambarus > Procambarus clarkii. The sequence goes on from NC_091157.1 coordinate 13,913,383, forward strand.
ATGAAAATGGTTGAGGATTCGATTTCCGGAAAGTGAGTAGGAAGTGACAGCGGCTATTGGGTGCTAAGGTGATAACAGGAGGCTTGGGTGTGGGTGGGGAGAGATAACAGGAGAATGAGTGGTGAGAGATAACAGGAGAGTGAGTGGGGAGTGATAACAGGAGAGTGGGTGGCGAGTGATAACAGGTGAGTGGAAGGGGAGATATAACAGGAGAGTGGGTGGGAGGAGATATGAGAATGGTGGGTGGTTGGTGGGTGGAGATAACAAAGAGATGCTTTGTTAAGGTCCAAGTGTGTGGTTAAGACGAGACTTGCATAACAACGTCTAATGAGGCGGCTACCCGATGTTGTTGTTGTTTTAGATTCAGCTACCCGTAACGAAAAGCTCCACGTAGCACGGGCTATAGTGATCCCGTAGCGGACTTACCTGCCACAGGAATTTAATTTCTGTCTTTATTATGCACCCCATTTCCAACCCGTAGGCGGTGCTGGAATGGGTTACAGAGGCACATAATCGGTTTAGGTACTGAACCCCCTAGTTCGTTTAGCTAAGCACATAACAATCTTTTGACCATAGTTACACAATTATTAATGTTATATATACATGTGCATATATAACAGGAGCGGGGCTGTGGCTGGCTGCTATAACAGGAGCGGGGCTGTGACTGGCTGCTATAACAGGAGCGGGGCTGTGACTGGCTGCTATAACAGGAGCGGGGCTGTGACTGGCTGCTATAACAGGAGCGGGGCTGTGGCTGGCTGCTATAACAGGAGCGGGGCTGTGGCTGGCTGCTATAACAGGAGCGGGGCTGTGACTGGCTGCTATAACAGGAGCGGGGCTGTGGCTGGCTGCTATAACAGGAGCGGGGCTGTGACTGGCTGCTATAACAGGAGCGGGGCTGTGGCTGGCTGCTATAACAGGAGCGGGGCTGTGGCTGGCTGCTATAACAGGAGCGAGGCTGTGGCTGGCTGCTATAACAGGAGCGGGGCTGTGGCTGGCTGCTATACAGGGTTCAGTTCTCATATCCTTCTTGGCCTCCTGACCAGGTCACCACTAACCCCGGCTGACGACGCATCTGCGGTAATGTCTGTTATAGAATTATGGTCAGGTGTTCTTTCTGTAATCCTGATATTTTGAGAACTGGAGGTGTTATTAACAGAGGTGTTCATCTGAATGCTGGCGCCTGGCAGCTGGGTGGACAGCGCTTCGGATTCGTAGTCCTAAGGTTCCGGGTTCGATCCCCGGTGGAGGCAGAGACAAATGGGCAAAATGTTTCTAGTGCACAGTTACAAACCCATTAAGATTTCAACTTAGATTCAACAGAGCAGAAGAAGTTGTTAAACACGTGGGACAAAATTTTACTGAAGCGACCATACGAGTCATAAATACTCATACTCCGCCCAAGTAAAACAGAAACAAGCAACACTTAGTGGGCCAGCCAAAGGCTTAATTAGGACCCGCGCAGGAATATCCCTGGAAAAAAAAAATCTGAATGCTGTAATTCGTAACTTGCTCCTTAACAGAGTAGCATAGGAGCCCATCGCCCTATAAGCCTCCCTGCATCAAGTAGTTTACTAACTGTAGGAATGAAGCAAAAACAACTGGATTGTTCAGGAGCCAGAGCTCAACTGAGAGGCTACGGGGAACAACTGCTCGTATGACGAGCCACCAAGCGACTCAACCTCTGCTCTCGAGCTGGGCAAGTGTTGAACCCTCGAGAGAGCTTGGCCTGTGATTCTTAATATCAACCAATGGTTCTGTTACAGTCTATCAACTCACAGTTTACTTAGTCACTAAACACTCTTCTGGTCGCTAAAGACCCGTACGGGGATGCTCTTGCTTATGGGGGAAGACCCGTATAGGGAAGACAAGTATAGAGGAAACCCGGTATGGAGATATAAATGCTCTTGATAGCAAGCGACGTGGAATTACGAAGCCTCGGAGTGTAGATTCCTGAGGTACAAACTGAGCAAGAGGACGTGTCTTTCTCCCCCCCCCCCCACCCCTGAGTCGGGGGTTGGTTTACTAAATTTCCATCATTAATGTATCGACAAATATGCTCATGCAATACAATTAGTAAGCTAACACTGAAATAGAATTACAAAATGAGACAATATATCCAAACTGTAATGTGCAAATATTCCACAGTTTCATGTGGATTTTGCATTGAAAAACAAAATCCAATAAAAATGCGGACACTTCTGTTTCATAGTTGGTTTTGACAAATATTTGATCATTCAAAATTTGGGTAAGTTTAGGTTAAGTTCGAAGTGGAATATTCAATCTTTTAAGGTAAGAAAGTTTATGTCAATTTACCCTGTGCATTAATAATAATAATAATAATAATAATAATAATCACACAGAAATCACATCAAGGTAATATATATAACAATGAGAAAATCCACTAGGGCTCTGAGTGCTTGTGGAGTCATACGTAAACACTTGGACTGGCTTCACTAGGGGGCCCGTCAGACTTCCTGTGATTTCAGTAGAAATCCGGTTGTATGGCAAGTCTTGCTGGTCTAGTGGTAGAGTCCGCGACTGGCAATGAAGGGGTTATAGGTTCGCATCCACTTCATAGCTCTAGTAGATTATCTCAATAATAATAATAATAATAAAAATAATAATAAATTTATGTATATAATTATTCAGAGAATTAGATTACAGAGGCATTTACCTGGAACTGTATTTGTATATTTGTATTTGTATCTCTCTCTCTCTCTCTCTCTCTCTCTCTCTCTCTCTCTCTCTCTCTCTCTCTCTCTCTCTCTCTCTCTCTCTCTCTCTCTCTCTCTCTCTCTCTCTCTCTTCTCTCTCTTCTCTCTCTCTCTCTCTCTCTCTCTCTCTCTCTCTCTCTCTCTCTCTCTCTCTCTCTCTCTCTCTCTCTCTCTCTCTCTCTCTCTCTCTCTCTCTCTCTCTCTCACCCAGCTGGTTCCAACAGTCCCTTGGTAACTATGACAGATGAGCTGCGGGGTATGGGGATGAAGACTGGGACAATTAGGCGTGCTAAAGAGGCAATTACACTAATCTGGCGGTAACGACGAGGGTGCAATCTTGACCACCAGAGAGGGCGCAGTGCTGCCATCTACCCCTGACCCCCGGAGAGGGCGCAGTGCTGCCATCTAACCTGACCCCCGGAGAGGGCGCAGTGCTGCCATCTACTCCTGATCCCCGGAGAGGGCGCAGTGCTGCCATCTACCCCTGACCCCCGGAGAGGGCGCAGTGCTGCCATCTACCCCTGACCCCCGGAGAGGGCGCAGTGCTGCCATCTACCCCTGACCCCCGGAGAGGGCGCAGTGCTGCCATCTAACCTGACCCCCGGAGAGGGCGCAGTGCTGCCATCTACCCCTGACCCCCGGAGAGGGCGCAGTGCTGTCATCTACCCCTGATCCCCGGAGAGGGCGCAGTGCTGCCATCTAACCTGACCCCCGGAATGGGCGCAGTGTTGCCATCTAACCTTACCCCCGGAGAGGGCGCAGTGCTGCCATCTACCCCTGACCCCCGGAGAGGGCGCAGTGCTGCCATCTAACCTGACCCCCGGAGAGGGCGCAGTGCTGCCATCTACCCCTGATCCCCGGAGAGGGCGCAGTGCTGCCATATACCTCTGACCCCCAGAAGTGGGCACAGTGCCGCCAACTCCCCGGAGGGCTTACAGCAATGTTCCGCTAATTGGAAGGATTTGTGCCTGTTGCGTATTTGGTTAATATACTTGACCCAGAAGCCGTGGTGCTTATACCCAGTGAGCACAATGTTGAGAAACGTCAATTCATCGTTGAGTCCAACGTTATCAACGATGATTTATCGTTGAAAAAATGTTGAGTTAATGTTGCCTTTGGATACTGTGCTACTGGGTGCAGGTTACACTAATTATTATTAATGAGTAAGTATTAGTGAGTAGTATTAGAGAGTAAGAGCCTCTGCTGTTCATCCCGTGGGTGGTGGTGGACCCCATACCAATCCCGTGGGTGGTGGTGGACCCCATACCAATCCCGTGAGTGGTGGTGGACCCCATACCCATCGTGTGGGTGGTGGCGGACCCCATACCAATCCCGTGAGTGGTGGTGGACCCCATACCAATCCCGTGAGTGGTGGTGGACCCCATACCAATCCCGTGAGTGGTGGTGGACCCCATACCCATCGTGTGGGTGGTGGTGGACCCCATACCAATCCCGTGGGTGGTGGCGGACCCCATACCCATCGTGTGGGTGGTGGCGGACCCCATACCCATCGTGTGGGTGGTGGCGGACCCCATACCCATTGTGTGGGTGGTGGCGGACCCCATACCCATCGTGTGGGTGGTGGCGGACCCCATACCCATCGTGTGGGTGGTGGCGGACCCCATACCCATCGTGTGGGTGGTGGCGGACCCCATACCCATCAAATGGACGAGTCGCTTCGTAAAGACGACCCGTAACAGTGAATGTGATATGTAGTATATTAGGAATTTAGAGAAAAGGAAACACAATGTGGAAGAGATTAAGGATAGAATATGCTGAGAAGAGAGACAGCGAGACGCCTGCACGGAGGAAGGTCCCGTCTCTCCATACATGTGGGCTGAAAAATAGACTTTCTGATACAGTCTTATGGTGTTAGTAATGTAACTTTTAAAATAAATATATATTGGAAAGTTGGGAAGTACAAAAGTTAGATGGAAAGATTGAAAAGAGTTTATTTAGATGATTTGGTAACGTTAAATGAATATATCATGATATAAGTTGTTTAGGTAGCAATGAGAGGGTCAGTGTGGGATTGGGTAGTCAGAGGAAAAAGAGGAACTGGCGATAGGATAAGGCTGTGGTGCAACGGTGGGAGTGAATTAAATGCTTTATTTTGGTGTTGTGGTCATGGTGTGAACTGTGGGGGTGGGGGATATGTGGGGGTCACTCATCTCTGCCTTTCCTCTGTGGTCATGGTGTGAACTGTGGGGGTGGGGGATATGTGGGGGTCACTCATCTCTGCCTTTCCTCTGTAGCTGCAGCTCTTTATTCCTGTGTCATATTTCTCTGGTTACAAATATATCTAAAGTTTGCTGTATAATGAAGTTTATTATTCTATTCTAAAATGGATAAAATTTTATCCGTGTCGATGAATGAAAACAGCCTCCATCAACCGATCTATTTTCTTCTAATAATTGTAAATCATTTTCAATATTTCGTAACTTTATCATCTGCATTTCAGTGTGTAAATATCTATGTCTATTAGGAGCGAGACCAAGCTCTTGGACCTTGCTTCATTGCTATTTTTACCTGGTACATATAGAATACTTGACCTTGTGACTCTCATACTTTGTCTCGAAATTGTTAATTGAGATTTGTCTCAATTTACCTGAAGCACAGGTCAAGGGTCAAGACTCCTTGACCTGTGTTTCACTTGTGTTCGCCTTCTCTACTGCTCTCGGGACTTTTTTTTGCCGTGATCATATCAACTCTGATTGTTTGCTCTTTTCTTGCCATCGGGTAGTATGATAATGTCATCATAGCTCATCAATCTCGTCTCTTGCACTGATCTGTAGGAAAGATCTGACATACTTTAAATTTTCGTCTTGAGGTTACCGTTTAGGATTTCATGGTAGCGCTGCATAGTCTAAAATTAGGCTGACGTACGGTTCGTATAATATTATTTTTTTTTGTTTTTTTTTAGATATATACAAGAGTTGTTACATTCTTGTACAGCCACTAGTACGCGTAGCGTTTCGGGCAGGTCCCTGGAATACGATCCCCTGCCGCGAAGAATCGTTTTTCATCCAAGTACACATTTTACTGTTGCGTTAAACAGAGGCTACAGTTAAGGAATTGCGCCCAGTAAATCCTCCCCGGCCAGGATACGAACCCATGACACAGCGCTCGCGGAACGCCAGGCGAGTGTCTTACCACTACACCACGGAGACTGTAACAATTGCAGACACTTCTCCATTAAGTGCTTCAAGTTGCCAGCTTGACATACACTACTGATGTTATTCCATTTATGTACGCCTCACGTGCTGAGGAATGTGATGTCCTCACGAAGATCGTCTTTCAGACTCCTACATCTGTCTGCCTCGTATTATGTTGTCTTTCTGCCCTGCTCTTCCCTCTCCAAATTGTATTCATTTATATTATGCTTGAAATTAATATAAAAAACAATGATTATGCTCTGACATCATAGGCTATTGATGTATATGTGCAACATCACACAATGGTCTTCATTCCTTACTCTTCTCATCAACATTGCATCATCCGCTAACATTGTCATGCAAGATCTTATCACCCAGGGACGGGTGATTCACGTAAATCAGAAGCAACAGGGGTCCCTGGCCGAGCCGTGTGGTTCTCCGTGTGGAGCTTTCACTCTATATCTTCTGAGTGTGTATACTCACCTAGTTGTACTCACATAGTTGTACTTGCGGGGGTTGAGCTTTGGCTCATTGATCCCGCCTCTCATCCGTCAATCAAATGGTGTACAGATTCCTGGGCCTACTAGGCTCCATCATATCTACATTTGAAACTGTGTATGGAGTCAGCCTCCACCACATCACTTCCTAATGCATTCCATTTACTAACTACTCTGACATTGAAAAAGTTCTTTCTAACGTCCCTGTGGCTCATTTGAGTACTCATCTTCCACCTGTGTCACCTTGTGCGTGTACCACCCGTGTTAAATAATCCACCCTTGTCTACCCTGACAATTCCCTTGAGACTCTTGTATGTGGTGATCATGTCTCCCCGAGTTCGTCTGTCTTCCAACAACGTGAGTTGCAGTTCCCGCCTTTTCTCGTAACTCATGTCTCTTAGTTCTGGGACTAACCAAGTGGCATACCTCTGAACTTTTTCCAATTTCGTCTTGTGTTCTACAAGGTACGGGCTCCAGGCTGGGGCTGCATACTCCAGGATTGGTCTTACATATGTGGTATACAAAGTTCTGAAAGATTCTTTACACAAGTTTCTGAAGGCAGTTCTGATGTTAGCCAGCCTCGCATACGCCGCCGACGTTATTATTTTGATGTGGGCTTCAGGAGACAGGTTTGGCGTGATATCAACTCATAGATCTTTCTCTGTGTTCGTTTCGTGAAAGACTTCATCTCCCATTCGGTATCTAGTGTCTGGCCTTCTATTTCCTCCCCCCTAGTTTCATCGCCTTATATTTACTTGGGTTGAACTTTAGTAGCCATTTGTTGGACCATTCATTAAGTTTGTTTAGGTCATCTTGTAGCCTCAAACTATCTTCCTCCGTTTTAATCCTCCTCATAAGTTTTGCCTGGTCCGCAAACACTGAGAGGAAGGAGTCTATTCCCAACAGTATAGGTCCAAGAACTGATTCCTGAGGGACTCCACTGGTGACGTCTCGCCACTCCGAGACCTCACTCCTCACAGTGACTGTGTGTAAAGCTTGTAGAGCGTAGCTTCAGTTCTTGGGCTCCACCTCCGTAATTGCCAGTTATATAATGGTGTAACGGCAGATCCGTTCAGTTTGCGTTGCCATGGCTGCTTTATAACGTATGAATAGAAGCAGACTCTTCTGTTTTGTTCCAAATGTTTACTACTATTTTGTTCCAAATGTTTACTACTATTTTGTTCCAAATGTTTACTGCTATTGTGTTCCAAATGCTTACTACTATTTTGTTCCAAATGCTTACTGCTATTTTGTTCCAAATGCTTACTGTTATTGTGTTCCAAATGCTTACTGCTATTTTGTTCCAAATGCTTACTGTTATTGTGTTCCAAATGCTTACTGCTATTTTGTTCCAAATGCTTACTGTTATTGTGTTCCAAATGCTTACTGCTATTATTTGATCACAAGCTAATGAATCAAGTGTAGGTCTGACTTTCATGCATTTCCTCTCATTAAGTTACTGATCAACCTTAACATTCTGCCTATATTTCATCGATATTTCCCTAGTATTTTGTACGCCTAGATCATATCACTTCTAGTTTCCCTTTCTTTCAGCGTCATTAGTCATGTTGCGTTCTTCTGTACTTTCTCAGCCTTTGATTTGTGAATGTTGAGGCGAGGGTTCCACGTGGGTGCTGCGTACTCTTGGTCCGATATTTGCTGAGTTTAGTGACTTCAAGGCATCTTGTCTTGGTTACTAAAAGCGGTTCCACTGATCGTTCTATATTTATAACATTAAAGGATGTATTTACAATACAATAAATACCAGCACCACACCATGTACTCAGAGCACGCCCATCGGGTATCAAAAACACTAATTCACAACTTTATTAAAATCCACACAAAAAGAATGGAACACAACCACATACACAACATAACCACATACACAACATAACCACATGTACAACATAACCCCATGTACAGCATAACCCCATGCACAGAAAATCCACATACACAACATTACCACATGTACAAAATCATGTTCTCTTATCTTGAGATAATTTCGGGGCTTAGCGTCCCCGCGGCTCGGTTCTCTACCAGGCCTCCTTTTTGTTACACATCCCCAGGAAGCAGCCCGTAGCAGCTGTCTAGCTCCCAGGTACCTATTTACTGCTAGGTCACAGGGGCATCAGTGTGAAAGAAACTGCCCATTTGTTTCCGCCTCCACCGCGGATTGAACCCGGATCCTCAGGACTACGAATCCGAAGTCCACTGTCAGGGCCCCTTAACCACGTAACCACATACACAACATAACCACATGTACAACATAACCACATACACAACATAACCACATGTACAACATAACCACATACACAACATAACCACATGTACAACATAACCACATACACAACATAACCACATGCACAACATAACCACATACACAACATAACCACATGTACAACATAGCCTCATACACAGCTATTTTTGCCTGAAGGATCGAGCATTAGGTCATGGGTCCCGCTTTTCTGTCTGCTAGTTGTCTAATGTAATGACTCCTGACCTATTTCCCTATCATATCTGCTTTTAAAATTATGAATGTAGCTTGTTTCTACAACCTGGTCCTTTAGTTCATTCCATTTTTCCACACTTTCACAAAAATATACTTTCTAGCATTTCTATGACTCCGAGTCACGAACTTCCATTCATCTCCTCCTGTATGGCAGTGGTGTTCATCATTCTGAACACCATCAGTGGTGATGGTTCCACTCTGTCAATCACCCTAACTATTATATACGCCTCTATCATGTCCCCCACTCTCTCTTCTTTTCTGGTGTTGTTAGGTTTAGTTCCTTCGGTCTCTCTTCATACCATATACCCTGCAATTCTGGGACGAGCCTCATTGCAAACTTCTGAACCTTTTGGACTCTCCATATGTTTCTTTAGATTGGGATTCCGTGATGGTGCAGCATACTCCAAAACCGCTCTCATTTAGGCGGTGTACAGCGTTCTAAATGCCTCCTTATTTAGGTTCCTGAATGATATTCTGACTTTTGCTAGTGTTGAGTATGCTGCAGTCGTTATGCTATTTAAATGAGCCTACAAGTTAGGTTTGGTTTTATTTCCACTGTCAAGTCTTTTTCGCTAGTTGTTATAGGGAGATAGTTTTCCTTCACCGTGAACCATCCTTCTGGTTTCCTGATGCCTGGTCCCATTTCTGTCACCTTACACTTGCTGGTGTTGAACTTCAGTCGCCATTTCTCGGACCAGCTGTGCTATATGTTTAAGTCATCCTGGAGAATATTAAATACAATCCTCATCTGTCACAACTCTTCTCATTCGCTTTGAATCGTTTGCAAACACAGACATATAAGACTCAACCCCAGTAGATAGGTCATTTACATAAATGAGATATAGTATGGGTTCCAGCACCGATCCTTGAGGCACCTCGCTTGTTACCCTACACCATTTTGACTTCTCGCCTCCCACTGTTACTCTCTCTGACTCCTGTCTGTATGGTAATTCTTTACCCATGTTAGTGATTTCCTCATATTCTCGCCTACCTCTCGAGTCTGTGTTATAATCTAAGGTAATGTATCAAAGGCTTTTTGGCAGTCCAGAAATATACAGTCTGACTATATTTTTCTGTCCTGATTTATTTTCGTTACTTTACCATAGAGCTCCAGTAGGTTCGTCAGGCATGGTCTTCCTTCCCTAAAGCCAGGTTGGTGTTTGTTTACATACCTAATTGTCTCGAGGTGTGTAACTTGTCATATCCTTATTATTCAGGCGATGAGTCACAATAACGTGGCTGAAGTATGTTGACCAGACCACACACTAGAAGTTGAAGGGACGACGACGTTTCGGTCCGTCCTGGACCATTCTTAAGTCGATGGAGAATGGTCCAGGACGGACCGAAACGTCGTCGTCCCTTCAACTTCTAGTGTGTGGTCTGGTGAACTCTTTATTATTCTGTCGAGTACTTTGCAGGGGATGTTTGTCAGTGTCACTGGTCTGTAGTTAAGTACCTCTTCCTTATCTTCGATCTTGTAAATTGGTACTACCTTTGACTTCTTCCAGCAGCTGGGCAAGTCTCCCTTGCTAAGTGACCCATGAAAGATCAGTGTGTTGTTGACCTGTGCTGCTGCTGCTTGTAACGTCCAATGTGATGCACTGTCTGCTGCTGAACTCCAGTAGTCATTCCTTGCACCTACTGTGCCACATGTTCAAGTCATCCTGGAGAATCTTAATTACAATCCTTATCTGTCACAACTCTTCTCATCAGCTTTTGTTTCCTCTAGTTTTGTTTTTCGTGGCGCGATCTTCTGTGGTGGAGATCTTCCGTGGTGGAGGTCTGCCATGAAGGAGATCTGTCGTGGCAGAGAGTAGTGGGGAAGGCAACTAAGTGCGCCAACTTAGTTTTTTGGGGCAAATTGCACGCTAAGATGCCACCCGTTTATGAATGAATTTTTTCAGGGTCCAGTTTGTTTTTGTAAAATTATATTAAGTCCATGTTCAAAAAATGTGCTCATATCAATTTGCTACGGAATTCTTGTATAGAAAATATCCGCTCTATGCCACTTTTAAGACCGAATTTTGTCAGTTTTAATCCTCGCTGCAGTTTTAAATAATTCTTCTGAAGAAAAATAAACTCTACTGTCTTAAACAGATCTCTTAAAAAATATCATCCGATGTAAGTTCTTGGACCCAGCTTTGTTTATTTCAAAGTTATAGTTCCTGTTCCTGTTGTTGTTGTTGTTGTTAAAGATTCGCTACCTGGAACAAAATGTTCCAGTGTAACACGGGCTATGGTGAGCCCGTACAATCCTGTTACGGTTTCAAAGATTTTTTTTTTTTTTTTTATTAATATATTAGGTACACGTACATTAGTGCAGCTACCCTAGACTAAATGAAAGGGAGTACAGTGTGTCAAAAAGCTAGCTACTTGGTGCTAAAAATCCCCATCACACAGGATGGTTAGTCATACAGAGGCATGTGATCAAAGAGATCTTATGGATAAAAATAAACTCTACGGACTTAAGGTTCCGTTTTGAAAAAAGTCATTCACAGTATCAAAAGTTAATTCTTGGAACCGGCCCTATTCATTTACAAGTATAGTTTCGCTACTAGTAGCCCAATTTTCGCCCAATTTAAGTTACATTTCTGATGTAGAAAGAAAAGAAAATAGAGCAACTGAGATCTAGCTCCTGTTCCCGTCTTAGTTCATTCGCACAACTCCGTTAGTATTTACCTAATTTCCCTAAAATTTAAAAGTTATTTCTGATCTAGTAAAAAACAATAATTTAGTTACCGAGCTCCGGCTCTTGTCCCCGCCATAGTGAACTCTTACAACTCTGCTATTAACCAATCAATTTCCCTGAAATTTAAAACCGCTTTATTTCGGATGCAGTAAATCAGATCAAGACAGTAACCAAGCTCCGACTCTTGTCCTCCGCCTTACGTCATTCGTACAACTTCGTTGATAACTGATCAGTTTCCCTGAGATTTAAACCTGCTGTATTTCGGACGTAGTAAAGTAGATCAAAGCAATTACCGAGCTCCAGTTCTTGTTCCTGCCTAAGATCACTGTCGTAACTTTGTTAGTATCTTCCAAAATCCTCTGAGATTTAAAACTGCTACATTTCCGGGTGAATATCTTTGAACCTCAGATAGATGTGAATAGGTAAGCTGAGCTAGGTAAGTTATATTAAGATAGGTTAGCTCAGGTAAAGTCTGGTTAGGTACCTTAGACACCATTGACTATTTATTTATTAAATGAAGAACAATGCTTGTTACAGTGAGAGCTTACTTAATGTACAAAGAAGTCCTAGAGGGTAATTCTTATATATAAAGTCATGTTAAAGAGTGCAAATGTTAATTAAATTATATCGGAATGTATTATTGTTGTCTTAGAGAGTTTCTTTAGAGTGCGAAGATTTCTTAAAGAATATCTTTGATGATAGAAGATGTCTTAGAACGATTCTTTGATGCTCAAAGATGTCTTAGAAAGTTTATTTGATGCTGGAAGGTGACTTAGAGAATAACTTTGATGACTGAGAATAAATTTGATGACTCTGAGAATAACTTTGATGACTCTGAGAATAACTTTGATGACTCTGAGAATAACTTCTGATGGCATGAATAGTGTTCTTAATGTCTTTGAGCGTGTCATTGGAGAATAAAGATGACATGAGAGTATCATTTGATGTGCAAAGATGTTTTGGTGTGCTATTTTAGTCAAGAAATTATTTAAAAATGTTACACTTGACTATTTTTCAGTTGAGAGAAGTGTTATTTTAGTTAATAAATGATGAAAAGAAGATGAATGTTATTTTCAGCTGATTGACAAATAATTTTAGTTAAGAAACGGTAAGAAAAGAATATCTTAGTAAATTTGTTACTGTATAAAGTTCAGATTTGTTTAAGATCTGTATTAGTAAGAAATAATAAGTTGAACATGAAATACATTGACATAGTTGATTATAAAATAAACCTAGGTAAATGACTAAATATATACTTTGTAATAAATAATTTGTAAATGCCTAAATAATTTGTAAATGCCTAAATAATTTGTAAATGCCTAAATAATTTGTAAATGCCTAAATAATTTGTAAATGCCTAAATAATTTGTAAATGCCTAAATAATTTGTAAATGCCTAAATAATTTGTAAATAACTAAATTAAACGTAACTAGTTTATTAGGGACCATTGATGCGGTTAATAGCTCATAACAAATAATTATTTACTGAATGACAGAAACAATTGTACTTTTGATTTTAAAGAAAGAGAACATATAAGAGAGTGCGATGAACACATAGAACGCGCGGGGAATATGAATTGAACTTGCAGAGAACATGAAAACATAAAAAAAATTATAGAGTATGCAAAGAATGAACAACGAATTTGTGAAGAACATGCTAAGAACATTATGCAAACATGACAAAGAAACACAGAGAACATGAATGGAATTTGTAGAGAACATGTAAGAGAATGCGTAGAACACGGAGAAACGGAAAAAATATATATTTTTTTATCTTTATTTAAGAAAATACAATATAAATCACATATACATTGAACTTGCAGAGAATATGGAAGAAACTTTGAAGAACCCGGAGGAAAAGGCGAAAAATATGATTTGAACTTGCAGAGAACATAAAAGAGAATGCGTAAAAAGTTGTACAGAGAATATGCTGTAAAAATGGAGAGAGAACACACAAATACATTAAGATTATTGGATAATAGCTGAATTTTTAAAATCTGGGGAGGAGGGTGGGAGGTATAGGAGGAGTTATGGAAGGGGTAATGGAAGGGGGGAGGTATGGGTGGAGTTAGGGAAGAGGTAAGAGGGGGGAGATACAGGGGAGGGGGAGCTGGGGGTGAGAGAGGTGAGGGAGACAGGAGCGCAGACGGGCATGGATGGGGGGTAAAGAGGAGGGGGGAGAGAAGGAGTCTGGTGGGGTGAGGGGGAGGGGAAGCAGGGGGTGAGGGGACAGGTAAGCTAGAGGACGGGCGCGGGGGCAATGGAGGGAGGGAGAGATAAGGATATTTACACAGGTGTGGAGAGATAAGGATATTTACACAGGTGTGTTGAGTGCACGGTTAGACTCGTGTTTATTTGATAGGATAAGGGATGAGAGCCGGTCTGATGTTCTGGAATAACAAAGTCTGATGAACATTGAACTAAGGCGGAGGACAAGAACTGGAGCTCGGTAATTACTTTTATCTATTTTACAGACGTACGGAGTATAGCAGAAATAGATTGGTTAATAGTGGAATTGTAGGAATGAAGTAAGGCGGGGAACGAGACCTGGATCTCAGTAGCTCTTATGTAGAGCCGGGTCCAAGAACTAACTTCTGATGAGCTTTTTCAAAACAGAAACTTAAGTCCATAGAGTTTATTTGTCTCTGTAAGAACTCTTTAATACCGGTATTAATAAAAAAAACTCTTTAATACCACAGGTGTAAGTAAAACTCTAAATTTTCTCCATAAGAAATCTTTAAGAAACTTCTATCACCAGATTTTCCGAACATGGGAACTCTGAAATATTTTCCTAAAACTGGACTCTGAAAAAAATTAGCCCGAAAACAGGTGGTATCTTAGCGGGAACTAAAACTCTGACACAATTCAGTCTTAAACGAGTGGCGGCTTAGCGGGAACTTTTCAGGTCAGTCCCCTGGGACCTTTTTAAGGGTGGCGGCTTAGCGGAAACTTTCCAAGAAAACTTAATGTTCCCGTTAAGTCTCCATCCCCACTACTGTTGAGATCTTCTGTGGCAGAGATCTTCAACAAAGGAGATCTTCCATGGTGGAGATCATCCATGAAAGAGATCTTCCAAGAAGAAGATCTACCATGAAGATCTGTCGCAGTGGAGGTATTAAATGAAGGAGATCTGTGACCCCCATTCCTGTGAAGGAAGTTGTAGTGAGTGAACTGGTGCTAGTAAGGGAGCTATGCGGAGCTCTGAAGGCAGAGGTGGATTCCCTGCAGGGAGGAGGAACGACAGATGAAGGAGCTAAGGCAGATGAAACACAATCAACAAGAGGCAAATGAGGAGCGCAGCAGTAGAAAGTCGTCATCCTGGAATATCGTAGAGGACTGGCATCTTAAGAAGACTTTTACAAAACCGTCTTTAGATATTCTAAGGACTTCAAACTCATTCGCCATGTTGGAGGACGAGTGCTGTGAGGAGCCTAAAGTTCGCTTGAAAGGGAAGGCAACGAAGGTAGCGCAGGTTCCTCAAGGTGCTCAGAAAGTAAAGGAAGTAACTAAACGAATTTTGGTTGTGGGAGATTCGCAGGTGAGGTATTTGGATAGAACTTTTTGAGACAGATAGGTGGAACAGGTTAGGGTTTGCTATTCGGGAGCAGGGTTTGGTGATATTGTTAACAACATGAATGGAATATTATGGTTGGAAATGGGAACCCATTATTTGTATCAGTGTAGGTGGAAATAATGTTGGACGAGTTAGGAGTGAGGAACTGATACAGAGGTTCAAGACAGCCATAGAATTAGTTAGGAGCAAGGGAGGAATCCCGATCATATTTGGCATTCTTCCAAGAAAGGGAGTTGGAAATGAATGGTTGTCAAGGGCACTTGGTGTCAATTGCTGTCTGGACAAATATTGCAAATAAAATGCAATATCATTCATAGATAATTTGGAACATATAAAATAATTCATTTAAAATAATGAAGCAGAAGATTTTCTAGAATTAACTAACGATTGCTTTCTTACACAACACATTATGGATCCAACGCGAGAAAATAATGTTTTAGACTTAGTATTAACTAACAGGGGAAACTCAAATTAATGCCATAGAAATAGGTAGTGAGCTAGGAAACAGTGATCACAAAGAAATCAGATTTAGTATAGAATGAAATAGATTTGTAGGGGAAACTTCTGTTAGAGTGCCAAATTTTCGAGAAGCTGATTTTAATAGCCTAAGAATTTTTTTGGGTGAAATAGATTGGAAAGTCTTGGGCATAGGGGGGTGGGCCGGCCGGGTGCCACATGAAAGACTGATTAAAAAGATAGAGGCTCATGGTATTGGGGGTGCTATATTAAGTGTGATAAGGGCATGGCTATACCAAAGGAAACAAAGAGTTAGTATAAATGGGGTTAAGTCAGAATGGGAAAATGTTGTAAGTGGAGTGCTTTAAGGCTCTGTCCTGGGACCTCTCTGATTCATAATATATATAAATGATTTAGATTCAGGTCTGAGTAGCAACATTGCAAATTTGCAGATGATAGAAAAATCGGAAGAGAAATTAACACGGAAAAAGACTCACTATCACTTCTAGTCAATATAAATAGGGTTTTGAAATGGTCAAAAGATTGGCAGATGCAGTTTATTGTTGACAAATGTAAGGTTTTGAGGCTAGGTAATGATAATAGATTTACAAGATACGAGCTAGATGGTGTTGAGATTGCGAAGTCGGATTGCGAAAGGGATCTGGGAGTTATGATTAGTAAGAATTTAAAACCAAAATATCAATGCATAAATATTCGTAATAAAGCAAATAGGACACTGGGATTTATTTATTGAAGCGTTAGTAACAAGACACCTGGTGTTGTTTTCAACTGTATCTTGCTCTTGTTAGGCCCCATTTAGATTATGCAGTTCAGTTTTGGTCGTCATTTTGTAGAATGAATAAAATTTCACTAGAACGCATCCAGCGTAGGATGACAATGGTAATCCCTCAAATTAGAAAACTGTCATTTGAAGAAAGATTGACAAAGCTTAAATTACATGCTCTAGAAAGGTGAAGAACTTAGGATGACATGATAGAGGTTTACAAGTTGATGAATGGGCATAACAAAGGGGTTATTATTAGGGTACTAAAAGAATCAACATAAGATAGAACACGAAACAATGGGTATAAATTAGATAAGTTTAGATTTAGGAAAGACATGTGTAAATACTGGTTCAGTAACAGGGTTGTTGATTTGTGGAATCAATTACTATGTAGCATGGTGCACGTGGGGTCCCTTGATTGTTTTCAATGTGGGTTGGACATGTATATGAGAGGGATTGGGTGGTTATAAATAGGAGCTGCTCGTATGGGCCAATAGGCTCTCTGCAGTTACCTTTATTCGTATGTTCTTATGGATGAATGGGCATAGCAAAGGGGGTAGTAATAGGGGTACTAAAAGTATCAACACAAGACAGAATCCGAAACAGTAGGTATAAATTGGATACACACAGAAATCACAATAGCGTGGTGCATCAAATGAACAAATCCACAAGGGCCGTGACGAGGGTTCGAACCTACATCTGAGAGGATCCCAGATGCTGCCTTAAGCTTTGCAAAGCTTTTGATACAGTTCAGTTGATTTGTATGCAGTTCCATGTCGTAGCTCAGTCGATTAAGGCAGCGTCTAGGATCCTCTCGGACGTAGGTTCGAACCCTTGTCATGGCCCTTGTGGATTTGTTCATAAATTGGATACGTTTAGATTTAGGAAATTCATGAGAAAATACCGCTTCGGTAACAGGGTTGTTGATTTGTGGAACCAATTCCCGCGTAGCGTGGAGGAGGTGGGGTCCCTCGATAGTTTCGAACGTGGGTTAGACATATATATGAGTGGGATTGGATGGTTATAAGTAGGAGCTGCCTCGTATGGTTCAATGGGCCTTCTGCAGTTACCTTTATTGTTATGTTTTTATGTGGTAGAGATCTTCCACAAAAGAGATCTGTCATAGTGGAGATCTTCTATGAAGGAGATCTGTCGTGGTGGAGATCTTCCATGAAGGAGATCATCCATCTCTGTTTGCTTCTTCAACAAACTTCAGCAAAAGAGAAACGAGTGTATTTCCTCTGGAATATCACTTACATGCATCAAAAACAGGATAGCTCTGAGTACCGACCCCTGCGTGTTACCGTTAACTTGCCTGGGAATATAATCTCCTCAAAGCTTTAGTCCTTATAATATAATATTATAATCCTTATGATATAACAGGGACCATTGCATGATGACCAAACCACACACTAGAAAGTGAAGGGACGACAACGTTTCGGTCCGTCCTGGACCATTCTCAAGAAGATTGCCAAGTAACATTGCATGAGTTATAACAACACTGCACGAGCTATAACACTTGACACTGCCGCCTAAGTGAACACAAATCATATAGTATTTTTTCGGGGGATTTTTCCTAAAGTTCAGTTGATTTATATGCAGTTCCATCTGTATTTGTGTATATTGCCTTTACGTGAGAGAGAAGGGGGTTGAGAAGGGGGTTTGCGTGAGGCTAGCCCAGAGTGTCTGGCTCCTACCGTGGGCAGGCAAACAGACATTCTCTATCATAGGGATTTTTTTTTCCTGTTACTTTATTTTCCAAATTTGTAATCGTTCATTTTCACTCATCTGTCTCGCGTTATCTATCAATGACCTTTACAATTAGAGGCCGTAGGTTATAATCACCGACACATGTGGTATTTCACTGGGCCACTGGAGGAGCAGATATACACTACTTCCCTTCACCGCCAATTCTCAAAGTCAACGCTCTTCTGCACATTTGAATTCACGTAATTATGTAACCCTTATTATGGTTATTACTGAACAAAATATTCGTGTATATTGTAATTGTATTACAATCTCCCCCTGGGTCCGTTAGTTACTCCCCCCTCCCCTATTCACCTAACGGAACGACAAACAATTTCTAAAAATCACGGTATTCTTGGGTTCAGTTTGTGTACTGTACTCACCTAGTTGTACTTGCGGGGGGTGGGGTGGGGGAGGGGGGTGAGCTTTGGTTCTTTGGTCCAAGCACCCGGTGTCTGTATGCATGTGTGTGTGTGTGTGTGTGTGTACTCACCTAATTGTACTCACCTAATTGTGCTTGCGGGGGTTGAGCTCTGGCTCTTTGGTCCCGCCTCTCAACCGTCAATCAACTGGTGTACAGATTCCTGAGCCTACTGGGCTCTGTCATATCTACTAAAGAACTGTGTATGGAGTCAGCCTCCACCACATCACTTCCTAGTGCATTCCATTTACTAACTACTCTGACACTGAAAAAATTCTTTCTAATGTCTCTGTGGCTCGTTTGGGTACTCAGCTTCCACCTGTGTCCCCTTGTTCGCGTCCCTCCAGTGTTGAATAGTTCATCCTTGTTTACCCGGTCGATTCCCCTGAGGATTTTGTAGGTTGTGATCATGTACCCCCTTACTCTTCTGTCTTCCAGTGTCGTAAGGTGCATTTCCCGCAGCCTTTCCTCATAACTCATGCCTCTTAGTTCTGGGACTAGTCTAGTAGCATACCTTTGGACTTTTTCCAGCTTCGTCTTGTGCTTGACAAGGTACGGGCTCCATGCTGGGGCCGCATACTCCAGGATTGGTCTTACATATGTTGTGTACAAGATTCTGACTGATTCCTTACACAGGTTCCTGAACGCCGTTCTGATGTTAGCCAGCCTCGCATATGCCGCAGACGTTATTCTCTTTATGTGGGCTTCAGGAGACAGGTTTGGTGTGATATCAACTCCTAGATCTTTCTCTCTGTCTGTTTCATTAAGTACTTCATCTCCTATTCTGTATCCTGTGTCTGGCCTCCTGTTTCCACTGCCTAGTTTCATTATTTTGCATTTACTCGGGTTGAACTTCAACAGCCATTTGTTGGACCATTCACTCAGTCTATCTAGGTCATCTTGTAGCCTCCTACTATCATCCTCTGTTTCAATCCTCCTCATAATTTTTGCATCGTCGGCAAACATTGAGAGGAACGAATCTATACCCTCTGGGAGATCATTTACATATACCAAAAACAGTATAGGTCCAAGGACTGACCCCTGCGGGACTCCACTTGTGACGTCTCGCCAATCTGAGACCTCACCCCTCACACAGACTCGTTGCTTAGGTACTCCTCTATCCACCGGAGTACCTTCCCTTTCACTCCAGCCTGCGTCTCCAACTTTCGCACTAACTTTCGCACAACTTTCGCACTGTGTGTGTGTGTGTGTGTGTGTGTGTGTGTGCGCGCTCGCGCGTCTGTATTCATGTATGTGGGTGTACTCACCTAGTTGTACTCACACAGTTGTGCTTGCGGGGGTTGAGCTCCGGCTCTTTGGTCCCGCCTCTCAACTGTCAATCAACTGATGTATAGGTTCCTGAGCCTACTGGGCTCTATCATATCTACACTTGAAACTGTGTATGGAGTCAGCCTCCACCACATCACTTCCTAATGCATTCCATTTGTCAAATACTTTGACACTAAAAACTAAATTCTAATGTCTCCATGATTCATTTGGGCACTCAATTTCCACCTGTGTCCCCTAGTGCGTGTGCCCATTGTGTTAAATGGCCTGTCTTTATATACCCTATCAATTCCTCTCAGAATCTTGTATGTGATGATCATGTCCCCCCCTAACTCTTCTGTCTACCAGCGACGTGAGGTTTAATTTCCGTACTTTCTCCTCGTAGCTCATAACCCTCAGTTCGGGTACTAGTCTGGTGGCAAACATTTGAACATTCTCCAGTTTAGTCTTATGCTTGACTGGATATGGACTCCATGCAGGAGCTGCATGCTTCAGGATTGGTCTGATATATGTGGTATACAAAGTTCTGAATAATTCCTTACAAAAGTTTCTAAAGGCCGTTATTATGTTGGCCAATCTGGCATATGCCGCTGATGTTATCCTCTTTGTATGGGCGTCAGGGGACAGGTCTGGCGTGATATCAACCCCAGGTGTTTCTCTCTCTCTGATACTTGAAGAATTTTATCCCCCTGAGGATGCATTGTATCTGGTCTCCTGCTCCCTACACCTATCTTCATTACATTATATTTGCTTAGGTTAAACTCTAACAATCATTTGTTGGACCATTCCTTTAGTTTGTCCAGGTCTTCTTGAAGCCTCATGCTGTCCTCCTCTGTCTTAATTCTTATCATAATTTTTGGCATCATTCCTCTCAACATTGAGAGGAATGAGTCTATACCCTCTGGGAGATCATTTACACATATCAGAAACAGGATAGGTCTAAGTACAGAGCTCTGTGGGACTTCACTAATGATTTAGTCAATCTGAAGTCTCACCTCCTCACTGTATCTCTCTGCTTCCTATTGCTTAGGTACTCCCTTATCCACTGGAGCGCCCTACCAGTTACTTTTGCCTTTCTCCAAATTATGCACCAACTTCTTATAGGATTCTGTGTCAAAGGCTTTCCGACAGTCCAAGAAAATACAGTTACCCCATCCTTTTCTTTCTTGCTCAATCTCTGTCACCTGATCTTATAATTCTAGTAATCCCGTGAGGCAAGATTTACCCTCCCTGAACCCATGTTGATGGGTTGTCACGAAGTTCCTTCTCTCCAGATATGTTATTAGGTTTTCTCGCACGATCTTCTCCATCACCTTGCATGGTATACAAGTTAAGAACACTGGGCTGTAGTTCAGTGCCTTTTGTCTCTCACCCTTTTTGTATATTGGGACTACATTAGCTGTCTTCCATATCTCTCTCACAACACCAGGGGCCAGACTCTCACAATGTGTGTGTGTGTGTGTTGGTTGTGTGTTTATAATTGAGTGTGTGTATGAGACTGATTGCATGTCTGTGTATGTGTCTGAATAGTGTGTGTGTGTGTGTGTGCGTGCGTGCTCACCTAGTTGTGCTTGCGGGAATTGAGCTCTGGCTCTTTGTTCCCACCTCTCAACTGGTGTACAGTTCCTAAGCCTACTGGGCTCTATCAGATCTACACTTGAAACTGTGTATGGAGTCAGCCTCCACCACATCACTGCCTAATGCATTCCATTTGTTAAGTACTCTGACACTGAAAAAATTATTTCTAACGTCTCTGTGGCTCATTTGGGGACTAAGTTTCCACCTTTGTCCCCTTGTTCGTGCTCCAACCGTGCTAAAGGGTTTGTCTTTGTTCAACCCTGTCAATTCCCCTGAGAATTTTGAAGGTGGTTATTATGTCTTCCCTTTCTTTTCTGTGCTGTGTGTGTGTATTTACCTAGTTGTGCTTGCGGGGGTTGAGCTCTGCTCCTTCGGCTCGCCTTTCAACTGTCAATCAACTGTTACTAACTACTTTTTTTCTTTTCATTTTTCCCACACCACACACCCCAGGAAGCAGACCGTGACAGCTGACTAACTCCCAGGTACCTATTTACTGCTAATTAACAGGAGTATTAGGGTGAAAGAAACTCTGCCCATTGTTCTCGCCGGCGCCCAGAATCCAACCCGGGACCACAGGATCACGCGTCCAGCGTGCTGTCTGCTTAGCCACCGGCCCCTTAGTGTGTGTGTGTGTGTATGTGTGTGTGTGTGTGTGTGTGTGTGTGTGTGTGTGTGTGTGTGTGTGTGTGTGTGTGTGTGTGTGTGTGTGTGTGTGTGCGTGTGTGTGTGTGTGTGTGTGTGTGTGTGTGTGTGTGTGTGTGTGTGTGTGTGTGTGTGTGTGTGTGTGTGTGTGTGTGTGTGTGTGTGTGTGTGTGTGTGTGTGTTGCATGCATGTATGTGTTTGTGTGAACTAAAGCCTTATATTACATCATGGAATAAATAACAGGGACATTTTCTCAGAATGTTCCAATAGGCTTCCGTACAAGATAATAATTTGACAAATCGTTTCAGTTATAACTCAGATCATTATTGTTGATTATATTAGTAGAAATATATGAAACAATTTCTATATACGAAGCTTAAAGCCTTAGACATTGTGTTGTGGAATTCGGTGTTCATATGATATATTATCTACAAAAATCTTCCTCTGTGTTTAGGGTTTATATTAAATCCTCAGCGATGAAGATATTTATGTTTTTGCAATTTAAGAATCTGTTAAATGAGAAAATTTATTCAAGCTTGTGCTGCACTTTATCCGCCAATTTTCATTCCAATATTTCTCGTTGCCAAGTAACTTTGAACCTCGAATCTTAGTTTACAAATTGATTGAAAATCATGAAAGTTTTAAGTGGGTCTCGTATTCAAGACTTTTTAAGAAGAAAAGTTTACGTTCTTCGGCCGAATTAGAATATTTTTAAATAATAATTTAGGTGATCATTTGTAAACATTTTTTATTGTAGTATTTTAAAGTAATACATTGTTGTATGACCAGAATAATATGCTGGTCTTTGAGGAGGAGTATGGTCCCTGGTGTTGTGAGAGTGGTCTCTGGTGTTGTGAGAGTATGGTCCCTGGTGTTGTGAGAGTGGTCTCTGGTGTTGTGAGAGTATGGTCCCTGGTGTTGTGAGAGTATGGTCCCTGGTGTTGTGAGAGTGGTCCCTGGTGTTGTGAGAGTATGGTCCCTGGTGTTGTGAGAGTATGGTCCCTGGTGTTGTGAGAGTGGTCTCTGGTGTTGTGAGAGTATGGTCCCTGGTGTTGTGCGAGTGATCTCTGGTGTTGTGAGAGTATGGTCCCTGGTGTTGTGAGAGTATGGTCCCTGGTGTTGTGAGAGTATGGTCCCTAGTGTTGTGAGAGTGGTCTCTGGTGTTGTGAGAGTATGGTCCCTGGTGTTGGGAGAGTGGTCTCTGGTGTTGTGAGAGTATGGTCCCTGGTGTTGTGAGAGTATGGTCCCTGGTGTTGTGAGAGTGGTCCCTGGTGTTGTGAGAGTGGTCCCTGGTGATGTGAGAGTATGGTCTCTGGTGTTGTGAGAGTGGTTTCTGGTGTTGTGAGAGTGGTCTCTGGTGTTGTGAGAGTGGTCTCTGGTGTTGTGAGAGTGGTCTCTGGTGTTGTGAGAGTATGGTCCCTGGTGTTGTGAGAGTGGTCCCTGGTGTTGTGAGAGTATGGTCCCTGGTGTTGTGAGAGTATGGTCCCTGGTGTTGTGAAAGTGGTCCCTGGTGTTGTGAGAGTGGTCCCTGGCGTTGTGAGAGTATGGTCCCTGGTGTTGTGAGAGTATGGTCCCTGGTGTTGTGAGAGTGGTCCCTGGTGTTGTGAGAGTATGGTCCCTGGTGTTGTCAGAGTATGGTCCCTGGTGTTGTGAGAGTGGTCTCTGGTGTTGTGAGAGTGGTCTCTGGTGTTGTGAGAGTATGGTCCCTGGTGTTGTGAGAGTGGTCTCTGGTGTTGTGAGAGTGGTCCCTGGTGTTGTGAGAGTATGGTCCCTGGTGTTGTGAGAGTGGTCCCTGGTGTTGTGAGAGTATGGTCCCTGGTGTTGTGAGAGTATGGTCCCTGGTGTTGTGAGTGTGGTCCCTGGTGTTGTGAGAGTATGGTCCCTGGTGTTGTGAGAGTATGGTCCCTGGTGTTGTGAGAGTGATCCCTGGTGTTGTGAGAGTATGGTCCCTGGTGTTGTGAGAGTGGTCCCTGGTGTTGTGAGAGTATGGTCCCTGGTGTTGTGAGAGTATGGTCCCTGGTGTTGTGAGAGTGATCCCTGGTGTTGTGAGAGTATGGTCCCTGGTGTTGTGAGAGTATGGTCCCTTGGTGTTGTGAGAGTATAGTTTCTGGTGTTGTGAGAGTGGTCCCAGGTGTTGTGAGAGTATGGTCCCTGGTGTTGTGAGAGTATGGTCCCTGGTGTTGTAACAGTGGTCCCTGGTGTTGTGAGTGTATGGTCTCTGGTGTTGTGAGAGTGGTCTCTGGTGTTGTGAGAGTGGTCTCTGGTGTTGTGAGAGTGGTCTCTGGTGTTGTGAGAGTATGGTCTCTGGTGTTGTGAGAGTGGTCTCTGGTGTTGTGAGAGTGGTCTCTGGTGTTGTGAGAGTGGTCTCTGGTGTTGTGAGAGTATGGTCTCTGGTGTTGTGAGAGTGGTCTCTGGTGTTGTGGGAGTCGTCTCTGGTGTTGTGAGAGTATGGTCTCTGGTGTTGTGAGAGTGGTGTCTGGTGTTGTGAGAGTATGGTCTCTGGTGTTGTGAGAGTGGTCCCTGGTGTTGTGAGAGTGGTCTCTGGTGTTGTGAGAGTGGTGTCTGGTGTTGTGAGAGTATGGTCTCTGGTGTTGTGAGAGTATGGTCTCTGGTGTTGTGAGAGTGGTCTCTGGTGTTGTGAGAGTATGGTCTCTGGTATTGTGAGAGTGGTCTCTGGTGTTGTGGGAGTCGTCTCTGGTGTTGTGAGAGTATGGTCTCTGGTGTTGTGAGAGTGGTGTCTGGTGTTGTGCGAGTGGTCTCTGGTGTTGTGAGAGTGGTCTCTGGTGTTGTGAGAGTGGTCTCTGGTGTTCTGAGAGTGGTCTCTGGTGTTGTGAGAGTATGGTCTCTGGTGTTGTGAGAGTGGTCTCTGGTGTTGTGAGAGTATGGTCTCTGGTGTTGAGAGTGGTCTCTGGTGTTCTGAGAGTGGTCTCTGGTGTTCTGAGAGTGGTCTCTGGTGTTCTGAGAGTGGTCTCTGGTGTTGTGAGAGTATGGTCTCTGGTGTTGTGAGAGTATGGTCCCTGGTGTTGTGAGAGTATGGTTCCTGGTGTTGTGAGAGTGGTCCCTGGTGTTGTGAGAGTGGTCCCTGGTGTTGTGAGAGTGGTCCCTGGTGTTGTGAGAGTGGTCCCTGGTGTTGTGAGAGTATGGTCCCTGGTGTTGTGAGAGTGGTCCCTGGTATTGTGAGAGTATGGTCTCTGGTGTTGTGAAAGTGGTCTCTGGTGTTGTGAGAGTGGTCTCTGGTGTTGTGAGAGTATGGTCTCTGGTGTTGTGAGAGTGGTCCCTGGTGTTGTGAGAGTGGTCTCTGGTGTTGTGAGAGTGGTCTCTGGTGTTGTGAGAGTGGTCTCTGGTGTTGTGAGAGAGGTCCCTGGTGTTGTAACAGTGGTCCCTGGTGTTGTGAGAGTGGTCTCTGGTGTTGTGAGAGTATGGTCCCTGGTGTTGTGAGAGTGGTCTCTGGTGTTGTGAGAGTATGGTCTCAGGTGTTGTGAGAGTGGTCTCTGGTGTTGTGAGAGTGGTCTCTGGTTTTGTGAGAGTGGTCTCTGGTGTTGTGAGAGTCGTCTCTGGTGTTGTAGGAGTATGGTCCCTGGTGTTGTGAGAGTGGGCTCTGGTGTTGTGAGAGTGGTCCCTGGTGTTGTGAGAGTGGTCTCTGGTGTTGTGAGAGTGGTCTCTCGTGTTGTGAGAGTGGACTCTGGTGTTGTGAGAGTGGTCTCTGGTTTTGTGAGAGTGGTCTCTGGTGTTGTGAGAGTGGTCTCTGGTGTTGTGAGAGTGGTCTCTGGTGTTGTGAGAGTGGTCTCTGGTGTTGTGAGAGTGGTCTCTGGTTTTGTGAGAGTGGTCTCTGGTGTTGAGAGTCGTCTCTGGTGTTGTAGGAGTATGGTCCCTGGTGTTGTGAGAGTGGTCCCTGGTGTTGTGAGAGTGGTCCCTGGTGTTGTGAGAGTGGTCTCTGGTGTTGTGAAAGTGGTCTCTGGTGTTGTGAGAGTGGTCTCTGGTGTTGTGAGAGTATGGTCTCTGGTGTTGTGAGAGTGGTCTCTGGTGTTGTGAGAGTATGGTCTCTGGTGTTGTGAGAGTGGTCCCTGGTGTTGTGAGAGTGGTCTCTGGTGTTGTGAGAGTGGTCTCTGGTGTTGTGAGAGTGGTCTCTGGTGTTGTGAGAGTATGGTCTCTGGTGTTGTGGGAGTGGTCTCTGGTGTTGTGAGAGTGGTCTCTGGTGTTGTGAGAGTATGGTCTCTGGTGTTGTGGGAGTGGTTTCTGGTGTTGTGAGAGTGGTCTCTGGTGTTGTGAGAGTATGGTCTCTGGTGTTGTGAGAGTATGGTCTCTGGTGTTGTGAGAGTGGTCTCTGGTGTTGTGAGAGTATGGTCTCAGGTGTTGTGAGAGTGGTCTCTGGTGTTGTGAGAGTATGGTCTCTGGTGTTGTGAGAGTATGGTCTCTGGTGTTGTGGGAGTGGTCTCTGGTGTTGTGAGAGTGGTCCCTGGTGTTGTGAGAGTATGGTCTCTGGTGTTGTGAGAGTATGGTCTCTGGTGTTGTGAGAGTGGTCTCTGGTGTTGTGAGAGTGGTCTCTGGTGTTGTGAGAGTGGTCTCTGGTTTTGTGAGAGTGGTCTCTGGTGTTGTGAGAGTCGTCTCTGGTGTTGTGAGAGTGGTCTCTGGTTTTGTGAGAGTGTGTCGGAAAATCCACAGAGCCTAAAACAGCTACAAGTCACTGCGACCAATGTCACTGAACCCACTGCAGTCTCAGAACTATACTTTACTTTAATGATGAGCTATTCAATCTTCTGAATCAATTAACTAAATTAAAACCCCGATAAATCTGATGACTGATTTGATACATTTATTATTTAATCAAGATGTATTCCATGGGCCTCAGTGTTTATATATCAGTGACCAGTTACCTGAAGAAACTTCAAGTTATATCTAATGTCACTGATCTCACTGCAGTCCCTGAATCATACTTGACTGTAGTACTTGATCACATCCAGTCTTCTGGGTTAAATAATATGTAATAAGGCTTGAATATTAGCCTTTCAAGAGTTGACAGGGAAATGAAATCGCATTAGACTTCTAACCCCTGCAACTCTAATACGGGACATCCGTCCTGCACGAACAGACGCACAAATGTGTGATTACTAACTACTAACATCAAATTAATCAAATAATTCGAAGGAGGAGTATCGGTGTTCGTCTGTTCTAATTAGGACTTCGACCCGTGAGCAGCCCCTGGGGAATTATGTCGGAAAATCCGACATAATGTCGGATGATGTCGGATTAAATGGTGTCGGAAAATCCGACACCATTTAATATATCATACAGACAGATAATAATTTCTGCTGTATTACCAACAAGTTACCCATAGAAAACGTAACTTGTAGTGGAATTACCGTCTATAGAAAACGGGATATCATCACCACATACTATTATAATTCACCAGCTATTCTGCTGGGAATTATTCTTAAATACATTAGTCTTTGGACTTTACCATCATAAAAACATCTTATATAAATTAACTTAATTATCAATATTAAAGTAGAGTAAATGTAACCCTTCTATCACTTTCTGACATGTGGACAATGTAAGCCAGGCGTGAGAGGGAGGAAGGAGGGAGCCATTGTTGTGTCACCTCCGAGACGTGTGGAGCAAATTCGGCTCCTATCATATCTGGACAATGTCGGCCAGGCGTCAATAGAATGGAGTGTTAGACATTGCCATTGTTTATACTAGACCAGAGGCTCACGGGAGCAAATGAGGCTCCTGTTAATTTTACTTGGACGTAGCGTTATGGAAACCAAGGGTGTGCCATTTTCAACACGCTGTCAACAAATCAAGTTAAGTGTTCTTTCCGAAACCCAGTATCTTTCATTTATGGCCATTAATGTCATTATATAGGGTGACCCGGTTAGAGCACGTGGAAGCCTCAAACTAAAGGTAATTAAGCCAGGTCTTTATTGTTCCATGTATAGTGTTTTCTCTGATATAGCTTGTCATATATAGGATTCTGGCTTCACAGCTAGCGCACTTTTGACAGGTCAAGACGAGGAAGCAAGATTTTGTGCACCAGTTACTGGGTGATGGAAGCTACATCAAAGAGGATAATTTGGTGTCTACACCCTAGTTATACCTGGTGGACTAACCTGCTGTACTATAAGATAAGGAACCTTTTCAATGTATGTAGTTAATACTGTAGTTTGATTGGCTGCATATATATTAATTTAATAAACTCCCCTAATGTGTAGAGGATCGATTTGTGAGATTAAGAGATTATTGCAGAAATACAGTCCACTTATCATTATACAAATTGCTATCGAAGTATATAAATTAACGTAAATATAAATTCATATAAATTAAATAAATATAAATCTCACAGGTCGGTTCCCACAGAGTGGTCTCTGGTGTTGTGAGAGTCGTCTCTGGTGTTGTAGGAGTATGGTCCCTGGTGTTGTGAGAGTGGTCTCTGGTGTTGTGAGAGTGGTCTCTGGTGTTGTGAGAGTGGTCTCTGGTGTTGTGAGAGTATGGTCTCTGGTGTTGTGAGAGTGGTCCCTGGTGTTGTGAGAGTGGTCTCTGGTGTTGTGAGAGTGGTCTCTGGTGTTGTGAGAGTATGGTCTCTGGTGTTGTGAGAGTGGTCTCTGGTGTTGTGAGAGTGGTCTCTGGTGTTGTAGGAGAATGGTCCCTGGTGTTGTGAGAGTGGTCCCTGGTGTTGTGAGAGTGGTCCCTGGTGTTGTGAGAGTATGGTCCCTGGTGTTGTGAGAGTGGTCCCTGGTGTTGTGAGAGTATGGTCCCTGGTGTTGTGAGAGTATGGTCCCTGGTGTTGTGAGAGTGGTCCCTGGTGTTGTGAGAGTATGGTCCCTGGTGTTGTGAGAGTGGTCTCTGGTGTTGTGAGAGTCGTCTCTGGTGTTGTAGGAGTATGGTCCCTGGTGTTGTGAGAGTGGTCTCTGGTGTTGTGAGAGTGGTCTCTGGTGTTGTGAGAGTGGTCTCTGGTGTTGTGAGAGTATGGTCTCTGGTGTTGTGAGAGTGGTCCCTGGTGTTGTGAGAGTGGTCTCTGGTGTTGTGAGAGTGGTCTCTGGTGTTGTGAGAGTATGGTCTCTGGTGTTGTGAGAGTGGTCTCTGGTGTTGTGAGAGTGGTCTCTGGTGTTGTAGGAGTATGGTCCCTGGTGTTGTGAGAGTGGTCTCTGGTGTTGTAGGAGTATGGTCCCTGGTGTTGTGAGAGTGGTCCCTGGTGTTGTGAGAGTGGTCTATGGTGTTGTGAGAGTGGTCTCTGGTGTTGTGAGAGTGGTCTCTGGTGTTGTGAGAGTATGGTCTCTGGTGTTGTGAGAGTGGTCTCTGGTGTTGTGAGAGTATGGTCTCTGGTGTTGTGAGAGTGGTCCCTGGTGTTGTGAGAGTGGTCTCTGGTGTTGTGAGAGTGGTCCCTGGTGTTGTGAGAGTGGTCTCTGGTGTTGTGAGAGTGGTCTCTGGTGTTGTGAGAGTGGTCTCTGGTGTTGTGAGAGTATGGTCTCTGGTGTTGTGAGAGTGGTCTCTGGTGTTGTGAGAGTGGTCTCTGGTGTTGTGAGAGTATGGTCTCTGGTGTTGTGAGAGTGGTCTCTGGTGTTGTGAGAGTGGTCTCTGGTGTTGTGAGAGTGGTCTCTGGTGTTGTGAGAGTGGTCCCTGGTGTTGTGAGAGTATGGTCCCTGGTGTTGTGAGAGTATGGTCCCTGGTGTTGTGAGAGTGGTCCCTGGTGTTGTGAGAGTATGGTCCCTGGTGTTGTGAGAGTGGTCTCTGGTGTTGTGAGAGTCGTCTCTGGTGTTGTAGGAGTATGGTCCCTGGTGTTGTGAGAGTGGTCTCTGGTGTTGTGAGAGTGGTCTCTGGTGTTGTGAGAGTGGTCTCTGGTGTTGTGAGAGTATGGTCTCTGGTGTTGTGAGAGTGGTCCCTGGTGTTGTGAGAGTGGTCTCTGGTGTTGTGAGAGTGGTCTCTGGTGTTGTGAGAGTATGGTCTCTGGTGTTGTGAGAGTGGTCTCTGGTGTTGTGAGAGTGGTCTCTGGTGTTGTAGGAGTATGGTCCCTGGTGTTGTGAGAGTGGTCTCTGGTGTTGTAGGAGTATGGTCCCTGGTGTTGTGAGAGTGGTCCCTGGTGTTGTGAGAGTGGTCTATGGTGTTGTGAGAGTGGTCTCTGGTGTTGTGAGAGTGGCCTCTGGTGTTGTGAGAGTATGGTCTCTGGTGTTGTGAGAGTGGTCTCTGGTGTTGTGAGAGTATGGTCTCTGGTGTTGTGAGAGTGGTCCCTGGTGTTGTGAGAGTGGTCTCTGGTGTTGTGAGAGTGGTCCCTGGTGTTGTGAGAGTGGTCTCTGGTGTTGTGAGAGTGGTCTCTGGTGTTGTGAGAGTGGGTCTCTGGTGTTGTGAGAGTATGGTCTCTGGTGTTGTGAGAGTGGTCTCTGGTGTTGTGAGAGTGGTCTCTGGTGTTGTGAGAGTATGGTCTCTGGTGTTGTGAGAGTGGTCTCTGGTGTTGTGAGGAGTATGGTCTCTGGTGTTGTGAGAGTGGTCTCTGGTGTTGTGAGAGTATGGTCTCTGGTGTTGTGAGAGTGGTCCCTGGTGTTGTGAGAGTGGTCTCTGGTGTTGTGAGAGTGGTCTCTGGTTTTGTGAGAGTGGTCTCTGGTGTTGTGAGAGTCGTCTCTGGTGTTGTAGGAGTATGGTCTCTGGTGTTGTGAGAGTGGTCCCTGGTGTTGTGAGAGTGGTCCCTGGTGTTGTGAGAGTGGTCTCTGGTGTTGTGAGAGTGGTCTCTGGTGTTGTGTGAGTATGGTCTCTGGTGTTGTGAGAGTGGTCTCTGGTGTTGTGAGAGTGGTCTCTGGTGTTGTGAGAGTGGTCTCTGGTGTTGTGAGAGTATGGTCTCTGGTGTTGTGAGAGTGGTCTCTGTGTTGTGAGAGTGGTCTCTGGTGTTGTAGGAGTATGGTCCCTGGTGTTGTGAGAGTGGTCCCTGGTGTTGTGAGAGTGGTCCCTGGTGTTGTGAGAGTATGGTCCCTGGTGTTGTGAGAGTATGGTCCCTGGTGTTGTGAGAGTGGTCCCTGGTGTTGTGAAAGTATGGTCCCTGGTGTTGTGAGAGTATGGTCCCTGGTGTTTGTGAGAGTGGTCCCTGGTGTTGTGAGAGTATGGTCCCTGGTGTTGTGAGAGTGGTCGCTGGTGTTGTGAGAGTGGTCCCTGGTGTTGTGGGAGTATGGTCTCTGGTGTTGTGAGCGTGGTCTCTAGTGTTGTGAGAGTGGTCTCTGGTGTTGTGAGAGTGGTCTCTGGTGTTGTGAGAGTGGTCTCTGGTGTTGTGAGAGTGGTCTCTGGTGTTGTGAGAGTGGTCCCTGGTGTTGTGAGAGTATGGTCCCTGGTGTTGTGAGAGTGGTCTCTGGTGTTGTGAGAGTGGTCTCTGGTGTTGTGAGAGTGGCCCCTGGTGTTGTAACAGTGGTCCCTGGTGTTGTGAGTGTATGGTCTCTGGTGTTGTGAGAGTGGTCTCTGGTGTTGTGAGAGTGGTCTCTGGTGTTGTGAGAGTGGTCTCTGGTGTTGTGAGTGTATGGTCTCTGGTGTTGTGAGAGTATGGTCTCTGGTGTTGTGAGAGTGGTCACTGGTGTTGTGAGAGTGGTCTCTGGTGTTGTGAGAGTGGTCTCTGGTGATGTAACAGTGGTCTCTGGTGTTGTGAGAGTGGTCCCTGGTGTTGTAACAGTGGTCTCTGGTGTTGTGAGTGTATGGTCTCTGGTGTTGTGAGAGTGGTCTCTGGTGCTGTGAGAGTGGGCTCTGGTGTTGTGAGAGTATGGTCTCTGGTGTTGTGAGAGTGGTCTCTGGTGTTGTGAGAGTGGTCTCTGGTGTTGTGAGAGTATGGTCTCTGGTGTTGTGAGAGTGGTCTCTGGTGTTGTGAGAGTTGTTTCTGGTGTTGTGGGAGTCGTCTCTGGTGTTGTGAGAGTGGTCTCTGGTGTTGTGGGAGTCGTCTCTGGAGTTGTGAGAGTATGGTCTCTGGTGTTGTGAGAGTGGTGTCTGGTGTTGTGAGAGTATGGTCTCTGGTGTTGTGAGAGTGGTCTCTGGTGTTGTGAAAGTGGTCTCTGGTGTTCTGAGAGTGGTCTCTGGTGTTGTGAGAGTATGGTCTCTGGTGTTGTGATAGTATGGTCTCTGGTGTTGTGACAGTGGTCTCTGGTGTTGTGAGAGTATGGTCCCTGGTGTTGTGAGAGTGGTCTCTGGTGTTCTGAGAGTGGTCTCTGGTGTTCTGAGAGTGGTCTCTGGTGTTGTGAGAGTATGGTCTCTGGTGTTGTGAGAGTATGGTCACCGGTGTTGTGAGAGTATAGTCCCTGGTGTTGTGAGAGTGGTCCCTGGTGTTGTGAGAGTGGTCCCTGGTGTTGTGAGAGTGGTACCTTGTGAGAGTGGTCCCTGGTGTTGTGAGAGTGGTCCCTGGTGTTGTGAGAGTGGTCTCTGGTGTTGTGAGAGTGGTCTCTGGTGTTGTGAGAGTGGTCTCTGGTGTTGTGAGAGTATGGTCTCTGGTGTTGTGAGAGTGGTCCCTGGTGTTGTGAGAGTGGTCTCTGGTGTTGTGAGAGTGGTCTCTGTGTTGTGAGAGTGGTCCCTGTGTTGTGAGAGTGGTCCCTGGTGTTGTGAGAGTGGTCTCTGGTGTTGTGAGAGTGGTCTCTGGTGTTGTGAGAGTGGTCTCTGGTGTTGTGAGAGTGGTCTCTGGTGTTGTGAGAGTGGTCTCTGGTGTTGTAGGAGAATGGTCCCTGGTGTTGTGAGAGTATGGTCCCTGGTGTTGTGAGAGTGGTCCCTGGTGTTGTGAGAGTGGTCCCTGGTGTTGTGAGAGTATGGTCCCTGGTGTTGTGAGAGTGGTCCCTGGTGTTGTGGGAGTGGTCCCTGGTGTTGTGGGAGTATCGTCCATGGTGTTATCAGGGGGTATGTATATATATATATATATATATATATATATATATATATATATATATATATATATATATATATATATATATATATATATATACATGTCGTACCTAGTAGCCAGAATGCACTTCTCGGCCTACTATGCATGTCCCGATTTGCCTACTAAGCCATGTTTTCCTGAATTAATATATTTTCTCTAATTTTTTTCTTACGAAATGATAAAGCTACCCATTTAATTATGTATGAGGTCAATTTTTTTTTTATTGGAGTTAAAATTAACGTAGATATATGACCGAACCTAACCAACCCTACCTAACCTAACCTATCTTTATAGGTTAAGTTGGGTTAGGTAGCCGAAAAAGTTAGGTTAGGTTAGGTTAGGTTAGGTAGGTTAGGTAGTCGAAAAAACAAATAATTCATGAAAACTTGGCTTATTAGGCAAATCGGGCCTTGCATAGTAGGCTGAGAAGTGCGTTCTGGCTACTAGGTACGACATATATATATACTATATATATATATATATATATATATATATATATATATATATATATATGTCGTACCTAGTAGCCAGAACGCACTTCTCAGCCTACTATGCAAGGCCCGATTTGCCTAATAAGCCAAGTTTTCATGAATTAATTGTTTTTCGACTACCTAACCTACCTAACCTAACCTAACCTAACTTTTTCGGCTACCTAACCAAACCTAACCTATAAAGATAGGTTAGGTTAGGTTAGGTAGGGTTGGTTAGGTTCGGTCATATATCTACGTTAATTTTAACTCCAATAAAAAAAATTGACCTCATACATAATGAAATGGGTAGCTTTATCATTTCATAAGAAAAAAATTAGAAAAAATATATTAATTCAGGAAAACTTGGCTTATTAGGCAAATCGGGCCTTGAATAGTAGGCCAAAAAATGAGTTTCTGGCTACTAGGTACGACATATATATATATATATATATATATATATATATATATATATATATATGTCGTACCTAGTAGCCAGAACTCACTTCTCAGCCTACTATTCAAGGCCCGATTTGCCTAATAAGCCAAGTTTTCCTGAATTAATATATTTACTATAATTTTTTTCTTATGAAATGATAAAGCAACCCTTTTCTCTATGTATGAGGTCAATTTTTTTTTATTGGAGTTAAAATTAACGTAGATATATGACCGAACCTAACCAACCCTACCTAAACCTACCTAACCTATATTTATAGGTAAGGTTAGGTTAGGTAGCCAAAAAAAGCTAGGTTAGGTTAGGTTAGGTAGGTTAGGTAGACGAAAAAACATTATTCATGAAAAACTTGGCTTATTAGGCAAATCGGGCCTTGAATAGTAGGCTGAGAAGTGCGTTCTGGCTATTAGGTACGACATATATATATATATATATATATATATATATATATATATATATATATATATATATATATATATATATATATATATATATATATATATATATGTCGTACCTAGTAGCCAGAACGCACTTCTGAGCCTACTATTCAAGGCCCGATTTGCCTAATAAGCCAAGTTTTCCTGAATTAATATATTTTCCTCTAATTTTTTTCTTATCAAATGATAAAGCTACCCATTTCATAACGTATGAGGGTCAATTTTTTTTTATTGGAGTTTAAAAATTAACGTAGATATATGACCGAACCTAACCAACCCTACCTAACCTAACCTAACCTATCTTTATAGGTTAGGTTAGGTTAGGTAGCCGAAAAAGTTAGGTTAGGTTAGGTTAGGTAGGTTAGGGTTGTCGAAAAACAACTAATTCATGAAAACTTGGCTTATTAGGCAAATTGGGCCTTGCATAGTAGGCATAGAAGTGCGTTCTGGCTACTAGGTACGACATATATATATATATATATATATATATATATATATATATATATAGATATATATATATATATATATATATATATATATATAGGTTACGGCCCTCTCGGGTCGCAACTGGGTTCTTACGCTGATGTTGTTAGAGGAATGGTATCCGGCCCCAAGCCAGTAGTGGCTTTCAAGGGATGTGATCAGTAACGCAAGTAAACTAAAAGGGGAAGGGAAAGAAAGGCAAAAACTTAATTTTATAATTAGCACCTTCACCAATAAATATATATAAGAAGATTTCTCGGGGATGGGTATAAACACTACACAGGGGTATTATCTACACTGTCGTCTTCGTCTGAAGACTCTGGATCTTCTCGAAGCTCTCGTGGCCTCACGACGAATCCTTCGAAAAGCTGAGTCTACCCCGGCCACTGGCCAGCCAAAACACAGTTCCACTGGGGGCACCGCCGTGGAGGGCCGTCAACCACAAGTCCAGCAGACAGCTGGCAGGTTCCGGATCAGCAACGCTGGTCAGGCCACTCCACGAGCGATACTAGGGTAGCGCCCCTAGTCAGGAGCCTCGTGTGATACCACAGATCACTCTCCTGTCCACAATACCCCAGTGGTTAAGCGTCTCCACCAGTCAGTCCCGGGTATGACAATCCTCAACTGCCGCTTCACAGGCAGGGTAACACCACAGTGTTCATCCGGGAGGCGACTCACAGCTGCTGCAGCAAAACACTTGGTGTTGAGACGGCTGCCTTGGGTAGACTGACTCAACTTCCATTACAGCAGTCCCAGGTCGACTCTGTAATCAGACACGTCATCAGTAACAGGGGGCACACAAAAGCACCTCACTTACAGGCTCAGACACAAACGCCCGACGTATCCACTCCATAGATGGCGTTGTCGTCTGAGCACCACCTCACCAGAGGTCAGCAGCGGCTGTGTTGTGAGCTGAACAGGGCTGGAAACTGGCCCTCGTGGCCAGTACACCTCGTCCTCACCAGGTGTCGTCGTCCATTTGGAGGGGGTTTCGGGAGCTGACCCACAGATGGCGCGGTCGTCACTGCTCCGTGCTCGGACGCTGGATTCGGGTCCGTAACAATATATATATATATATATATGTCGTACCTAGTAGCCAGAACTCACTTCTCAGCCTACTATGCGAGGCCCGATTTGCCTAATAAGCCAAGTTTTACTGAATTAATATATTTTCTCTAATTTTTTTCTTATGAAATGATAAAGCTACCCATTTCATTATGTATGAGGTAAAAAAATTTTTATTGGAGTTAAAATTAACGTAGATATATGACCAAACCTAACCAACCCTACCTAACCTAACCTAACCTATCTTTATAGGTTAGGTTAGGTTAGGTAGCCGAAAACGTTAGGTTAGGTAAGGTTAGGTAGGTTAGGTAGTCGAAAAAAACATTAATTCATGAAAACTAGGCTTATTAGGCAAATCTGGCCTTGCATAGTAGGCTGAGAAGTGAGTTCTGGCTACTAGGTACGACATATATATATATATATATATATATATATATATATATATATATATATATATAATATATATATATATATATATATATATTGTGATGGTAAAGTGTTGGAGTGTTGATGTTCGGCAGTCCTCCAATGGCAGGTGGCAATGCCTTGTCACATTTACAGAAAAAAAGATACTACTTGCCTGTTTGTCTGTGGTAAGGTAATGGGAAGACACACAAAACACAAAATTTAAAACAATGAAATTTTAATTACTTTAGAAAAACAAGATGTGAACAAAGACAATCCCTTGGCTTACGTAAAATTCAAAACAAGTCAACAAACAAAACAACATGAATAATTAATAGCCGTAAAATTTACTCTAAAACAAAATAAAGTGCAAGATAATAATAATGATAATCAGGTGCTGAGAATACTGGCTTAAGCTGCCACCTCCCTTAGTACACGACAGCCAGGGCTTAGTCTACAAGAGAGAGATGTCAACTTCTAAGAGCACAGAGATATTCTGAGGAATACGGCGTGAGCTGGCCCAGACGTCGACTCAGGTAGGGGGGGCGTGAGTGCAGGTGCAGGTGCGGTCGGCTATACACCAGCCAATCAGGGGCAGGCTGGCAGAGAATGGGTAGTTTGCTCCTTGACGGCGGGCAGAGGAGCCGGCGTGTCGGGTGGTGCAAGGTACGCTTTGCTTCCTGGGCAAAACGTTTGGCGATACTGGTGGACGTATCTTCAATATAGTATCTTGTACTTGTAACATGACATGAATGATATAGGGAAGAGCAGGCTCAATCTCTCTTGAAAGAGATTATTGTCACAACTCTCCCCGAAGCCTGCGGTTCCAGAAGAAGTTACGTCTTCATGTGGTAGAGTGATAGGTGGAGCTGCCTCTACTTCATAGACTCTGGAGAGGGCGTCGGCTATGATGCTGTCAGAACCCTTGATATAGAAGATCTCCAAGTTGAAATCTTGCAGATATAAAGCCCATCGTAGAAGACGTTGGTTATTGAATTGGGCTTGATGTAAGAAGCGAAGAGGATTGTGGTCTGACTAGATGGTGGTAGACCTAGCACCTTGTAGGTATGGAGCAAAGTGCTGTAGATTCAGGACGATGGAGAGTAGCTCCTTCTCGATAGTGCTGTATTTCCTCTGGTGAGGTTTCAACTTGTAGCTGTAGTAGCTAACAGGTAGAACCTCCTCGCCTCGTTGCTGCATCAGGACACCCCCGATGCCGGTACCACTGGCGTCGACATGGAGGATGAAAGGCTTGGTGATATCTGACGAGGTGAGAATTGGATTAGAATATGGCAACGGAGCAATATTATGGTCCTGAAAAAGGTTATGAAGATTAGTTAGGATGTCCGAATTGGAAAGCGCTGACTCAGTGTCAGTGCTTTCGGGAGGAGAAGCAGGGAAGGTCTCACTGTGGATGTATGGACTTTTAAAGGAAGAATATGTTATCAATACAGTGGGAGGAGTACCGTTATATAGCTTCAGGAGGTTGACGTGGCACAACTGGGTCTTCCGCCGCCTATCTGGAGTCTCTAGAACGTAGTTATGGTTGTTTCTGCACTCCTTGATGCGGTAGGGTCCTGAAAACCTGTTTTGCAAAGAACCTGGGATAGGGAAATAGGCAAGCACGAAGTCTCCCGGTTTAAATTTCCTTACTATGCTGTTCTGGTCGTAATGAGTCTTCATCCTCTCCTGTGCTTTCAATAGATTATCCTTGGCAAAGTTATGCACCCTCTCTAGAATGTGTTGTAGGTTTTGAAGAAACTGGGGCACATTCTGATGCTCACTGAAGGTGGCATCACGTAGAGAGTCTTTAAAAGCTATGAGAGGAGTATGGCACTTACGTCCGTAGAGCATCTCATAAGGAGATACTCCTAGAGACTTATTGGGAAGACTTCTAAATATATTATTAAATTCATTATTAAATCTATTTGCTTATCCCAATCCTTAGAGGTTTCATTGCAAAACTTCTTCAGGAGTGCTTTAATAGTCTGATGACTACGCTCAAGAGAACCCTGTGAAGCAGGATGATAGGGGCTGGACAATACCTGTGTGATGTTGAACTCTTCCAGTGTCCTCTTGAAGAGATCACTGGTGAAGTTGGTGCCACAGTCGCTCTGAACCTCCCTTGGAAATCCATACTGGGTGAAGATCTTCAATAAGTGTTTCACCACCGTAGCAGCCGTAATGTTCTTTACTGGAACTGCTATGGGGAATCTGGTGGTAGGACACAGGATGGTTAGTATATAGGCGTTACCAGAACTGGTCCGAGGTAAAGGACCAACACAGTCTATAATAAGTCTGTGGAAAGGTTCCACAGGTACCTGGATGGGTGTCAGTGGTGCTCTGGGTATAGTGATGTTAGGTTTACCTGCCATCTGACATGTATGACACTGTTTGACGTACTGTTTGACGCTATTTACCATACCTGGCCAGTAGTAGTCTTGACGGATTTCGTGGTAGGTCTTGTTAAATCTGTAGTGCGAGAGTGCTTCGTGGGCCAGGTGTAGAATAGTGGGCCGCAGGCTGGCAGGAATCACTAGTTGTTCGACGGGGGCCCAATCGTCCTCCTCCTTCAGTTTACTGGGTCTATATCTGCGGTAGAGCAACTCGTTCTCTAGGAAGAACCCAGGAATACTGTCAGGTTGAGTCTCAGCCTGGAAGAATAATGGTGTCAAGGTAAGATCTTCCCTCTGTAACTTACGGAACTCCAACTTGATCAGATTCGGGGGTAGTTTCTGAGGGTCTTGAGGGACAGCGGTATCAGTAGAGTCAGCTGGCTGTGGTCGTGCAGCTTGTGCACGGGTGGTCACTAAAACCGGAGGAGAAACTTCATCACTCTCTTGAACCTTTGCTGGAACATACTCAAAGATGGGATTATCCATTACAGAGGTACACACCTGGGGTTTGTCCATGACGATCAGGTTGGTCGGTTGCAGGTCTTCTGCCAAGTCGTTGCCCAGGAGAAGTTGCACTCCAGGCATGGGAAAAGGCTTTTCCCTGATGGCGACTTGGACTTCACCGGTCACGAAGGGACAATCCAGGTGGACTCTGGCGAGAGGATAAGGAGTGATAGCAGTGAGGTCAGTGATGAAGACAGTTTCTCCGGTGTAGGCGATGTTGGGCACAGCCGACTTCAAAATAATCGATTGAAGAGCCGCTGTGTCCCTCAAGATCTTCAGTTTGGAACGTCCCTCCGGATCTGAACCGTTGGTAGAGACAGTTCCAGGATACAGGTGGTTACTGAAGAGAGAAAAATCATTAACATGAACACCAACATTCATCACAGGCTTACCGGACTTAGGAGGAGTCTGTTTGGGTTTAGTGGATTCAGTATTACCTTTGTATTGAGACTTACCACATTTATCTATGGTATGTCCATAGAGTCTACAATACTTACAGTACAATTGCGAGCCAGCTTGATCGGTACTCACTTTCTCGTAACTGTACCAAGACTTCTTACTGGAAGGTGGTTCTGGTGTCAGCCGGTGGATGAGGCTGTAAGTGTCAGCCGACTTAGCACATCTTAGGTAGTCGGTCTCTTCTTTATCTGCTAAATATAAACGGACAGGAGGAGGCACACGCCTCAAGAATTCTTCAACTAGCATGAGGTTGACGAGTTCTGCAAAGGTTACCTTGAGGTTACCTTGAGGTGCTTCTGGGGCTTGGCGTCCCCGCGGCCCGGTCGTCGACCAGGCCTCCTGGTTGCCGGACTGATCAACCAGGCTGTTGGACGCGGCTGATCGCAGCCTGACGTATGAGTCACAGCCTGATTGATCAGGTATCCTTTGGAGGTGCTTATCCAGTTCTCTCTTGAACACTGTGAGGGGTCGGCCAGTTATGCCCCTATGTTAGGTAGAGACATGTGCTGCTTCCAGCCATTTCATAAAATATCTCCTTTTGGCATTAGCAAATTCTAGAAAGGTAGTGGTACTTGCCTTTAGGTGGTCACGGAATTTTCTTCGGTAGCTTTCGGTGGAGAGAAGGTAGGCGTCCAACACTGCTTGTTTCAGAGTCTGGAAGTCATTCTCAGACGCCAAAGTACTGAGTGTAACTGCAGCTCTACCTGTGAGATGTACTCTGAGAAGGGTAGCCCATTGGTCGGCAGGCCAACTAAGTTGATTAGCAAGGGTCTCAAAGGTGGTGAAAAATACGTCGACTTCTGTCTCTACAAATGGTGGCATTAACTTACTTGCATGTGAGATATTGAAACTTACAGGAAGACTGGCGGTAGCTTGCTGGCGTTGAGCGAGGTGTGTAGTTTTCAACGTGAGTTCTTGTTGACGACATTCCATAGCCATAGCAGCTTGTTGTTTGTCATGCTCGCGTTGTATCTCCAGGTGGCGTTGTTTTGCTTCAAGCTGTACTCGCTCACGTTCACGGAGTATTGCAGTCTCACGTTCTTGGTCTTCTTTCCTCAAGGCAGCTTCTCGTTCCTTGAGGGCGATTTCACGTTCCTTTTCTTCTTTTCGTATGGCAGCTGCTTCCCTTTGTTGCTCGAGGGCTTCTTTTTGCTGTTCTCGTTCGATCTTGGCAAGCTCTAGTTTGAGTTTCATCGTTGCCAAATCAGGTTTATCTGCAATAGAGTAAGTTTCGTGAGTTTCAGAGTCAATCTTACCTTCCTCTAAGAGATGATCCAGTAACAGGTTATGCAGTTCATTTTTGTTGGCTCCATGGGGAACTTCTAGTTGATACTCATGTGCAAGAGTTTGTAATTCAGTCCTCTTGGCACGACTTAAGTTCCCTATTTCACCTGCTGGATCTGCACGGAAAGCTTGGAGACGAAACATGGTGAAATTAGCAAATAAATACACAACGAATATATTGTTGTGATATAGTGAATGTCAGAAACAGGACAACGTGGCAACTGGTACCTATCCTGTGGAATCGTTAACAATTAATGTTAATTTCAAGATGGTAAATGATTAATAAATCAAGATCGCAGGAAATCTTGTACCCGGTACTCAATGTAAGAGGATAAGGGCAAGAAAATCCTACTAAATAAGCGAAACTGAGTTTCTAAAACAAATGAAACATTTAATTGCCTCAAAAGTGAATTAGGTAGTCCAAGAATGTAGGCATACCTTGCCGAGTCTCTATAGGACAGAAGCAAGTTTTCCCCACTGAAATGAAATATGATACTTACAGAATTAGCGAACTTTTGTGCTCTGAAAAAAGAAAGCTAATTCCCTACCTAGGTAAATATCATCATCTCTGACCGACGTGTAGGGGTGCGAGGTGTCAACTGGTGACGAGAACTGCTGCTGAGGTCCCAATTCAGCAACTAAGGTTCGTGCTAGAGGAACTATGGCCCTCTTTATCCTCCTACCGTCGGATTGCAGAAGATTAGGTGCACTTGACCCGGGGACAGAGCACAGTACCAGGGTACCAATATGATGATCTGCCGAAAATATGAGAAATATCCTAGGGACAAAAGATGGTAAACACGAGTAATAACACGGAGGGAGAGATGACCAATTAAGAGAATGACTGCGGCCGACAGTCACCACGTAATCCAAAGTTGTCTCACACTCACCATATGCTACTCTCGGAATGCACAATACACACAGCACCATATGAAAATAAAATTGAATATTGAAAATAGTGAAAAGCTACTTTACCAAAGCCAAGTACGCTTACCACAAATTTACGGTCTGGTACTAGTACCTGAGTGAAGCTCCTTGGACAGGCCCCCATGAAATGTGACGGTAAAGTGTTGGAGTGTTGATGTTCGGCAGTCCTCCAATGGCAGGTGGCAATGCCTTGTCACATTTACAGAAAAAAAAGACTCTGCTTGCCTGTTTGTCTGTGGTAAGGTAATGGGAAGACACACAAAACACAAAATATAAACAATGAAATTTTAATTACTTTAGAAAACAAGATATGAACAAAGACAATCCCTTGACTTACGTAAAATTCAAAACAAGTCAACAAACAAAACAACATGAATAATTAATAGCTGTAAAATTTACTCTAAAACAAAATAAAGTGCAAGATAATAATAATGATGATCAGGTGCTGAGAATACTGGCTTAAGCTGCCACCTCCCTTAGTACACGACAGCCAGGGCTTAGTCTACAAGAGATGTCAACTTCTAAGAGCACAGAGATATTCTGAGGAATACGGCGTGAGCTGGCCCAGACGTCGACTCAGGTAGGGGGGCGTGAGTGCAGATGAAGGTGCAGTCGGCGATACACCAGCCAATCAGGAGCAGGCAGGCGGAGAATGGGTAGTTTGCTCGTTGACGGCGGGCGGAGGAGCCGGCGTGTCGGGTGGTGCAAGGTACGCTTTGCTTCCTGGGCAAAACGTTTGGTGATACTGGTGGACGTATCTTCAATATAGTATCTTGTACTTGTAACATGACGTGAATGATATAGGGAAGAGCAGGCTCAATCTCTCTTGAAAGAGATTATCGTCACAATATATATAATGTTGTTGAATATGACCGAAGGATTTAATAATTCTAACACGAATCTTCTCAATATTTCTTACGTTTCTCTTCACTGTCGAGGGTAATTGAAAAATTAACTCTCCAAAATTCATTTTTTACATTTATATTTTTAGTCTGACGCCTAAAAGCATTTCGTAAGGCTTCTTACATTTTCAAAGACTTGGTTTACACATAACATACATCATGCTTTTTATTTGTTTTGGGTGAGGTGATATGACACAAATGTTTTGGGCGAGGTGGGTATTAATTGGGTGTGAAAGGCATAAGAATGAAAGTAACTGCAGAAGGCATATTGGCCCATACTATCTCTTGCTGCTCCTGTGTTGGTTCGGGGTCTTGAAGTGGGTAGAATATAGTTTTGCATTAATTGGCTGTCGATTGCTGTTATTGACTTTTTTATGTGTACTGCCTCGCTGATGTCGGGTCTCCTGCTATCGCTGTATCTATCGATGATTTCTGTGTTACTTGTTAAAATTTCTCTGGTGATGGTCTGGTTGTGAGAAGAGATTATATGTTTCTTGATGGAGCCTTGTTGTTAGTGCATTGATTGATGAAAGAGACGTTGTGTCTTGCCTATATGCTGAGATCTTTCAGGCTTACAGTCCCCCAGTGAGCATGTGAAGGCATAGATGACGTTACTTTCCTTCAATGCGTTCTGTTTGGTGTCTGGGGAGTTTTTCATGAGTAGGTTGGCAGTTTTTTGTTTTTGTAGTAAATTATCAATTGTATTTTCACATTTTTCTCTGTAGGGATAACGTTCCTATTAATAATATCTTTCAGGACACTTTCCTCCGTTTTATGAGCCATAGAAACGATGATCCTGTAAAACAGTCAAATAGGGGGTACAAGTGTTGTGTTAGTTGACTCTTTAGAGGTTACATGGCGTTTCACCTTTCTTTTTGTGACGTCTTCAACATAACCTTTAG
The DNA here is from genome assembly GCF_040958095.1 of Procambarus clarkii. Lineage (NCBI taxonomy): Eukaryota > Metazoa > Arthropoda > Malacostraca > Decapoda > Cambaridae > Procambarus > Procambarus clarkii. The sequence goes on from NC_091157.1 coordinate 13,956,993, forward strand.
AGAAGCCATTGTTGACTAGGACCAGCCTTACCCTACAGAGTTCTTCATCGACTTGCTTGCATCCTGAGCTGTGACTGAGAGCCTGGTCTTCGGGCTCTCAGCCATTAATGATAATTATTTCAGCTTTAATGATTAATTTTATAAGGAAACATTTGGCATGGCGATGCCAAAACTTCCCTGTTTTGAGCAATTTGTACATGGAGTGTTTTGAAACAAATATCCTGCCTAAGATATTGCCCTCGAATTTCGTTTGGTATAGGTACGTTGATATTTTATGCCTGTGGCCGGTTAACCATGACCAAACTGATATTCTCCATCAACTTAATTTCCTGGTTCCGTCAATTAAGTTCACAATTGAGAATGAAGTAAATGGTGTTCTGCCTTTTTTAGACATCATGATTCATAGAATTGGTAAAAGTTTCAATTTCAATGTGTATAGGAAACCTACCAATGTGTGCTCGTATGTTCATTTTTACTCAAATCATCATGTTCAGGTAAAGCTGGCAGTTTTTTCTGGTATGTTTCTTAGAGCCCATAGGGCTTGCAGTACGGAATTTTTTGATGAAGAAGTAACAAATATATTTGAAATTGGGAAAAAGTTAAAACCCTAAATCGGTATTAGATCTTGCGTTTGGTCAAGCAAAAAGGACGTTCTACAAACAAGCTCCCAAGTCAAAACCAGAACTGAAAAACACGTTTGTATTACCATATTTGATGGCCTAGTACATCTTGCCCCAGCCCTGAAAAACTTTAATATTAACCCAGTGTTCCAAAATGATAATACAGTTAAGTCCATGTTAATTAAGAACTCGCCCTCCTCTGTAGCAGGTTGTGTGTATTCCATCCCTTGTAATGAGTGTGCATGTGTTTACATCGGTCAGACAGGTAAATCTCTTTCCTCGCGTTTAAAAGAACATTCATATGCTATTCGTACAGCCCAGCAGTTCAGTGCATTGTATTTACATTCCAGTTTATGTGATCATTCTATCAACTTCGGAGGGGCAAAATGTATTGTTAAAAGTAAGAGTTTCGTTGAACGAAATGTGATCGAGTCTGCTCTGATCAAACACTGTAACATCAGCCTTAATGTGAGCCCTGGTATGTGCAAGTTGGAGCCCCATATAAGCCTCAATAGCACGTCAATACAATATAGCATCCATTTAACCTGTATGACACATTTATATATCTTCTAGTTCTGCATATTAATAGGAGCTGTATGGGCTAATAGGCCTTCTGCAGTTACCTTCTTTCTTATATTTCCTTTCCTTCACCTTTTCTCTGTGGTCAGGTGCCCTTTTATGCCCTGGCGGGTATTAAAGGTCTGATCAACAAGGTTTCCATCTTCATTCTACTTTGCTCTGATGAAGGCGAATTAGCCGAAAACGCGTTAAGCATACTCTATTTTTCAAATGTGGTTTTTCCATTTACTTGGATCAGTAGTTTTGTGATCATTGTTACATATATATATATATATATATATATATATATATATATATATATATATATATATATATATATATATATATATATATATATATATATATATATGACCGAAAAAGTAAGATTAATAATTCTAACACGAATTTTCTCAATATTTCGTACATTTCTTTTCACTGTTGGTGGTAATTCAAAAATCAATTCTCCAAAATTCATTTTTATTTCTAGTCTGACGCGACACTTGAGCGCGTTTCGTAAAACTTATTACATTTTCAAAGACTTTAGTTGCACATACACAACTGAATAGAACTTACACATCTCCAATTTGTTTATATCTACATTTGAGTGAGGTGGATGGGGTGAGGTGGTATTTAATAGGGTATTAATTTCATCAACACAAGACAGAACACGAAACAATGGGTATTGAATAGAAGTGATTGTAGAAAGCCTATTGGTCCATATTTCTTGATGCTTCTATATTGGAGCGTAGTCTTGAGGTGGGTAGAATATAGTTGTGCATTAATTGGCTGTTGATTGCTGGTGTTGACTTTTTATGTGCAGTGCCTCGCAAACGTCAAGCCGTCTGCTATCGCTGTATCTATCGATGATTTCTGTGTTGTTTACTAGGATTTCTCTGGCGATGGTTTAGTTGTGGGAAGAGATTATATGTTCCTTAATGGAGCCCTGTTGCTTATGCAACATATATTATATATATATATATATATATATATATATATATATATATATATATATATATATATAATATATTATATATATATAAATAAATAAATATATATACATATATATATATATATATATATATATATATATATATATAAATAAATATATATATATATATTATATATATATATATATATATATATATATAATATATATATATATATATAAACTGAAAACTCACACCCCAGGAGTGACTCGAACCCATACTGCCAGGAGCATTCTGCAATTGGTGTACAGGACACCTTATAACCACTCGACCATCACGACCGGACAAAAGATGATGGTAGCCGAGACTACCATCATCCCGCCGGCACTCTGATGGTAATCTTGGGCATAGTGTTACGGCCCTAATGGGACGCAACCGGGTTCTTCTCTGATGGTGTTAGAGTTTGGGTATCCGGCCCCAAGTTAGTAGAGGCTTTCAAGGGATGAGCTCCGTAATGCAAGAAAAATAAACAAGGGAGGTACATTAAATAGACAAGTTTATCACTTTGTCTATATATATAATTCTTTTCCCACCACCATATATAAATAAAATCACAAACGGGAAATATAACTACACAATGTACATCTTCGTCTCCCTCTGAAGACGCTGAACACTTTTATATATATATATATATATATATATATATATATATATATATATATATATTATATTATATATATATATAATATAAAACATATATATATATATATATTATATATATATATTATATATATATATATATATATATGTCGTACCTAGTAGCCAGAATGCACTTCTCAGCCTACTATGCAAGGCCCGATTTGCCTAATAAGCCAAGTTTTCCTGAATTAATATATTTTCTCTTTTTTTTTCTTATGAAATGATAAAGCTACCCATTTCATTATGTACGAGGTCAATTTTTTTTTATTGGAGTTAAAATTAACGTAGATATATGACCGAACCTAACCAACCCTACCTAACCTAACCTAACCTATCTTTGTAGGTTAGGTTAGGTTAGGTAGCCGAAAAAGTTAGGTTAGGTTAGGTTAGGTAGGTTAGGTAGTCGAAAAAACATTACTTCATGAAAACTTGGCTTATTAGGCAAATCGGGCCTTGCATAGTAGGCTGAAAAGTGCGTTCTGGCTACTAGGTACGACATATATATATATATATATATATATATATATATATATATATATATATATATATATATATATATATATATATATATATATATATATATGACGACTGAAAACTCACACCCCAGAAGTGACTCGAACCCATACTCCCAGGAGCAACGCTACTGGCAACTACAGGGCGCCTTAATCCGCTTGACCATCACGGCCGGACAAAAGGAAGTGATAGCCGAAGCTATGTGTTCCTCACGTGTGCCCCAAAAAATGAGGTGATTTGATAAAATGCTATGCCCAAGATTACCATCCGAGTTGCCGGCGGGGAAGTGGTTCAAATAGCTTCGGCTATCACTTCCTTTTGTCCGGCCGTATGGTTAAGCGGATTAAGCGCCCTGTAGTTACCAGTAGCGTTGCTCCTGGGAGTATGGGTTCGAGTCACTTCTGGGGTGTGAGTTTTCAGTCGCATATAGTCCTGGGGACCATTCAGGCTTGTTTGCATATATATATATATATATATATATATATATATATATATATATATATATATATATATATATATATATATATATATATATATATATATATATATATATATATATATATATAGATAGATATATATATGAGATATAGATATATATATATAAATATATAAATATATATATATATATATAAATATATATATATATATATATATATATATATATATATATATATATATATATATGTATGTATATATATATATATATATATATATATGAGCGACAAAATGAGCGACATTCAAAGACAGATAACAGGTTCACTGAGTGGCAGGTACAGACAGCTGAAGATAACATAGATATCAAACAATCAAAAGGCAAGATAATCATAGACAAAAATATGAAAGTGACAAAACAGGAAGATTAAAAATAGTTCAGGCATAACATCACGATAAAAGAAGCATAAAAGTGTAAAACAAAAAGAAAGCAACATTAAACCTACAAAACAGCTTGGTGTTGAGTTTATATTTCATCACGCTTGTTTTAACGTCAATCTTGAGACTGTGGGGGACTCTCGAGACGCAGGTAGCGCCAGGAAACAGGTCGAGTGCCTTGCTCAGTGTCCGATTTGCGCCCTTGGAAGAAAGATCAACAATTCTCAAGGACTTCTTGTACCGTGATTGTTGCTGTTCAAACACCCTGGTTGTTGTAGGAGACTTTGTTTGCAGTGAGTGGAAGATGGTTTGATTGTGTCTCTGTTTGTGTTGGTGTGGTGGTGATCGTGGTGATGTATTGTGGTGGTGACGCTGTATTGTGGTGTTGACAGTGATGCTGTATTGTGTTGACAGTGGAGCAGAACATAATAGGCCTATTACACCCGATTAATCTTTGTATGTACTTCGTCCCCTATTATCCCTTATTTATCCCGTACTTATCCCCAGACCATTCTACTTATTTCCTCACCTGACCCCGTACTGGTATAAATCTAACGAGATCTGTAATTTCTTGAGGGCACCACTCCTGTGACAGGTAAGTTACGGGCTCACCATAGCCCGTGCTACTTGGAACTTGTTCCGAGTAACTGAATCTGTAACAACAACAACAAAACAGTAATTTCTTATACTGGGAGACATCTCCCGTCACGCAGGGTGCAGTCGCACCTCCACAGATCTCCAGTATCAGCTCTTGATACTGGTAATGGCTCAAAAGGGCCACCACTTACGGGCTATTCATGCCCGTGCCACCTTTTGGGTGGCTTAATCTTCATCAATCAATCAATAATTTCTTATACACCACTTTGGTGGGCCAGGTGAGCAACACAAATGTGAACAAGCTTGAATGGTCCCCAAGCCAATATGCTTGGGGGACCATATGCCAGTTTTTACCCATACCCTTACCTAACATCATTTGTGCAGCATATTTTTTTTATGTCTCACCCAGATTTAATTCAAAATAAAACCAAACAAAATAAATTAAAGTTAAACTCCTAGCTATACTTATTGATAAGTGAACAGGTGCATTTAGTGATAGTAAATTCTCCCACCACCCCGGGATCATCACCCTCTCATATATCATGTTCACCAGTGTTTATTTACGTAATAATTACTGGTATAATCTTGCTATTATAAAAGTTATTCTAATATCATAAAAGACATATTTACTACAAGTTCCAAGTAGAGAATGCATATATAGCTAACATGATGGACTCCTCCTTGATGAGACTACCAGCAAAAAATATTTGTTTATAATAAAATCGATCCCCCGTGTTATGTGTAGAGAAAAAATTGAATTATATCCAGTTTACATAAAGCTACGAGTGGTTGAGAGCCCTCTTAGCGTGAGGCGGTGTACTTACGAAGATTTCCATACTTAAATGCTTACCTGAATACCGACGTACCACTACGAAGATGCTAAGAAGATAAACGTCTTCTTATTCCTATTACTATCTCCTTCGGTGGTTATAATAGGAGCTGCCTCGTATGGGCCAATAGGCCTTCTGCAGTTCTCATTATTACTACTATCCCCTACACCTTACTTTGCTCCTCTGCTCTCTCTTGCCTATTTATTGCCTGTCCCTACCTGTCCTCATCACAATCGACTTGAGAATGGTCCAGGACGGGCCGAAACGTCGTCGTCCCTTCAACTTCTAGTGTGTGGTCTGGTCAACAAGATAAACGTTCCTAAGTACGTGCATAACTGCTTCGTGAATCTGGCCCCTGAAAGCGGCAGTATTAAAAGCTATGACAACTTTTGTAATAATAGGTATTTACACACAGAAATCACACTAACGTGATGCATCAAATGAACAAATCCACAAGGGCCGTGACGAGGATTCGAACCTGCGTCCGGGAGCATCCCAGACACTGCCTTAATCGACTGAGCTACGACAGGGTTAAAAGAGTTGAAACCGAAGTTATTTCTTCGGTTTCAACGAAGATGGGAGTTTTGTAAAACCCTGGTTTGTGCCTCAGAGAGGCTGCGGGATCCAGTAAGTTCAGTAGAACTTCGGTTTCAACTCTTTTAACTTTGTCGTAGCTCAGTCGATTAAGGCAGTGTCTGGGATGCTCCCGGACGCAGGTTCGAATCCTCATCACGGCCCTTGTAGATTTGTTCAATAGGTATTTGTATAGTCAGCACAGTAACCGGACCAGGCAATGTGATGTAGCCATTGTGCGAATTCGCCTTGGCTATAGGCACATCTGGCAGGTTAGTGAGGCTGAGCCATTACCAGAATATTCAGATTGTAAACTCTGTGATAAACCTTTAACGCATTCGCTAGAACACTATATTGTTGAATGTGAAACCGTAAAATATTTTAGACCTCCTGGCCTATTGTACCGCCAACTGTGTAACTATTTTATTGAACCTGATGTACTGGACGACATCCTAACAATTTATCCCAAATTTGCTTGTCCAATTTAAAGAATGAAGAACAATTTTATATTATTTTTAAGCGGCATCTCTTATGAACCCATCCCTGCCCTTGTGTGGCAGTGCACAATAGAAAGTCGATTTTACATATTCATACATTAAAACATTGATTGTAACCATGATATATATGTGTTTCAGCCTACAGTATAGACCTATTGTCTTGTGTATGATCCTCCGTCCTGTGTGACAGTGTATGTGTACCGTGTACCAGCATTATCCTCACTTTAATAAGACTTAATTGAAATCCTCAGATTAGGCAAAACTGTAATTAAATTTTGTCAATAAAGATGTTAATAATAATAATAACAACCTCGTTGTGTTCATTAGTATAATTTGACTATTGGCTGCTGCAATAATTTTAGAGCTAGGCTAGACTGTGTATATTGTTCGGATCTTTGATCAAGAACAAGAACCAGTATTCACAGTCACAGAACTGTGTTTAACAAATTTATCCATTGTATACTATACTGTACAATGCTGATGCGTTGAAATGCCTGAAGGTAGAGTGTGGGGTCTCCAATCAAGAGCTCTATTCACCCTTAAGGAACCTACCTGCCCCTACAGACCATTATCTTTTCTAGGAAAAGAGGAGTAGGATTTACAACCCTCGCTAAGGACTGATTATTTTGTTTTGCATATCTATTGTAGAGTAATATCTAAGTATATACAGTACTAAATTTGAAGTCCTAAGTAATTTTCCTCATTAATATACGATCCTGGTATTTCCCCCTCAATGGTGATGCTGCTCATGTATATTTGTGATGGTGATGCTGTATTGAGATGGTGGTAGTGATTTTTTGTGATGTGTAGTGTGACGGAGTTCCCCCCCTTATAATTCTCCCACGCCTGCAGTAAGAGTCATGTCCACTTTTCCCAAGCGTTCTCTACGTAGCAGGCTACAATTTGATATATGGGAGAGTGGAGTGTTCTCGGAGAGCCGAAATTTGTGAAATAGTAATATTTTGGCCTGTGGTTTAGGCCCTTTAGGAAGCCAAGATGGCGCTGGCCTTCCTGATTCCCCGCCAAAACCGTGTGACGTCAGTGGCACCGGATTGATCACCGACAGCAATGTGGCACCGGGAGCCAATGAAAACCTCCCGTGGCGAAAGTGACGTCACGAAGGAAGGGGGTCCAGGCCGCGCGCCGCGCTGGCGCCATCAGTCAGACACGACACGTCAAAGAGGTTGGACGTGCGACGATTGGTCCTGTCAGTTTGACAGTTGTTTCCCGCTCCCGTGGATTTACGCGTCACCTGAAGTCTGCCAGTACTCTGTGAGGTCTTCCCTAGTTCATGTGTTGAACCAGAGAGGGAATCGACGGTTATTTGAGCAACAAGTGCTCCAGTCAGGTACTGTGCAAGAAGCAGTGAAGCCGTGCAGTGACGTATGTGACGTCTGTGGCAGTTCACCAGTTCGTGACAGCGTAGTGGCTGACAGAGCCACTGGGTAGCTGAGGAAGGAGAGGACTATTTGGGGAATCCGGACGACTGCAGCTGAGACGTACGTAGGCGGCAGCCGTTGCTGGGAGAAGACGACGGCCAGGAGACCGACTCCAACTCTACCAGAAGTCGAGAAGGAGAACGGACCTGCAGAGAAGAGGGCATGGAGACGACGCGCTGAACGGTGGGACGACGAGAGGTTCCGGTAGGACACGACAACGTGTGTGTGGGGGCGTTCCCGACACGAGGACCAGGAGCTACATCTCGACTCTCATCGGAGGATAGGTTGAAGTAGGTGTTTCTAGTTTCCCTCCCCATTCCCTTTAGTTAGCTATATTATTCGGCTATATTATCTAGCCTGAGGATTTTATATGTCGTGAGCAAGTCTCACCCGTGTCACAGTAAGGCACCAGTTTGCCATGTAGTACTATCAAGAGTACTTATAATACTTATGTTGATTATTGGTGTGTACAGGCACCCGGAACAAGTGATAAATTTACTGTGTATTGTATATCTTTCTAGAGACTTTGATGAGAACATATAGTGATAAATATATACATAATATTATGCCAGTATTTGGAAGTTAGGCTATGTGCCCAGAAACTATTTATTTTCCATGTATTGATGTTTGATTTATATACATTATATATGTCTATGTTCATGCAGTGATTAATCATTTGTGAGTACAGTGAATTATTGGGTTATCGCCCACGAGAGAAAGTACTGAAATCTCCAGTGTTTAATACTTTATAATATGTCATTGAATGAAGGGCAGTGAAAGCCATTACAGTGAGTCATTGTAGCATTGATTGTAGAAACGACTGTTTGAGCCCGAGTATAGTGTAACTAAGTAATACGTGCTATTGTGCCAATATCGAGTGTGCGAGTTTCTAGTAATATTGGAGAACTTAAAGAAACAGCGCGTGTGAATCTAGAAACAAGCAATAAACTTTCGTGCGGGGCCAGGCGATCAGCTGTTCTTGACACTTGACGAGGAGGGGAGGTGTTGCCACTTAGTGAGTGCATACTATTCGTGGGAACTACCAGCCGCATCCAGGATCAGTTGATTTATTTATTATTGTTTGGCCTTGTGACATCTTTCATGCATTTTAAGTAAAATAAAAAACTATCTTTGTGTTTATATCATTCCCTCCATTGATCTTGTGGCTATATTATACCGGAAAGCATAGAGTGATAACAGTAAGTACCTGCCTGAACTCCTGATCTTTTGAGTGTGACCTTGCCAAGGCTACCACTAATTCAACCAGTCCACTGAGGTGTTACTGGCCACCTAAAACACCAGTTGGCGACCTTGTGGTTAACCGTAGAGCCCGATTGTTGGGGAGGGCACATGACAGTCAAGTGAACGAGTCGTGTTCCCACTCCTTCTCAATCAGAGGCCGTTGAGATTGACTGGGAGACTCTCCTGGCGTGCAGTGGCGCCGTGAGGATCGAGTGAAGACCCGCAGGGCTACGGTGAGTGACCTTGAGCATAACTATTGCTCACCCCAGAGTAAGAATAGAGTAGTAAACCCCAACAGTAGGGGTTCCAGACGAGTTCCAGACAGATCGTCACAGCCCCCTTTCACCCGAGGCAGTCTTCAATCAAGCCCAACAGAAGGAAGAGTGATAATTATTAATTATATTATTATAATAATATTTTTTTATTTAATAATTATCACTCTTCCTTCTGCTTGGTCATGAAGGAAGCCGGCCTCAGGTGAAAGAGGGCTGTGACGATCTCTGTCTGGAAACTGTAGGTTGCGGGACCGGGCCGTCCACCTTCTGGGGCTCGTGCGGCCCCCAGGCTCTGCTTCAGGAGGCTGGGGTCGATTTTGCCCTTGATAGGGTGGTTCTTCTCCGGCCCCGACCACGGCGGTCTCCGGGTTTGGAGTCCCTGTGCTGTCTTTCACCAACTTCGAGGTCAACTCCGGAGCTCTTAGTTCCTGCGACGGCGCTGGAACCAATCGTATTGGCGTTTGCCTTTCCATTGGAGTCTTTCGGTGCCGTGGAGAGGAGATACCTGCTGCAGGGTAACAGCTTCTATCCCGTATCAACCTAAGCTGGCTTTGCGCCCTCGAGAGGCCACTCCAGACCGACAACCAGAGCGCAACTCCATAGTCTCTGGATGATGTTGTTGTTTAAGATTCGCTACTTGGAACAAAAATTTCCAAGTAGCACGAGCTATGATGAGCCCGTATAGTCTCTGGAGACTGATGGATGCCTACTACTAATGGTGGTGAAGTATTGTGCTGGTGATAGTGATGTATTGTGGTGGTGTTGGTGATAAATTGTGCTGGTGTTGGTGATGTATTGTGTTAGTGATGGGGTGATGTATTGTGGTGATGTATTGTGGTGGTGATGTATTGTGGTGGTATATATTGTGGTGGTGGTGCTGGTGCTGTATAGTGGCGATGGTGGTGCTGTATTGTCGTGTTAATGGTGCTGTATAGTGGCGATGGTGGTGCTATACTCACCTAGATGTATTGTGGTGGTGATGGTGAAGTATTGTGGTGGTGATGGTGAAGTATTGTGGTGGTGATGGTGAAGTATTGTGGTGGTGATGGTGAAGTATTGTGGTGGTGATGGTGAAGTATTGTGGTAGTGATATGGTGATGTATTGTGCTGATGGTTGTGATGTATTGTGGTGGAGCAGTATTGTGATGATGGTGGTACTGTGTTGTGATGGTGATGTATTGTGGTGATGATGGTGCTGTATTGTGGAGGTGATGGTGCTGTATTGTGGAGGTGATGGTGATGTATTGTCGTGATGATGATGTATTGTGATGATTGTGGGGATGTATTGTGGTGATGTAGTGGTAGTGATGTATTATGGTAGTGATGTATTATGGTAGTGATGTATTGTGGTAGTGATGTATTGTGGTTGCGATGGTGCCGTATTGTGGTGATGCTGTATTCTGGTGGTGATGGTGATGCTCTATTCTGGTGGTGATGGTGATGCTGTATTCTGGTGGTGATGGTGATGCTGTATTCTGGTGGTGATGGTGATGTTTTGTGGTGATGTATTCTGGTGGTGATGGGGGTGTTGTATTGTGATGGTGCTACTGTATTGTGGTGGTGATTGTGATGTATAGTTGTGGTGATGGTGCTGCATTGTGATGATGTATTGTTGTCATGCTCTGTTATGGTGGTGATGGTCGTAATGTATTGTAGTAATGGAGAGCGTCATGGTGGTGATGGTGATATTGAAGTGATGTGGTGAATATAACGAATTTGTTGCCATGATGGTGATTTGTTATAATGAATCTACAGTAATTGTAGTGCAGTGATTTATTATTAATGGTGACTGGATGCTGATGGTGAAATTGTGTTGGTGTTACTGTAGTGAGCGTGATGGTGAAACTGTGGTTGTGTTACTATGGTGAATGTACTCACCTATTTGTACTCACCTATTTGTGCTTGCAGGATCGAGCATTGACTCTTGGATCCCGCCTTTCCAGCTATCGGTTGTTTACAGCAATGACTCCTGTCCCATTTCCCTATCATACCTAGTTTTAAAAGTATGAATAGTATTTGCTTCCACAACCTGTTCCCCAAGTGCATTCCATTTTCCACTACTC
>NC_091157.1:13969194-14011694 GCF_040958095.1 Procambarus clarkii
TTGTGGACTTGGGTTACTCTTGCATTTTTTTAGAAAATCCAGAAAGGTTTAGAGTTCAAGTGATTTGTTGAAGAGCAATGCAATGGCAGGAGCTAAAATCTTGAGGCTTTTTTGTAAATTAGAGATGGTATCTCATCAAGGGCACTTGACTTAGTTTTAATGGAAAGGATTACCTCATTAACATCAGAGGAAGTAGCAGGAGCTAGGTACAGAGACTCTGGATAGTTACCTGTGAGGTAGTCTTTAATATTAGTGAGTGAGGATAGAATATCATGAGCAAGGGATGTACCAATGGATGAAAAGAACGTATTGAATTCAATCACAGTGTCTGAGGCCGAAAGCACACCATCATCATTGGATAGGAGAATTGTTTTTTTATTCAAAATCTTTTTTGAACCTAATACTGTATTTGGGAGATAATGCTCCATGTTTTCTTAATGTTGCCCTTAATTTGGGTAAATTTATTTTCATAGTATTTTATTTTGGCTTTTCTAATTATTTTAGACACCATCGATGAGTAAATCTTTGAAAATTCTTTGGAGACGACTCCTAACCTATACTTCTTTTCAAGGTCATGTTTTTATTAATAGATTTATGTATACCATTTGTAAGATATGGAGTGTTTAACCTTTTATTTGTAACTTGTTTCGTTAGCTTTGAACAGTGAGAGTTATAAAGGGTCAGAGTTTTCTGAAGAAATGTTTGCACTGCTAGGTTGATGTTCGCTATGTCACCTAATTCAGCCTCCCAGTTGATATTAGCAGCAGCAGCAATAAAGTTGCTTATAGAAGTTTCATTGTGCAGCCTAAAGCTTACCTTCCTTGTATCTAGAGGTGGTTTATTTATGTTGGTTAGGAGAAATGCGGGGTAATGGTCTGTGGTCCTATCATTGATTATCCCTGAAGTAAGTGGAGAGGTTATGTTAGTCCAGATGTGTTCAAGAACAGAGGCAGTAGTATCAGTGATTCTAGTAGGTCTAGTGATTAAGGGTATGAGGAAGCAGGAATTCATACAGTTGAGGAAACTAGCAGCAGGAGGGTTTTCAGGCTCGCAGAGGTCAATATTAAAGTCTCCTGCGATAATTAGATGGTTTTTGTTCAGTCTGTTATCTAGTATTAGATTTCTAAGGTTAGAGTTGAATTCGGACACATCAGTGTTAGGAATTCTATAGACTGTTCCCACAGTCAGGACAACTCAGCAAACTGGCAAAGATATACTCCTTGACTCTGAAACTGGCAAAGATATACTCCCACAGTAGTCTCTAGTTCTAATTACTTTTAAGCATGTCAGTTCTTGGTGGTAGTAAAGAGCAGTACCACCACCACCTCTCTGAATTGGTCGACAGTTGTGAATTGCTGAGTAGTTTGGCATGTTAAAGAGTTGAGTAGTATCCTCTTTTAACCACGTTTCAGTAAGTATAATAAAAGATAATTTATTGTCAACAGTTTGAATCAAGGCACTAACATCATCAAAGTGTTTGCTTAGAGATCTTACATTCAAGTTAATTACAGAGATATTGTGATTATGTGTTAATACATTGTTTACATCATGTGCTGTAAAATATCTGCAATTTTGGTCATTAAAGTGATGATTGTCATAGATACTGGATAAGAGGTTTAGTTCAGGGTCTATACTTGTTTGCATAAGAAAGCATCTCCATCACCAACAGTGGAGCTGATACCCTCAGAAATGTCTCCCTCACCACCATAGTGGGACTGGAACTATACAGCAACGTGTAAACAATAAAGGAGTGTAAGGGTTAGTGCCCACCGACAGTCTGGGTCGACGCGCCTGATGGACACCGCCACATTTTTTAGTTTTCTGGCGCAATTACAGCTTCTATCTATGAAAAATTACTACACAGGCAATCATACTTACTTCAAGTGTATATCTTAACAACATAAATCGTCATATATTGAAGATAATTGGGCTAAACATCTCTGAGAATTAACCAACTCAACGGACACCGGCCTCTTTGTTGTCAAACTATTCCAACCAGAGTTGCCAGATACGAATTGCTGAAAGTAGCGCATGACATGACAGTCTAAATGTAGCGAAATAATAATAATAAACAACGACAACAACAACAACAACAACAACAATAGTAATAATAGTAATAGTAATAATAATAATAAAGGCATACCTCAGTTTAAGAGTTTAATTGGTTCCTGGAGACGCCTCGTATTCCGAAAACTCGCATTCCGAAGCTAATTTCCCCATAAGAAATAAAGGGAAATGAATTAATCCGTTCCTGACTACCCCAAAAACCCCACATCAAACTAAATTTTTATACCTAATTCATCTAAATAAACCTATAAAACTATGTTCAAGTTATTACCTACCTTGCTGTTGAATGCTGTAGGCATATGGAAGATGGTGAGGAGGTGGGAGGAAGAGAGGAGTTACTGTTTGGAAGGGGAGTCCCCTTCCATTATCACATCAGGCAGTGAGGACTTCACTGGTGTGCACACACTGGCACATTTTGCCTGCATACCACTAGGACTTGCTTGTTTTACTAAGAATTTATCTAATGACACTTGTTTTTCCCTACATTTTAACACTTGTCTGTAGTAAGACATCACATTATCATTTAAAAGGTCAATGCAACGGCCTGCTACAGCTTTATCTGGGTGAGTTTTTTCAACAAAACTTTGCAGTTCTTCCCATACTTCACACATTTTCTTAATCAAGAAGGAACATCCTCTACTGCCTCTACTCACAGCTATTTTCTTAGGTTGAACCTTACCAATGGCTTTCTTGAGACCCATGGCAAGATATATAATGACAACTTTTATGCTCAAATGGCCAAAAAACCGATAAAAAACTGTAAATCCTTGTGAAGAATTCAGGTGGAATAGTCACTGGACACGAGACACTGGTAAACTGAGGCGCGATCGCCATGCCACCACGCGCCAGTCGGCCTGTACACGTATCAACAAACTCGTATCCCGAGGTAACCCTCGCCTTCCGAGACATATTTTTGGAGTAAATCCTGCTCGTCTTCCGAAAAACTCGCATACAGGGACACTCGCATTCCGAGGTACCACTGTAATAATAATAATAATAATAATAATAATTATTATTATTTATTATTAATAATTATTATAATAATAATAATAATATTATTATTATTATAATAATAATTATTATTATTATTAGTTATTATTATTATTATTATTATAATTACTATTATTTACAAGAATGTACAATGAATGTGTCCATTGACACGCATAGCTTTTGTTTCGGGCAGGTCCTTATTCTAACATATTTTTATCTATTAATTTATATATACAAGAAGGTACAATGGCTTTATCACTAATCAAATTTTATTCTTGCAATGTATCTGTTATCATTTTATTAATTCTGCTAGAATTTACCTACTTAAAGTTATCTGTTAGATTAACACTTTCGCTCGGGATGACGCAGCATTGCGTCATCCGTTTACTGGCGGTAATGCCGGGGATGACGCAGCATTGCGTCATCCACTTTAAAAATTCGCCAAAAATCAGGTTTTTATCCGATTTTTGGGGGACTGGTTTTAAAATGCGCGCCGATGTCTTCCCATTTTCTTTGTTGCGCCTAGTGGCCCGCAGGCGGCGCAGCACACGCCGTCGGCCCATTGCTTTCGCTCCACTGTTGTGACCGGTGTCGCCTCCCTCGCGTCTCTGTCAAATGTGTGAACATTTTGGCTATTTTCCATGGCTATATTTCTTACTGCGGCTTCAGAAACTATCTACGCTTACTCCACGATGGATAGTAATCATGAACAAGGCCCTTCCAGGAAGAAAATTGCGAAAGAAAGGCGTGAAAAACAGAAGCTGAGTAGTGTACAGAAGTACAAGAATGTGAGACTAACTCCCTCTAAGTTTCAGGCTGTATTTGACGATTTGTCTGGGTCATCTAGTGATGAAACTGATGTTGGTATTGATACTGATGCAAGTAGTGAACATTTAGAAACAGAGACGGCCGATGAGGATTTTGAGTGATGAAAGTGAGGACAGTGAGGAGTCTGAGGTCGAGATTGCCACTCGTGCACGGTGCGGTACTGGAGCTCGTGCTAGAGCCAGACATACCACACGTACCACACGTACCCCAGCACCAACAGATTCTGATGATGGATGGTGTAGTGACAATACTGCACCCTTTGTGGACAATTTTACAGGTACACCAGGCTTGACTGTTCCTGTACCTACCACTGTTCTTGGATTCATTCAACTCTTTCTGACACAAAAATTGCTGAAATATATTGCCTATGAAACAAATTTATATACTTCCCAAAATAAGGCAGGTACTGGGCAAAGTACAAAGCACAGATGGCAACCAGTGACAGTGAAGGAAATTGCTAGATATATGGGACTGACGATCTTGATGGGTATTTGCCCGTTTCCCGTATTGTACAGGCAATGTTGTTCTTCAATTGGCCCTTATATGCACATATCCATCTGAAGAATTCTATTAGGAACATTTTCATACCTAAATGAGCGCTGTAACACGAAAATTGAGATTACCACCAGGAAATAATACTAAACATATGTGGGCAGGAATTGGGAGTGTAGCAGGAAGGCGTCTGAGCACTCACTCATGGCTAACGCATGGCCCGTCTTCAACTCGTCGGCGGTTGGAGCGTGACCAGGTTTTTTATTTTATATGCTAATATTCCTCTAGAGAATTCTATTAAGAATCCATTGAGACCAAAATGAAAGACCTAGAACGAAAATTGAGGTGACCAGAGTGAAAATAGTGAAAACATTTTATCACGTTTGCGCGCTCCCGGGTAACTCGTTCGCACTTTCTCTGCTTGCTGCGGGTAATTAGCCGGGCTTTTGGAGTTTATATGCATTTAGTGCTGTAGAGAATTTTATTGCGAACACAATGATACCAAATTTAATCTCGTAGAACAAAAATTGAGGTGACAAAGTTGAAGAGAGTATACACTTTTCGGAATTGACGCGTCCTTCCGTGACACGCTGGGGCCCATATCGCCCTGTCGAGGGGTGGCGCGGGGGGTGCGCGAAAGTGTTAAGGACCTGCCCGAAATGCTGCGCATACTATTGGCTTTACAAGATTGTAAATACTATGCTATGTATTCTCTCTAACCCAATGTACCTTCTTGTATATAAATAAATAAATAAATAAATAAATAAATAAATAAATAAATAAACCTATCGACCCTATCTTACATACGGTATCTATGCTTAGGGTTGAACTACTGCAAATTACTTCAAGCTACATGAACTGGGACATGCTGCCCGCCAAGACATTGGACACTTCCCGGACGTGAACGACCAGGAGAGTCAAACCTTGAGAACTCAGCAGACGAGACACCCAAAACGACCAGCCCCAAAGAGCCAAGGACCGCATCACACCCTCTCGGTTCAGGCAATGAACCACCGGGGAACAGTCTAAATGGAGCCGGATCGTTGATCTGCAGGTGACCTGAACCCTGTGAAGAGACATCCACACTGCCGCAAACTCCCGCACCGTGCTGTGGACCCGACGGAAGGATGATCGCACCACCCCTGGCCAGCCTGGTGAGCACTGGTCAGAGCCCCAGCCAAGAGACAATGCATCCATGAACATATTAAGCGAGGGTTTGGGTAGGTTCCATGACACTGAACCCCGAAAAACCCGAAGAGGAAGCCGGCGACGCAAGGCCCTTGGGGGCCAAAACCAGCGATCGCGAGAGAGGTGGAAGGGACGTCCTGGTTACCTGGTTGATGGGGTTCTGGGAGTTCTTCTTCTCCCCAAGCCCGGCCCGAGGCCAGGCTTGACTTGTGAGAGTTTGGTCCACTAGGCTGTTGCTTGAAGCGGCCCGCAGGCTCACATACCCACCACAGTCCAGTTGGTCCGGCACTCCTTGGAGGAAACAATCTAGTTTCCTCTTGATGTCCACTGTTGCTCTGGCAATATTTCATATTCTCGCAGGGAGGGTGTTGAACAATCTGGGACCTCTAATGTTTATACAGTGTTCTCTGATTGTGCCTATGGCACCTCTGCACTTCACTGGTTCTATTTGCCTTTTCTTCCATATCATTCACTAAAGTACATTGTTATTTTACTGTGTAGATTTGGGACCTGGCTCTCCAGTATTTTCCATGTGTATATTATCTGGTATCTTTCTCGTCTCCTTTCTAATGAGTACATTTGGAGGGCTTTGAGACGATCCCAATAATTTAGGTGCTTTATCTCGTATATGCGTGCCATATATGTTCTCTGTATTCCCTCTATTTCAGCAATCTCTCCTGCTCTGAAGGGGAGAGTGAGTACTGAGCAGTACTCAAGACAGGACAACACAAGTGATTTGAAGAGTATAACCATTGTGATGGATCTCTGGATTGAAGGCTCTCGTAATCCATCCTATCATTTTTCTGGCTGACTCAGAGCATCCCCGAAGGAACCAGAACAGCCGACGAAGCCAAACTTGACCCAGTGGGTAGACCATCGCAAAGTTCAGGCTCCCGCACAAACCTTCGAGCAACTGCCGGGTGACCCGGGAGCCCCCAGAAACAAGCACATGTGGGCTGCAGCCGAAGGAGAGACTTTGGAGGGAGAGACAAGGAAGAAGTCCGAGAGTCCCACACAAGACCCAGCCAGGTCCGAACCTGGGAGGGGACCAGATGGGACTTCCTCCAGTTCACCATAACCCGAACCCGGCAAGCTAGGAAAGAACCAAATCCCTGGCAAGCAGACACGTGGACCGACTAGGAGCCCATACCAGCAAGTCGTCAAGGTAGGCCAACACCCGAATACCTAAAAGATGCAGACGGGCCACCACAACCCGGGTAAGGCATAAACACGCGAGGAGCCAAGTTCAACCCAAGCGGGGGACAACGAAAACGGTAACCGAGCTTTTCCACTACAAAACCGAGCCAGTCCCTGAACCCTGGATGAATCGGGAAGTGCCAATATGCGTCCTTGAAGTCTAGGGACACCATCCAAGCGGCCGGCTCCAACAGAAGCCAAACCTGGGACAGAGTAGTAATGTGAAAAGAGGCGCAAGAAACCTAGGGGGTTAGACGGGACAAGTCCAGAATAAACCGCAGGTCCACATAGTCCCGTTTGGGATTGGGAACAGACAGGAAACCCACCCGAAAGACGTCGTCGTTTTGACCATGCCCAAGCGCACTCACTCCGAGATGACCTGACAGAGCGCAGGAGAAGAGAACTGCCCCGCCAGCCCAGAACCCCCTGAAGGAGAAGGGCCACCCAAAGCCACCACAGGCCGTCGGAAACGACCCGAAAAGCCCACAAATCGTGAGACCAGGCATGAGCGAACAGAGCAAGTTTCCCCTCTATCGCCCAGTCAATGGGACGAACCGCGAAAGGGCCGATGCCCGTTATGAGAACCTGACCCACGCACAGAGCGAACACTACGCTGACCAGACACAGACAGTTCCGAAGGCGGCATTGGCTCCAAAACTGGCATCAGTGGCCTACCACGACGAGCGGAACCCCGAGCCCTAGTATGACGCTTCTGGGAGAACCCCCTAGGACCCCCCAAAGGACCAACAAGTCTGGAATCTGATGACAACTAGCCGAGGCCAGCTGCAGAAACTACCCAATCGCAGACTGCAAATAGAAAAAGGACAAAAAAGGTGAAGAAACTCTAAAAGCCAGGGACCCAAGCAGATTCCAACGAGGAAGCGAGCACAACCTGCTGACACGCGAGATGCACAGTGAAAAAGCGATAGCGCATCCCGCAGGATCAACACAGTATTAGCAGTGCAGATGACACACGAGCCGCAGAGATTAAGGCACCAGACCCAGGAGTGGCCTCAAGCGCCTCTGCATTCTCCACAAGCCAGTCACAAGAGAGCTCCAGGAGAGAAAGAAATGCAAAACCGAAGCCAGCAAGCCATGAGCGTGCAAATCCTCAGTCACCAGCGCAGTCAACAGGGAGGGAACCTGCACGAGAAGCTGAATCACGCCCACATCCCACTGAAGGCAGGGGAACACAAACACGCATTAAGGTGCTTGAATTCACCCCCAGGTAAACCTGGACCACCGTCAAGGCCTCGCCACTCAAGCATGCAGGTATGACAGAAAGTACTCCAAGCATTCAATGACAACACCGGGCAGTCCACAAGCCAGGACGACTCCAGAACCTTATAGCGAACCCAGAATGGAGACACAAAGACCCAAACCTGAAGGATAACGGATCCATTATAGAGGCAAAATCTGGGTCGCACAGGAGGTAAGCCGCATTGGCCGCCCACACCTCAGTAGGCGAGATGCGGGAAGCCAAAAAACCTCGGAAGGACGGAACCAAAGGACCCGAAGGGATACGGAACCAGACCTGGGGAGGGGCTGAACCCAAATCCAACTTGTACACAGAGAGGGGAAAGGAAAACCCTACTCCTTGTAACAGCAAACCCTGCTCGGAGGGTTTAAAAACCCAGGCAGGGTCAAAAGGGGCCCAAGGCCCCCCAAGCCAGCCTCCCCAACCCCGGGAATCTCCACATCAGGCCCTGGGGACGAGTTGTCCTCCAAATCCCAGCCTCACAAAAAAAACGGAGCAGCTGAAAAAGCAGGAAAGAAAGGGCCCAATAGTCAGACCCCAATGCCACCACTGGAGGAACGACTCGAATGCCTCTGTCGCACCCCCCCCCCCAGAAGGGGCAACCCCTGAAACTGCCCAAGTCTCAGAATCCTGTTAACCAAACCACACACTAGAAAGTGAAGAGACGACTACGTTCCGGTCTGTCCTGGACCATTATCAAGTCGATTGGACCATTAGTACAACTGACTTGATAATGGTTCAGGACAGACCGAAACGTCGTCGTCTCTTCACTTTCTAGTGAATGGCTTGGTCAACATTTTTCAGCCAGGTTACTGTGACTCTGCTCAGGATCCTCTAAACCCTGCCCCGACCCCAAGACCCTCAGACACTTCGGAGCCGGAAGCAAGGGGGGGGGGACCAGAATGAACCACAGCAGGGGAAGAATGAGAGGGTGCAGACTGAACCAAGGCCGACTCGACTAACACCCCCTAATCCGGGTCCCTATAAGCAAAGTGGGGCAGCCTCGGAGCATCAGGGTAGCATTCAACCTAGCACGTTGCAGCAACCTAAACCTAGCATGCAGTGCTTGAGCCGCCTGCACCCGGATATTGTCATCAGTTGATTGAGTGAATCGAGTCACAAACAAGCAACAATGCTCGCAGGTCTCAGGGTTAAAGGTGTCACCGACCCAACAAGCAGCATGATGGAGGCAAAAAAATGAGCGTCGCCCTGAGACAAGGGGACAAAGCAACCCTCAACTTGCACAAGGTGAGAAGGGACCCAAGGGTCGCATTCATTGGAACCCATGCGCCACCGCAGGATTTCTGCGGATTTTTCCTGGGGTTTCCGGGGTTTTAGAGTTTGAGCTGGTCTGCACAGCTCCCTTTTTCCCCCTTCCAGGGAGGGGGAAGCTGTGCAGACAAGCGGCGTGGCACGAGTGACATCATACTCATTTACTAACTTTCATTTGCAGAGCTCTGTCCACTTGTTAGTTTTCAGTAGTAGTTTTAACCAGAATGGGGGTTTGTTTGAGGTGCTTACCTTTCTGGGTGCTTGGCCCCCGTCGATGGCAGACACAGAATGCTCCAAATCACATGTACACTTCTACAGGCCATTGTTCCTCATGCCTCTCTGAGGGGACCAGGTTCTAGCTCGTGGTCCCTGGTAGGCCTAGAACTAAATTCACACTGACTGATGCCAAAGTCCAATAATATACATATCAGCCTGTATAGCTCCAGAGAGCCAAAGGGGCTCCCCCCCCCCCCAGAAAAGGTATTTAAGGGCTTGCTTACCTGTATCAGTACTAGTATGCAAGTTTATGGCGAGGACAGATATTAGCAGACTTGAACACTTCTGAACTCTCAACATGTCTTGTCTCGCCAACAGTGGCTGAAGTTCTACCGTTGTCTGCAGGCCGCCGTGGCCTACAAGCCACCCTGATCTACAGGCCACCGTGATCTACAGGTTGCCGTGATCAACAGCCACCCTCAGTCCACAAGTCCACAAGCTGCTGTGTGAAGGGGTAGGGATATCTGAGTATACAATGTGATAAACAATTTCCACATTTAAGGTTAAATGGATTCTTTAATCCTTGTCACCAACAGGCGCATAAAAATATTTAAACAAATTTATTTTTCTTATAAACCTGTTAATTTGTGTTCCCTGATCACGGGAAAATAATAACAAATCATAAGTGCCATATTTTGGCCGCAATAGGGCGGGGAAGTCTGGCAAAAGATAGGAGCTGATGCAGAAAACGTCGGGGAGAGTTCTGCTTCACCGACGCTGTCAGGCGGGGGTGGGGGCGGGGGGGGGGGGGGGTACACAAAGATATAATTACCTAATTAATTCTTCAATTGATTTTTTCTTTGTTTTTTTTGTAATATTATTCAATAGTGTGTAGTGTACCTGCATGTTTTGTTCACCATAACGAACCACTAAGTTGATAATGCAAGTAAACAAGCAACAAGGAGTGGCCAGATCTGCCAGCCAGCCTCTCGCCATCACTTCCTCCCTCGCCAAATTCCTCCTCCCACCATACTGTTTTTGCTTTTATTCGCTATATACATGTATCTACATGTTGTGTTCACCATAACTGTTCATTTAAGCTGGTATAGTGCACAAAGAGCATAGTGACCACCTATACACAGCATGACAAGTCAGGAAGATGACACCACCTTCCTCACCAAAATGGCTTCTCCCCACACTCCTTTTGCTGTTATTACACTATATATACACATTATATATAAGTATCTACATTTGTGTTCATCATGGCGAACCACTAATCTTGTATGGTGACGGCAGACAGTAACAGGTGGCCACACACAACTCATGCTCCCTCCCTCCCACCCTCACTGGTTCAAGCCCAGACGCACTAACATTCCTCCTTTAAGTATACTGTTTGTGGTGTGATTACCCTATATACACACATTATATATAAGTATCTACATTTGTGTTCACCATAAGGAACCACTAAGTTGGTATGCTGAGTCAAACAGTAGCAAAGAGTGACAACCACACACCAGCTAGCCCACCACTGGCTACCACTCCCTCCCTCCCTCCCACTAACGAACTCCCACCTCCCACTAACAAACCAGTAAATTGATAATGCGAGTCAAAAAGCAACGATGAGTGGCCCACATCTGCCAGCCAGCCACTCGCCACCACACCCTCCCTCACCAAATTCCTCCTCCTACCATACTGTTTTTTGCTTTTATTCACTATATACAGACATTATATATAAGTATCTGCATGTTTTGTTTACCATAGCAAACCACTAAGCTGGTACTAAGTCCAGACAGTAAAAGGTGGTCACACAGAGCCAGCAGATAACGCTACCACCCTCCCCATCAAGACAACTCCTCCCATTACAGCGCTAATTATCACAACAATCCTGCTATTATCAGAATTCTGGACACTTTTATCACAGTCAGGGGTCTTCTGTAATACTATCGCCGCTAAATAATAGCATGTAAATATATATTTTTACTTTTTAGGCGATGCTGTGGTCACAAGCTGAAAAGCAGTGCTGTAAGCTTATGCTGCGTGCACCAGCCTTGGTGGCTCACTCAGTACTGAGGCCGAACACCCGGGAATGTTGCCCATGATTTTTTTTTTATATGGCATCTGTTTACAAGAGCTCTGATGAAGGTGAGGTGAACCTCGTGTATCCGCGGGCTGTTTAAATCTTGCGTAGTACTCTAACACGTCATATGACATGAACAGAAAAACTGCCAGAAATTTGGAAGGCGGCAAACGTAGTCCCGATATACAAGAAGGGGGATAGACAGGAGGCACTGAACTTCAGGCCAGTGTCCCTAACTTGCATACCATGCAAGCTAATGGAGAAAATTGTGCAAAAAAAAGCTAGTCGAACATCTGGAGCGAAGAACTTTGTGTCACAACACCAACATGGTTTCAGGGATGGCAAGTCATGCCTCACAGGATTAATTGAATTCTATGATCAGGCAACAAGAATCAGACAAGAAAGAGAAGGATGGGCAGACTGCATATTTTTGAATTGCCAGAAAGCCTTTGACACAGTGCCACACCAGAGACTAGTGAGAAAGCTGGAGATGCAGGCAGGAGTGAAAGGGAAGGTACTCCATTGGATAAGGGAGTACCTAAATAACAGAAGACAGCGAGTCACTGTGCGAGGTAAGGTCTCAGATTGGTGAGATGTCACCAGTGGGATCCCGCAGGGCTCAGTCCTTGGACCTATACTGTTTCTTATATATGTAAATGATCTCCCAGATGGTAAAGAATTATTCATCTCATTGTTTGCTGATGATGCAAAACTTATGAGGAGGATTAAGATGGAGGAAGACAGTATGAGACTACAAGATGACCTATATAGACTGCATGAATGGTCCAACAAATTGCTACTAAAGTTCAACCCGAGTAAGTGTAAGGTAATGAAACAAGGCCAAGGAAACAGGAGGCCAGACACAGGATACAGAATGGGAGATGAAGTCCTTCATGAAACGGACAGAGAGAAGGATCTAGGAGTTGATATCACACCAACCCTGTCTCCTGAAGCCCACATCAAAAGAAGAACATCGGCAGCGTATGCGAGGCTGGCTAACATAACAACTGCCTTAAGGAACCTGTGTAAGGAATCATTCAGAACCTTGTATACCACATATTTAAGACCAATCCTGGAGTACGCAGCCCCAGCATGGAGCCAGTACCTTGTCAAGCACAAGGCAAAGCTTGAAAAAGTTCAGAGATATGCCACTAGGCTAGTCCCAGAACTAATAGGCATGAATTACGAAGAAAAGCTGCGAGAAATGCACCTCACGACACTAGAAGACAAGAGTAAGGAGAGACATGATCACTACCTACAAAATTCTCAAGAGGAATTGACAGGGTTACCTGGTTGATACCTGGTTGATGGGGTTCTGGGAGTTCTTCTACTCCTCAAGCCCGGCTCAAGGCCAGGCTTGACTTGTGAGAGTTTGGTCTACCAGGCTGTTGCTTGGAGCGGCCCACAGGCCCGCATACCCACCACAGCCCAGTTGGTCCGGCACTCCTAGAAGAAAACAATCTAGTTTCCTCTTGAAGGTGTTCAAGGTTGTTCCGGCAATATTTCTGATGCTCGCTGGTTAGTTACTCAACACTTTTTATGACGTGTTGCGAAGTTTAAGGGTTAGTTTGATTTTAGTAAAACCACTAGTATGCATATTGTTTCATTAAGGTCCTTAATATTAATTTCCCCTGGAATACAACCCGCTAAATCGTTTAACAGCCAGGTACCCATTCACTGATGGGTGAACAGAGGCATACAGTTATGGACTGGCGGCTAGTTGATCTTCCTTGACCAGGGAGGATCAATCAAATCCTCTCCCCACATTTTGCAAATCGCTTACAAAACGTGGGGCGAGTGTCTTACCAACATTTCCACAGGAACATTGGTGAATAAATTCTTGGAAAGCCACTAACATGCATGGCATTTTGGGCAGGACTTTAATTTAACAGATAAGACAAGGTGAAGAAGTACATTGTAGCAAAATTTGAGTTTAACATAATAACTACAATATAAATTGATGGAGATTACACTGGTGAAGATGCATGTTTTAAGTTCTAATAATATTGGGGAAGTGGGTAGCACAAGACACAGTGTGAGTTGCACATGGCAGGAAACTATGAGGATGAAATTAGGTACTCTTTGGTTTTATTTTTGAATAAGGCATTGGTTGGACAATTTTTTAATTCATTAGGAAGTGAGTTCCATAGACATAGTCTTTTTATTTGCATGGAGTATTTGCACCAATTTAGTTTGACTTTGGGGATATCAAAGATATATTTGTTTCTAATATGGTTCTCACAGGGTTCTATTATATCTACCAAGGAAGAGTTTCAGATATGGATTAGCATTTAGGAACATGGTTTTGTACATGTAAATTGCACAAGAGAATGTGTGGAGTGGGTGTAAGTTAAGCATTTTTAGGGATTTAAACAGACGGGCTGTGTGATGTCTGAAAACAAAGTTTGTTATAGTTCTGACAGTAGATTTTGCTAGGTGATGATGGGCTTGAGGTAATTTGCAGTGGTTGAACCCCATCCACAGATACTGTATGTAAGATAAGAATAGATTAGAGAGTAATATAATGAGAGAGCAGAACAGAGTGGGGAACATTATATCTAATTTTAGAGAGTATACCTGTACCCACAGTTTTTGAGACTTTTTTGGCTATGTGTTTTATGTGGGTGCTGAAGTTTAATCTCTTGTCTATGTATAGGACAAGAAACTTTCCATCATTTTTATTGCTAATGTTAACATTGTCTATCTGAAGTTGAATTTTGTTTTATGATTTACTTCCAAATAAAATGTAGCAGGTCTTTTTTATGTTTAGTGAGTTTGTTGGTTGACATCCATGAGTTAACATTTTTAAATTTGTTATTTACAATATTATTTAATGTGAGTTGATTGGGTCTGAATAGATGAAGGTAGTATCATCAGCAAATAATAAAGGTTTAACAATTTGGAAAACTGAAGTGTTTTCCTGTTAGATCTCATTATTAAAATGGTGTTATGAAATTCAATAACACTTTATTAATCTGTCAAATTAATAGTATTAGTTCAATTTCTAAATAATCAGAATATAGCGCCATTAATTTATAAATAGCTATTACAAATTTTCTTCACCTCAGGAGTTAGGGAGCAGGAGGAAGTCTCAACACCATTATAGATATTAAATCACCTCATGTTAGTGTACAACACGCTACTCATTGACACCAAGCAGAAAATTCCCTGCATACACTGCCTAAAACTAGGTAATTTAGTTCTGGGCAGCTGTAGCTGGTTTCTGTCTCACAATTCTACTAAGTGGCCCTACAATTTATTAGTTTTATCTCAGTTGAGTAAAAGGGTTTAAATGATGGTTGGGTTGTGAGGGCAGTTAAGCTGCGGGAAAGTATAAAAAAACTAAACATAAGGACTTAGGCTCTTTAACTTCAATTTATAATTACATCAATGTGTGATTTGATACTAATCAAACTTATAAGTTTTACAAATCTAACAAATAATTTCCTGGCAGATGTCGTCTCGGCTGTAATGAACTGGATGAAAAGCAGTCGTATGTCCCTTGATACATGCTCTGGCTTAAAGATTCTCCTAGTCCAATAAGAGTAGCTTTTTTTTTTACTAATCTTGATCCTGATGGTACAGTGATCTTTATAAATTATTAAATTAATTAGAAATAAGCTCTGAAATAAGTTATTTAGCAGTGCGCTTTGTTCGTTTGTTGTGGTCTAATGTATTTTTGATATTGTCATACAGTGCATTATCAACTAAAGAGTTGACCCTGGAAACTACACTCAAAAAATTAAACTTAACACAAATTAAACAGTATTTAAGTTTTTTAAAGTACTGGACCATCTTAATTTAATTAATTAATAAATAAAATAATCCTTCACTGTGAAATTGTGTGAAATTATAAAGTTATTAATTTCAGTCCATTTGCTGTTAAACAAGATATAATTAATTTACCTGCATAATCCCACACACACAACCTGACTTTAAAATATGTATATCCAAGAATAATAGATATATTCAGCAGTTTCAATTTGTTCCAGTTTACACGTTTGTTTATTTCTTAGGTTAAGTTACGTTACCAACGACAGCAATGTCCTTCCAATCACCACAGTGGGACTTGCACCCCTCATAAATGTCTCCCCCACTACCACAGTGGGACTTGTACTCCTCATAAATGTCTCCCCCACCACCACAATGGGACTTGTACCCCCTCATAAATGTCTCCCCCACCACCACAGTGGGACTTGTACCCTTCAGAAATGTCTCCCCCCCCCCAACAACAGTGGGACTGTAACCCCTCAGAAATTTCTCCCCCACCACCAACAGTGGGACTGGTACTCTTCAGAAATATCTCCCCCACCACCAACAGTGGGACTAGTACCCCCCCCCCTCAGAAATGTCTCCCCCATGATAAAATAATAATAATATTTTATTTAGGAAAAGTACATACATAGATGCAGAGTTACAAACATTCTGATTGATTTATAGATAGAGCTAGTACATACAATACTTAAAACCACTTGTATGCATAGCGTTTCGGGTAAGGTGAGGTGGGGAAAAATACACAGACTAAAACTTAATAGTAATTGAGCATACACAGACTAAAACTTAATAGTAATTGAGCTTAAAGTATAAATTGTGTTGAAAGAAAAAATAAAAGATAAAAAAGGGTGGAACATGGTAGAAAATAGCCAATATACAAGTTGGTCAACAAACAGCAGTTTAAAAAATAGTAAGACATGGGTTGACCTTTAGAGGTAAGGTATGTTACATGGGAGTTAATTAGGTAGTACTTAGTTTTCATCTTAAACTGGTTGAGAGAGGTACAGCCTTTGACATGATTGGGAAGGTCATTCCACATTCTGGGTCCCTTGATTTGTAGAGCATTTCTAGTTTGATTAAGTCGTACTCTTGGAATATCAAATAGGTAATTTGTTTCCGGTGTGGTGCCCATGGGTTCTGTTACAACCTTCTAAGTATCTTTTAAGCTCAGCATTGACATTACAATTCAGAGTTTTAAATATATAGAGTACACATGAAAGGATGTGCAGTGACTTTATATCTAACATATTCAGAGATTTGAGTAAGAGTACCGAGTGCTGTCTGGGGCCAGAGTTAGATATTGTTCTATTAGAAGCTTTGTGTTGGGTAATTAGAGGACGTAAATGATTTTGGGTAGTAGAACCCCAAGCACAAATACCATAGTTGAGATAAGGATAGATGAGGGAGTAATAGAGCATCACCAGGGCAGGGCGAGGTATACTGTATATTGGTTATTCTTAGATTAATTTCATTTGAGGATTTATTACCAAACAAAATATAGGAAGTTTGGTCAAAGTTAAGGGTGAGTTTGTTAGCAGTTAGCCAAAGATGGACTATATTTAGTTCAGTATTCACAGTGACACATTCAGAGCAAGCGGGTCAGGACTGGAGAAAATGAAAGTTGTGTCATCAGCAAATAAGATTGCTTTGAAGTGTTGAGAGGCATTTGGAAGGTCATTAATGTAGATGAGAAAGAGGAGAGGGGCCAAGTATGCTGCCCTGTGGAACACCAATATTTATGGGTAGTGTAGGAGAAATGGAATTATTCATAGAAACATACCTGTCAGTAAGGCAAGACTGAAGGTATTGCAGGGAGTAACCTCTGACTCCATAATGATGTAATTTAAGAAGAAGGTTTTGGTGGTTGACAGTGTCAATAGCCTTACATAGGTCCACAAATAACCCAACAGGGAACTCATTTTTATCAAGAGTTGTATGTATCAAGTTAATCATACTGTACTAATAAGTGCATCTTAGTGCTTTTATTGGGTCTGAAACCATATTGGCAAGAGCTAAGTATATTGAGTTTGGCTAGATATGAGTAAAGCTGCTTGCAGATTAGCTTTTCAAGTATTTTTGGCAAGGCTGGCAGAATTGAGATAGGTCTGTAATTGTTGACATCAGTGAGATCACCACATTTGTGGACTTGGGTTACTCTTGCATTTTTTTAGAAAATCCAGAAAGGTTTAGAGTTCAAGTGATTTGTTGAAGAGCAATGCAATGGCAGGAGCTAAAATCTTGAGGCTTTTTTGTAAATTAGAGATGGTATCTCATCAAGGGCACTTGACTTAGTTTTAATGGAAAGGATTACCTCATTAACATCAGAGGAAGTAGCAGGAGCTAGGTACAGAGACTCTGGATAGTTACCTGTGAGGTAGTCTTTAATATTAGTGAGTGAGGATGGAATATCATGAGCAAGGGATATACCAATGGATGAAAAGAAAGTATTGAATTCAATCGCAGTGTCTGAGGCCGAAAGCACACCATCATCATTGGATAGAATTGTTTTTTTATTCAAAATCTTTTTGAACCTAATACTGTATTTGGAAGATAATGCTCCATGTTTTCTTAATGTTGCCCTTAATTTGGGTAAATTTATTTTCATAGTATTTTATTTTGGCTTTTCTAATTATTTTAGACGGCATGGATGAGTAAATCTTTGAAAATTCTTGGAGACGACTCCTAACCTATACTTCTTTTCAAGGTCATGTTTTTATTAATAGATTTATGTATACCATTTGTAAGCCATGGAGTGTTTAACCTTTTATTTGTAACTTGTTTCGTTAGCTTTGGACAGTGGGAGTTATAAAGGGTCAGAGTTTTCTGAAGAAATGTTTGCACTGCTAGGTTGATGTTCGCTATGTCACCTAATTCAGCCTCCCAGTTGATATTAGCAGCAGCAGCAATAAAGTTGCTTATAGAAGTTTCATTGTGCAGCCTAAAGCTTACCTTCCTTGTATCTAGAGGTGGTTTATTTATGTTGGTTAGGAGAAATGCGGGTAATGGTCTGTGGTCCTATCATTGATTATCCCTGAAGTAAGTGGAGAGGTTATGTTAGTCCAGATGTGTTCAAGAACAGAGGCAGTAGTATCAGTGATTCTAGTAGGTTTAGTGATTAAGGGTATGAGGAAGCAGGAATTCATACAGTTGAGGAAACTAGCAGCAGGAGGGTTTTCAGGCTCGCAGAGGTCAATATTAAAGTCTCCTGCGATAATTAGATGGTTTTTGTTCAGTCTGTTATCTAGTATTAGATTTCTAAGGTTAGAGTTGAATTCGGACACATCAGTGTTAGGAATTCTATAGACTGTTCCCACAGTCAGGACAACTCAGCAAACTGGCAAAGATATACTCCTTGACTCTGAAACTGGCAAAGATATACTCCCCACAGTAGTCTCTAGTTCTAATTACTTTTAAGCATGTCAGTTCTTGGTGGTAGTAAAGAGCAGTACCACCACCACCTCTCTGAATTGGTCGACAGTTGTGAATTGCTGAGTAGTTTGGCATGTTAAAGAGTTGAGTAGTATCCTCTTTTAACCACGTTTCAGTAAGTATAATAAAAGATAATTTATTGTCAACAGTTTGAATCAAGGCACTAACATCATCAAAGTGTTTGCGTAGAGATCTTACATTCAAGTTAATTACAGAGATATTTTGATTATGTGTTAATACATTGTTTACATCATGTGCTGTAAAATATCTGCAATTTTAGTTATTAAAGTGATGATTGTCATAGATACTGGATAAGAGGTTTAGTTCAGGGTCTATACTTGTTTGCATAAGAAGGCATCTCCATCACCAACAGTGGAGCTGATACCCCTCAGAAATGTCTCCCTCACCACCATAGTGGGACTGGAACTATACAGCAACGTGTAAACAATAAAGGATATATATATATATATATGTCGTACCTAGTAGCCAGAACGCACTTCTCAGCCTACTATGCAAGGCCTGCTTTGCCTAATAAGCCAAGTTTTCCTGAATTAATATATTTTCTCTAATTTTTTTCTTATGAAATTATAAAGCTACCTATTTCATTATGTATGAGGTCAATTTTTTTTATTGGAGTTAAAATTAACGTAGATATATGACAAAACCTAACCAACCCTACCTAACCTAACCTAACCTATCTTTATAGGTTAGGTTTGGTTAGGTAGCCGAAAAAGTTAGGTTAGGTTAGGTTAGGTAGGTTAGGTAGTCGAAAAACAATTAATTCATGAAAACTTGGCTTATTAGGCAAATTGGGCCTTGCATAGTAGGCTGAGAAGTGCGTTCTGGCTACTAGGTACGACATATATATATATATATATATATATATATATATATATATATATATATATATATATATATATATATATATATATATATAATAATATATATATATATATATATATATATATATATATATATATATATATCTTGTATATATATATATATATAAGGAGTGTAAGGGCTAGTGCCCACCGACAGTCTGGGTCGACGCGCCTGATGGACACCGCCACATTTTCCAGTTTTCTGGCGCAATTACAGCTTCTATTTATGAAAAATTACTACACAGGCAATCATACTTACTTCAAGTGTCAATCTTAACCACATAAATCGTCATATATTGAAGATAATTGGGCTAAACATCTATGAGAATTAACCAACTCAACGGAGACCGGCCTCTTTGTTGTCAAACTATTCCAACCAGAGTTGCCAGATACGAATTGCTGAAAGTAGCGCATGACATGACAGTCTAAATGTAGCGAAATAATAATAATAATAATAATAATGATGATGATGATGATGATGATGATGATGATGATGATGATGATGATATTTATTATTAATAATTATTATAACAATAATATTATTATTATTATTATTATTATATTATTAATTATTATTATTATTATTAGTTATTATTATTATTATAATTACTATTATTTACAAGAATGTACAATGAATGTGTCCATTGACACGCATAGCTTTTGTTTCGGGCAGGTCAAGTTCAACTTCAAGTTCAAGTATGTTTATTGAGATAAGCAATAAATACATCTCAAAGGGATAGAGTAGCTTAGGCTATTTCTACCCCCCTCTACTTCAAGTCCCTCAAGGGGCGCACAAATTCAGTGAGTACAAATAGACAAATAACATTACAAGAATCCCATTTAACATTGCAGGTTTATATAGTAAGTACAGCATATAATTGTTACACTCTCGGGGCAAAATTCTTGTATCTCCTAAGTATACTGTCTATTATACCATTATCACACATCCAAACAATTTGATGTGGTACACTATTTATTTCCTTATTTCTATAGTTTTCAATATTCTCAAACCTATATTGTTTGCTGACGATACTACCCTTATCTACTCAAACCTCAACCCACATACACTAAATAATGTTGTGAATAATGAATTAAAAAAAGTCCACTTATGGATGTCAACGAACAAACTAACATTAAACATCGAAAAGACTTACTACATCTTATTTGGAAGCAAATCGTCAAATGCAATTCAGCTACAGATAGACAACATTAACATCAGTAATAAAAATGATGGCAAGTTTCTTGGCCTATTCCTAGACAAGAGACTCAACTTCAGCACCCACATTCAACACATAACTAAGAAAGTCTCTAAGACAGTTGGTATACTCTCCAAAATCAGATATTATGTTCCTAACTCTGCTCTCCTCTCACTATATTATGCACTAATCTACCCCTATCTTAATTATGGTATCTGTGCATGGGGGTCTACCACTGCAAACCACCTTAAGCCCATCATCACACAGCAAAAATCTGCTATCAGAATTATAACTAACTCTGCTTTCAGACAACACTCAGCTCCCTTGTTTAAATCCCTAAACTTGCTAAATATTAACTCCCTCCACACATTCTCTTGTGTCAACTACATTTACAAAACCCTGTTCTTAAATGCAAACCATGCTCTGAAACTCTCCCTGGACAGATGTAATAGGACCCATTATCACCACACCAGAAATAAATATCTCTTTGATATCCCCAGGGTCAAACTTAATCTGTGTAAACACGCTATGCAAATTAAGGGACCTAGTCTATGGAACTCACTCCCTAGTGAATTGAAAAACTGTAAAACTTTTGCCTTATTTAAAAGCAAAACCAAAAAGTACCTAACTTCATCTTCTTAGTTTCCTACACTGAGCTTTAAATTTGCTCTGTACCTAGTGTTACCCAATCTCCTAATTTTTATGTAATGTCAAACAACCTTATCATTGTGTTCATTGCTGTCTTCTTTTATGTGCTAGCCATATGCTGTATTGTGACTACCAATTTTTGTCAACTACCATTCAAGCTGTCATTGCAATCAATCTTATATTGTTTCTGCTGTATTGTGCCTACCAATTTATTTATTTATTATTTATTTATTTATTTATTTATTTATTTATTTATTTATTTATTTATGCATATACAAGAATGTACATAAGGAATGTGAGGATACAATTATGGTAATTACAGTCTTGTAAAGCCACTAGCACGCGCAGCGTTTCGGGCAGGTCCTTAATCTAAGAAAATTTTAAGGAGGTAAATACTTGCAAAATTTATAGACAAAAAAATGATAACAGATTACATGGAATGAAAAAAAAAAGATGAGAGAAAATTATAGGTACAGTATATTAAAGCACATAGATAGCTATGATTGATTGCAATAACAGCTTAAAATGGTAGTTGACAACAAATTGGTAGGCACAATACAGCAGAAACAATATAAGATTGATTGCAATGACAGCTTGAATGGTAATTGACAAAAATTGGTAGTCACAATACAGCATATGGCTAGCACATAAAATCCCCAGGGTCAAACTCATTTCCCCTTCCCAAACAAAGGGTCAAACATTTGTTGTCAACTACCATTTTAAGCTGTCATTGCAATCAATCTTAGCTACCTATGTGCTTTAATATACTGTACCTACAATTTTCTCTCATCTTTTTTTTTTTCATTTCATGTAATCTGTTATCATTTTTTTGTCTATAAATTTTGCAAGTATTTACCTCCTTAAAATTTTCTTAGATTAAGGACCTGCCCGAAACGCTGCGCGTGCTAGTGGCTTTACAAGACTGTAATTACCATGTTTGTATCCTCACATTCCTTATGTACATTCTTGTATATGCATAAATAAATAAATAAATAAATAAATAAATAAGTTGACACTCGATCTAATACATAATGTTCTAAGGTGTGGCGTGCGGCATACGACATAATTTACACTCCTTATCTTTTTCACTGACATCAACACCGTATTGCCAGATATATTTGTAACCTAATCTTAATCTCATGTAAATTAAATCCTTCCAAGCAGACTTACCTTTACCATAAGTGAAGGACGAATTTGTATTTATTATTGAATAATTCTTAAGTGTGTTACTACTGTCCACCATTGCCATTCTCTTTATCATTTCTTCAACCTCTTGGATCATCTTAATTCTTGTTTTTATTTGTTTCAAGGGTAACTGACATACATCAACAATAGTTTTTTCAGTGGCTCTCTTCGCTATGTCATCAACTACCTCATTCAACAGTATTCCCACATGTGAAGGGATTCATATGAGTCTTACTTTATACCCAGTTTTTTCTAGTCTCTTAACATTCTCTCTACACTATCACAATATTCTGATACACTGGGCGTTTGCTATTTAAAGACTCTAACGCTCCTCTGCTGTCAATAAAGAAGCAAGCATTTTTACCACATTTGACTACTTCCTGTAATCCTGCTAATACACCTTGGAGTTCAGCCTGCGTTGAAGAGACATTGTCAGTTAAGCGGCGTCCAATAACAGTATCTACAGTGCCGATGTCAGTGTACTCCCTGATCAAGACTCCACATCCTGCATTCCCATCCCTAGTTACTGAACCATCACAATATACATGTAGAGTGTTTTCTGTAGGCAGTTTTCTAATTATACAATCATATGTTGCCCTCAGCTCTCCTATTTCATACATACTTTTTTTCTTTTGCAAGGGAGTAATTACTACATCTACATTACAATCCTTCCATGGTGGTGTGAATTTTCTCTTGGGCACAGTAATACACTCTGTAATAACATCATACTTTATAACATTAGAACATAAGTTATTCATATATACTCTCTTCTTCATTATACACTGTTCACTACTTCCCACCTTTTGAACTGAGAGGATTAATTCATTAGCTCCCCCACCTCTCATTAATCTAATGATTGATTGATTGATAAAGATTAAGCCACCCAAGAGGTGGCACGGGCATGAATAGCCCGTAAGTGGTACAATTTTTTGTTTTTGTTTTTTTTTCTCAGTATTCTGAGGTTGCATTTAACCATCAAGCTGTTATCGCGGGGGAGGATACTGCTTCACAGTCTTTATGAGGGTGTCCAGCTGCTGGACACCTTTGTTGACCAGGAGAGTGGCTGTGTTGATGGCTTCAGGGTGGCCACTGCATGATTCAGGAACTCTTAAAGCTCTTCTAAGGTCATTGGTTGCTTCACATTCCAGAAGATAGTGAAGTAATGGCTTTTCTGTGACAGTTTGGCAGAAGATGCACTCTCTCTGTCGGGGTTCACCAATCTCCCAGTTGCATCTGTAACCTAGACGTAGTCTATATAGCCTAACTGCTATTTCCCTGTGGATTCCTTTTGGGATATTTAACCTTTCTAATTTGGTTGCCTGAAGATACCATGTTGCAGATGGCGAACCTTCAGCTATTCTCTGGTGCAGGTAGGCTCTGTTGAGATGTGAGAGTTTTTTGGTGATGATGTTTTTTATGTTCTCTAGGCTGGGTTGAATTGTTTTATGTATCACTGGATGACGAGTTGCCAATTTAGCAATTTCATCAGCTTTTTCATTTAATGGGATTCCAATATGGGATGGGATCCAGTTTAAAGTTATGTTGAGTCCTTTGCCTTTAGCGACTGCTCCAAGATACAAAATGGTGGTAATTATTTCCACATTATCTTTCCACTGTTTTTGTCCTAGTATTTGAAGTGCAGCTTTTGAGTCTGTGTGTATGATTGCATTTTGAGTGTTTTGTGCAATCACATATGTGAATGCCTGTTGTATGGCAAACAGCTCAGTTTGGGTTGATGATACTAGTCCTCCCAGTCTCCAATATGCCTGAACGCTGGTCGTGCAAAGAGCAGCGCCAGCACTCATTTTCTGTGTCCACCGATCCGTCTGTGAAGATGTGGGTGGCTCCTGCTATGCTATACATTTGCTCTTCTATTATGCGCCTTAGGATTGTCGGATCATAGGCAGCCTTTTTCATTGGGAGACTTTCTATTACTATTTTGAAAGTAGGCTCTTCCCACGGCGCGGAAGGAGTGTAATTTGGGTGTGGATGATCACCCTCTCTATCAAGAATCATGTTTTTTAAATGTAGTCTGTTTAGGACTTTTCCTGCTCTTGCAACCCAAGAGCAGGAAACTAGGACTAGGCCATTGTTTTGGCCTAGTCCAACCACCAAGGCCTGCCGTACTGGGATTGGATCAGAAGAAATAATTATCTTACTGATAATTGTAGCTGTCCTTTGTGATATTCTTTCTTGTAGAGAGGGCAAACCCGTCTCCAGTCTAAGAGTTTCAAGCCTGGTCCACATGGGGGCTCCCAGTGCAGCTCTCATAGCATTGTTTTGGGCAACTTCAAGCTTTTTCCACTGTTGGTGTGATAGATTTGTGAGTGCAGGTGCGGCATAATCGATCACTGATCTGACTGCCTGTACATAGTATGTGCGAAGGACTTGCAGATTGGCTCCTCCAGAAAGGGAGGTTAGCGACCTGAGGATTGCCGTCCGGGCCGCAGTTCGCTCTCTCAAGTAAGTGACCTCAGCATTAAAATTCATGTGTGTGTCCAGGATGATTCCTAGATACTGATAGATGTCGACCCATTCTATTGGTTGACCCTGTACTGGGAGTTGGATGTTGGGCTTCGCTATTTTTATGGGCATGGCCTTTGACTTTGAGGGGTTGAGTTTGATCCCAATCTGTTTTGCCTCTTTACTGATGCAGTCTAAGCATTTGGGTGCAAGGCGCGCCGCATCCCTTCCTTTTATGATGATGACAAAGTCGTCCGCGTAGTTTAGCAGCCTGCAGTGATGTGGAAGTTTCAACCTCGTTATTCTTTCCATTAAACAGTTGAAGAGAAGAGGGCTGAGAATACCTCCTTGCGGTGTACCATTTTCATGTCTTTTGTACTCAGAGACTGTGCCATGAAGTTTTACTCTTGCTTCTCTGTTTATGAGACAGTTTTTGGTCCAGGAGAGCAGGTTGCCTCTGACCTCTTTGTCAATGAGACAGCAGAGAATAGCTGGGGCGCTAGCCAATTCAAAGGCTTTTTCGAGGTCCAGGAATATCAGCATTCCTGGTCTGTCATTCAAGTGGGCTAACAGAGTTGTAATACATTCCACTGTGCCAACCCCTCTTCTATAGGCATACATATCATGGTGCAGTTTAGGCATTTTCCACTCCAGTCTGTTGAGTGCCATTCTGTCAGCCGTCTTGGCTGCACAGCTTTGGAGAGAGATGGGCCTGGGATTAGCTGGATCTTTGGGTTTTGGGATCGGCACTATGTCTGCTCTATTCCAAGCAGAAGGTCTAGTTTGAGAAGTCCAGGCTAAATTAATTAACCTTAGGTATGCAGCGTCTCCCTCTGGGCCGAGGTTTCTAATCATTTTATAGGTTATTTTGTCGGCTCCAGGGGATGTATCCTTGGAGTTTTTCTTAGCCCAATTGAGCTCATCCAGTGTGAAGGGGGCATTAGTGTCAGAGACTTCTTCACATGCTGTAAGGATTCTGTGCCACCTTTCTTCCTCTAGTCCGGTCTGTACTGCTAATACATCTGGTGGAAGTTGATTGCTGGCTGCTCTCTCTGCAAACCTGGTTGCCAGTACTTCGGCTTCCTGTTGAGGATCCTTGGGGTGTGGAGCTTTAGGTGTTTTATTCCCTTTGGCCCGGTGAATTTGCTGCCACATCTCTCCGAGAGAGGTGTGTTCATTCAGGTGTGAACACCATTCCAGCCACTTTTGTTCTTTTATTTGTCTGGTCTCTCGATGTAAATGTTCCTTGACCTCACAAAGTAAGATCCTGTTGCGGTCACTTGGCTGCTTTTTGTATAGCTTTCTTGTTCTATTGAGTCTATGGTTGAGTTCTTTGACACGTTCGCAATAGTACCAATGATCTTTATAGTGTCCGAGGGACTGTTTTTTCAGTGGGATTGAGTGGTTGGCTGCACTTTGAATCGCTTTGACAAATTCTTGTTCTGCCTGATTAATGTCTTCGGGAAGATCATAGTTTCTTTGTAACTCTGAAATGATGTTTTGAAATCGGTCCCAGTTTGCTAAAGCAAAGTTCCAGGCTTCAGATGGAGGCGGAGGTGGCGTGGGTAGGTCTAACTGAAGATCAATTTGGACCCCATAGTGGTCGCTTGTCAGTGTGGGCTCAACTGACCATGTTGCTGCATCTCTTAGGGAGGCTGAAATGAAGGTTAGGTCTAATCTGCCTCCTTGGATGTGGGTAGGTTCATTCTTGTTTAGGATTTGTATTTCTGGAAGCTGGTCCAGTAGATGTGTAATGTGTATGCCGGCTTCATTTGTTTTGTTCGAGCCCAGTGCCAATCGATGATGGGCATTAAAATCTCCACAAATGATTGTGTTTGTTGTTGTCGCGTGTCCAAATAACACAGAGAGATCCATTTCGGCTTGTGGAGACCTGTACACATTGAACACTTCAAGTTTGTCATGTCTTAGATCAATGGTGACTCCCATTACCTCTGTCCCTGCTCCACAATTCGGTGGGCTGGTTATGGATTTGGAGATCAGGTCACATTTTACATAGATTGCACATCCCCTGGATTGCCCATTGATCCATGGAAGGAAGAAGCCTCGATAGCCTGAGATTTTAGGTTCTAATCCGGCTCGAAGCAAGCTCTCCTGTAGTATCAGGATGTCTATGCCCTTGGTTGCTGCTATGCATTGCAAGTGTTGCAATTTAGTGCGCAGTCCTTGCGCATTCCATTGCAGGATCTTTAGAATTCTTGGTTCTTGGAATGTGCTGATAATTCCGTGGTATCCATGGAGTCTGATGAACACGCCATGGAAGTTGCATTTGGTGTATAGGTTCTTAGTGGACCTGAAATTGACTCGTCAATGTCGCTTTCCGACAAGCTGGACTCTATCTGCTTTTTATGGGGGTGTCTCCTGCCCTGCTGTCTTGACGGTGTGGATATTACATCTTCGAATTTTTTGAGCTTGTGCTCAATTGTCTTCCGAGTCTCTGTGGTTTGCTTGATTCCATGCGAAGACAGCAGACTTTCGATCAACTCAGTGACCAAAGTTTTGAGCATTGGCCAGAGAGCGTCCAGTTCAGTGGGAGCACTATTTAATGTTGTGCAGGTTAGGGGCCTAGTGGCTTTTAGACCCTTCTCGGTGGTAACTTTGGCACTGGAATTGCTACTTCTATTGGCCCCAGTGTGCTTGCTGGATGAAATGGGAGGCCTAAATAATCTAAGATTGATTGATTGATGAAGATTAAGCCACCCAAGAGGTGGCACGGGCATGAATAGCCCGTAAGTGGTGGCCCTTTTGAGCCATTACCAGTATCAAAAGCTGATACTGGAGATCTGTGGAGGTGCGACTGCACCCTGCGTGACGGGAGATGTCTCCCGTGACGAAAAAAAAAAAAAAAAAAAAAAAAAAAAAAAAAAAAAAAAAAAAAAATCTAATGGCAGAGGCTACATTTATATTTACAATTCTATCCCCAATACGCTGCAGATTCAACTCCATCCTCATTATCTCAATCATAGCATCTCTTGGGCATCCTTTGATAATTATCATGGCTTCATTTTGTACCTTCTCCAACTTGCCCATCCTACCTTTACCAAAACAAGAAATGACAGGTGCAGCATAATCAATAAGAGATCTTACAGTATTCAAGTATATCATTCGTACCACAGGGACTCCCACTCCCTTTCCACAGCATGCCAAGGCCTTCAGAGGTTGTAATCTCTTCCGACATTGACCCAACAGTCTGTTCATCTCAGCTTCCAAACTATCATGGGTATATCCAACATATATGCCTAAATATTTATATATATTAACTCTATATTTTTACCGTTTATTTTCAATATAATGGGCCTCCGACTTCTACATTCAAACTTAGTTTTGTTTTCATTAACCACCAGTCCTATATGGTGACACAGGTTTCCGAAATTGTCCAACACTGTTTGAACCTTTGAAATATCTTTGCCCTGAAACAAAATATCATCGGCATATATGATCGGAGTTACCCCATTTGAGTATCTCTCAGATGCTCTTATTCATTAGTACATTAAACAGGGTGGGACTCAACACTCCTCCCTGAGGTGTGCCGAGGTCAAAAGATCTCACACCTGACATACAACTTTGATACCACACCTGAGCCTTCCTTTCGTAAAGATAATCCCCTATCCAGCGCAATAACCTCCCTTTAACACCAAGACCAGCTAATTCATATTAAATAACCTCTTTGTTGGCTTTATCAAAAGCTCCTTGTAAATCAATAAAAATTCTATAATAATCATTTTCATTAGCCAGACATTTAATAATACAATCAGAGGTACATTTTCCTTTGAGGAACCCAAACAAATTACTAGATAGCTGATCACCTATTATATATAAAAGTCTATTTAAAATGATCCTCTCAATCATTTTACAAAAACACGAGGTTAAAGACATAGGTCTGTACTCTCCATTGGCTTTAGGGATAGGGATGATCATAGCTTTTTTCCATTTACTGGGAATACAGCCCTCTTTATAACTAATATTAAAGAGGTCTAAAAGTGGGTTTTTCGTCGTAATGGCAAGTTCATTAAGTATTTCATAAGTTACTCCATCCTCCCCAGGGGCGGTAGATTTCCCAACTTTAATCACCGTTATTAGTTCTTCTCTGGTAATACCTGTGCAAGTCACATCACCACTGTTACCTGCTGTAAGTATAAAATCCTTTCTTAGATCTTTCCAAGAATCTAATGACTCTCTCGTTACAGCGGGTAATGAACTAAATTTGGCAGCTTCCGCCCATTTATTTACGAGACCATTTGCAATTCCTTGCGGGTCAGGATGTGCAACAAAATTATGCTTTTTACCCCTTATTTTATTTACGTCTTGCCAGATTTCCTTCAAGTTTCTGTTACTCCCATCTTTCTCTGCAAACTCCTGCCAATACTTGCTCCTAATTTCCTTTCTCTTCTCCCCACACAGTCTAGCAACTGCCAGTAAAGCATTCTTCCCTTTCTCAGTCCTGTAACAGAACCCATGAGCACCACACCAGAAATAAATACAGTTTTGATATTCCTAGAGTACGACTTAATCAAACCAGAAATGCTCTACAAATCAAGGGGCCCAGAATGTGGAATGACCTTCCCAACCATGTTAAAGACAGTACCTCTCTCAACCAGTTTAAGTTAAAAACGAAGCTATACCTAATAAATTCCCTGTAACCTACCTTACCCCTCTATTGTCAACCCATGTATGTTTTTTTTTTTTTTTTTGGTTTTCAAATCAACGCTGTTTTAATGTAATTTTCTGTAATAATTTGTAATTGTATTTGTGCTGTTTTTTCAACAATGTTCCCCCCTCTTTTACCTCTATTTTTATTTGTACTCAACACATTTTTTTCTTTTTACCCATTAGTTTTAAGCTTTAGTCAGTAGTGTTTTTTCCTGCCCGAAACGCTTTGCGTAATAGTGGCTTTAGGCATTGTATGTACTAGCTCTATCTATAAAGCCAACAAACTTTGTAAAATCTCTTTATGTATGTACCTTTGCCTAAATAAAAATTATTATTATTATTATTATACCATTCCTATTCCAATTCCTGTGAGCTCTCCTCATTGTTAATGTCCACCCCTTAAGCATCTTGTCATGTGTATAGTTTTCTTTTCTGGGGGGATGCTTTTTTATACTAGATGTTTTCTGGTTCAATGTTGCATTAAATACATCTACCTCCTTAATTAAATCTTCATAAAATGCTTCTGCCGAAACTGGCTTATAAGTGTCATACCAAGACTTAATATGGCCAACAAGACCCCTTAATTCTCCCTCATTAAACTTTAACCTTTTCCTCTGAAGGCAGGCATGCTTTTTATCTAGTTTAAGCTGTATTTGTAATGCAAAATGATCACTTAGCATTTTATCCACAGTAAGACAATTCCCCTCTATACCCTCAGCATTTATCAAACAAGCATAATCTAATCTCCCTCCCCTCAAATGAGTAGGAGAGGGCTCGCCCAGCAGTTGAACATCTTCATGTTCCTGCAAAAACTGGTACCATCTGCAACCATTTCTATTTGCTTTACCCCTTGATCCTAAAGCTGGATGTCTGGCATTAAAATCCCCTACCACAAGTGTATCTTCAGAAAAGAAGGAATCTGGCAAGTATCTTAAATCAAGGGAGCTATCAGAGATGTATAGATTAATGAAATTTAACTCTCGGTCCTTTAATTGTATCCGCAAGCTAATACTTTCAATACCTCTATATCTCTGAGGGATTCCAGTTATCTCGGCAGGTATGGTACTTTTGACATAACATGAGACCCCCCTAGTTCCTCTATCAGCATAAAAGTGAAAACCTCTATAGCCATTTAGCCTCAGAATGCTACCATCCCTATCCCCAGTTTCCTGGAGTGCTACTATGTCAATATCCTCTCTAAGAGTATAATAGTGTACATCCACCGCTCTAGTTTTTAATCCATTAACGTTCCAAGATAATATTCTCAATCTACTTTCATCCATGATTAATAATAAAACTACCTTTGCCCTGTCCGTCACATTCCATGAGATACGAGAGTACCTTAGAAACTTCCTTCCAACACCGTAACATTTTTTTCTTTCTCCTCACTTGCACAACTACTACTAACATCGAAGGTAATATTATTCATATCTATTTTCTTTGTTATTTCTGTATACCGTTTTACTTTAACCTTTCTTTCAACATTTGTCACAACAGGAGGTTGAACACTGCTAACACTACTAGAAAGTGTATTCTCCTGACTATCCTCTATCATCGTTACGTCATGCACATCATTACTTTCTTCTACGCACGTTTCACTTTCCATTTCACGTCCTGTTTTACTTTCAATTACACGTCCTGTTTCACCACCATCTTCACCCCGTCTACCCATCATAGCCAATTTTTCTAATGCCTCAATCCTCTTATCTAGTTTTTTTAGATACTCCAAAATTTGATTACCAACCTCAGAGATAACCATATTGTCCTGAACCTTGTCCTCACAAGGTTTCAGTTTTTACACTGCATGATGTACTTTCCCTAGGCTCGGCTTTTTTTCTCCGTCCCTTTCTCCCACACATTGATCATAGGGGCTGTCGTTGGCTTCCAGCTGTTTCCTCCATGTTCCTCTTGCACAATCTTTCCTTGCTGCGAGGATACATCTATCCTGCTTGTAGGACCCGTCCTAGTCTCTTTCAGATGAGGCTTCATGGGGCAAAGAGACGAACCAGCATTGTGGCTGCCTCGACAGTTGCAACAAAATGAGACGATTTTTTCACTTCTTTCAATCTTGACTCTACACTCTCGCGAGTCGTGTTTCTTCACACAATACCGACACCTGGGGTCAAACTGGCATTTCCATACCATATGTCCCCAACGTGAACACTTCATGCACAGTATGGGCTCCTCAATGTATTTTGCAACGTTCCTATAGCCTAGTCCTTGCACAAAAATTTTCTCCGGCGCCTCACCCTTTATCAAGGCAACAACCTGGCTTTGTTTGTCACCACGAACACTGTTCCTCTTTGCCCAGACAACATTATCATTGTTAAGAAGAAGACAGTCAGGATCCAAATAAGTTGGAAACTTGAAAACTATGATCTTTGTGTGCAACATACCTTCTTCTGGAGGAACCATCACTACATTTTCAAAACCAACCGTCGTAAGGCGTTCCACGGCCTGTTCAGTCCCAACTGTTATGTAGGGCCGGTGAAGACCCTCTTTGAAAAGTGGTTCGTA
This sequence comes from Procambarus clarkii, assembly GCF_040958095.1. Lineage (NCBI taxonomy): Eukaryota > Metazoa > Arthropoda > Malacostraca > Decapoda > Cambaridae > Procambarus > Procambarus clarkii. Next base: position 14,001,541 of record NC_091157.1, read on the forward strand.
TACCGTCCACTCCAGCTTTTGGTGGAAATTCAATTGGCATGTTGTAGGGAACAACATCCTCTTCCTGCTATTAAATTGCTTGTCTAGAGTCCTGCTGAGTAGGGTCTCATTCTTTGGTCTCTTTGTAATTTCATCGTCACTCTCACTGTCTCGCTGTCTGTTAATATTTCTCCGTTTCTTTTTGTTCATTGCTACTTCAAACGGTCTGTTATCATCTTGTTTGTCCTCCTCACTACCACTTAGGCATACTGCTTCAGCCATTTTCTCGACACTCATAAGCACTGTCAACAATCGAGAATAAATTCACAATATCCTGTATCACCACGTGCAAAGACGAAGAGTGTGGGGGCAGTACTCAACCTCCCACCAAGCAGCGGACGCCAAGAGCGCCGACACTGCGACCGCACACGACCGTGGTCTGGTCACAACTGATCAAGAAGTCGTCTTATAGTCAACACGAAGTCATCTTGTGGGTGATCGCAGCCATTCACTCCTACAGGAAGACCTGGACAAACTGGAGGAAAGGTCTAGAAAAGGCTGCTGAAGCTCAACTCAGTAAAGTGCAAGGTAAAGAAAATAGGCGAAGGCTGCAATTCACCAGGCAAGACAAGAAATATGAGTTAGAATTAAATATATGAATATAGTAAATAACATCAACGGCGCACAAGGAGAACCGCAGCAGAAGTAGTATGTCCAACTATAAGCAATTGTGCTCAAAGTAAGACTCGAATAAACTGTCGATTAAGAATAGCCGAAATTAAACAAGAAAAAGTGTAATAAACCAATACTATTAAATTGCAAAGTTAATACAGCACAAAGCTTAGGCTGGGAAGGCCAAAGACGCAAGATAATTGCGCTCATAATAAAGAAACCTGGCGTTAACCGTAATAATATGAGCAGTATTTATAATACCATATACAAATTTTTATCACCGGGGACTGACATTAATTGATAAATCCAAGACGTGAAACTTTAAATTGTTAAATAATAAATTTAAAACATCACCGAACAGGGGCGAACTGGAAATAACAAGAGTAAGGTCAAGCACAACATAGAAATCACAGTATAAATAGATGAATAAGTAAACGTCCCACACTGGGAGGAGGAAGTAAGCAGGGAAACCCTAACCTTAACATTAAACCAACATTAACGTAGCATGTATAACAATCACCAGTGGTCAAAAAGGGGGCAAAATCAGGGACTTAACATAAACAACCGTTGCCAAATGTACACTGCAAAATCTTGCCCCGGAACATCAGCAGCCGGAACACCGCAGCTGGAACACCTGCAGCTGGACATCGCAACTGCATCAATATCTGCTGAAGATAAATAAATAGTGGCAACTGGGCACCAGGGAAAACTTCAGTGATAAGTAGAAGTCCCACTGCAAGTCAATTAGAGACCATTAGAACCTGGGAGCTAACGTTAAGGGGAACGCCGGGAACGAGCTAAAGCTGAAGCTTTCCCTTGCCAAAAGAGCTAGGATGTCAGCAGCAGCTGCAAACAACGAAACAGCAACAGCTGTAACGCCGACGGCTGGGACAGCGACAGCTATAACAACAGCAGCTGCCGAAGATACGAAATTAGCAGCAGCGGGCCAAGGGGAAACTGCAGTAGTAAGGAAAGTGCGACTGCAAAACAAATTATGCTCAAAATAATGCTAGAATATAACTCGTTAGAGAAAACGGGATTAATACATGAAGCTGAAAATAATATACAATCAAATACAACAAACTGAAAAGGAATGAATAATAGGCACAACGTCAGCTGGGACGCTTCAGCTGGAACCCTGCCCGCTGGAACTTCGGGGGCTGGAACGTCAGCAGCTGGAACCTCGAGAGCTGAAACGCAGTAGCATGGACATGAACAGATGCGACAGCATCAACTGGAACATCAGGAACAACTTCAGCCGGAGCATGGGAGCTGGTCCAACAACCGCTGGAACGTCAGCAGCTGGACCATGTTCCACCTGAACAGCAGCACGCTGGAACAGCAACAGTTGCACCCACGGCAGCTGAAACACCGACTGCCGGGAACGTCAGCAGCCGGAACACCAACAGCTGCAGCGGCTGGACACCAAAGCTGAGCAACAAAGTAGTAAGAGAGCGGTGGCTCGGACACTAGGGCGGACAGCTGGACCGGCTGCAACAGCCCCAACCGAACATCAGCCGCTAGAACACAGCGGCAGGGACATCTGAATAACATCGCCGGCTTAACTCGTCACAGGAAGAACGTCGGCTGGACATCAACCCCTGAACGACGGCAGCTAAGACGGCAGCGGCTATGACAACCTTCCGGGCTACACCGAGCAGACAAAACGTCTGGATAAATCAGCAGCCGGGAGGCCGCAGATTCTTCCGCACACACCGGGAACTGGTGGCCCAGCCAAGGGCATAGAAACCGAAGTTGGCCTAGGCAAGGGCATAGAACTGAAGGGGCCCCAGCCTGGGGCATAATAAACGAAATGGCCCCAGCCTGCTGGGTATAACGACAGTGGCCCCGTCCTGGGGCATAAACAACTGAAGTGGCCCTATCCTGGGGCATAATAAACAAAAGTGGCCCCGTCCTGGGCATAGAGCTGAAGTGGCCCCGACCTGGGCCACGGTAAACTGAAGTAGCCTCGGCCAGTGGCAGAACTGAAGCGTGGGGCATAAAATGGTAGTGGCCCCGCCCTGGGCCATGATAAACTGAAGTGGCCCTGTCCTAGGGTGTAAGAAACTGAAGTGGCTCTGCCCTGGGGCCTAAGAAACTGAAGTGGCCCCACCCTGGGGCCTAAGAAACTGAAGTTTCAACTCTGAACTCAGAGTTTCCAACTCTGGCCCCAGACATCACTCGGTACCCCTACTCAAATCTCTGAATATGTTAGATATTAAGTCACTGCACATTCTCTCATGTGTATTATACTTATATAAAACGCTGAACTGTAATGCCAATCCTGACCTCAAAAGTTTCATAGAAGGTTGTAACAGAACCCATGAGCACCACACCAGAAATAAATACAGTTTTGATATTCCTAGAGTACGACTTAATCAAACTAGAAATGCTCTACAAATCAAGGGACCCAGAATGTGGAATGACCTTCCCAACCATGTTAAAGACTGTACCTCTCTCAACCAGTTTAAGATAAAAACGAAGCTATACCTAATAAATTCCCTGTAACCTACCTTACCCCTCTATTGTCAACCAATGTCTGTTTTTTTTTTAATGACGCTGTTTGTCGACAGAATTGTATTTGTGCTGCTTTTTCAGCCATGTTCCCCCCCTTTTTATCTCTTTTTTTATTTCGTTCTCAACTCATTTTATTCTTTTTGCTCAATTAGTATTAAGCTTTAGTCATTTAAGTTTATCATGCCCGAAACGCTTTGCGTAATAGTGGCCGTAAACGCCAAAACTCTGCTGGGTTTTAAAATTCATCTGGAAAAGATCATCAGGGCAAATGGAGGGGGGGGGGTCTTTTGACAAGCTGCCGGATTTCTGTCCTCATTGAGGCTACCAGTATTAATGGCCCTACTCTTGACCATTTGGACCAACATAACCTCTCCACTAAATGAACAAATCTCCACTTACTTCAGGAATAATCACCAATAGGACCACAGGCAGGCAGCAGCAGCCTACATTTACCCTACATTTCTTCTAACATTAATAATTGGTAATTATTAGTCTTTATTACTCTCTCATCTACCCTTATCTCAATTATGGTATCTGTGCTTGGGGTTCTACTACCCAAAATCATCTATGTCCTCAAATTAAATAACACAAATCTACTATTAGAACAATAAGTCTTCGTGGTGAAGTGGTAAGACACTCACCTGGCGTTCCGCGAGCGCTTTGTCAAGGTCGCTTAGCAACCCGCTCTCGCACAAGACAGTACATATATGACTTAATGCTTATAGTCACTATTTGGCTGATTAATAAGTACATATGTGGTATATGTCAAGTTATATTTCGTTTTTAAGATACAAACTCTTTCTATGGATTTGCTAAAGACCAGTTTTAATATTAGGAATTTCTTTTTCAGTTTTATTAAACAATAGAGATTTTATACAATATTTGACAATATCCTGTTGTTGTAACAACAGTAATACGACAATGGTTGTACTCTTCAAGTCACTTGTGTTGTCCCGTCTTGAGTACTGCTCAGTACTCACTTCCCCCTTCAGAGCAGGAGAGATTGCTGAAATAGAGGGAATACAGAGAACATATACGGCACGCATAGATGCAATAAAGCACCTAAATTATTGGGATCGTCTCAAAGCGCTCCAAATGTACTCACTAGAAAGAAGACGAGAGAGATATCAAATAATATACACCTGGAAGATACTGGAGGGCCAAGTACCAAATCTACACAGTAAAATAACAACGTACTGGAGTGAACGACATGGAAGAAAATGTAGAATAGAACCAATGAAGAGCAGAGGTGCCATAGGCACAATCAGAGAACACTGTATAAACATCAGAGGTCCGCGGTTGTTCAACGTCCTCCCAGCAAGCATAAGAAATATTGCCGGAACAACCGTGGACATTTTCAAGAGGAAACTAGATTTATTCCTCCAAGGAGTGCCGGACCAACCGGGCTGTGGTGGGTATGTGGGCCTGCGGGCCGCTCCAAGCAACAGCCTGGTGGACCAAACTCTCACAAGTCGAGCCTGGCCTCGGGCCGGGCTTGGGGAGTAGAAGAACTCCCAGAACCCCATCAACCAGGTATCAACCAGGTATCCTGAGTTACTTTACAATTTATTTACATATTTTGGTTATGTTTTATTATTTTTATAAAATTGTAATATCAATATAGGTATAGGTTAAGTACTAATTGTAATTAAGAAGCAATAAGATGCTTATCTTAACATACTAAGAAGGTTAGGTTAGGTCGGTGTTCTCTATTCAGCGTTTCAAGGTAAACTCAAATACTCACAATAAATTAGTATGTCACATATGCATTTATTAATAAGCCAATAGTGACTATAAGCAAGTGCGAGAATGGGTTGCATTTACTGGGCGCAAATCCTTAACTGTAGCCTCTGTTTAACTCAACGGTAAAATGGGTACTTGGTTGTAAAAATGATTCTTTGTGAGGGGTCGTATCCCAGGGACCTGCCCGAAACGCTACGGCTACCAGTGGCTGTACAAGAATGTAACAACTCTTGTATATATCTAAAAAAAAATAATATAATAAATAAATAATAAATATGTTTATTCAGGTAAGGTACATACATACAAGTGATGTTACATTAATGGATTGATATATAGATAGAGCTAGTACATACAATGCCTAAAGCCACTATTACGCAATGCGTTTCGGGCAAGAAAAACATTAATATCTAGAACTTAATACTAATTGAGCATAAAGAATAAAAAGTGTTGAGAACAAATACAAATATTTATTGAAACTTTTAAATATTTATTGTAACTTTCATAAGGGGAGATGAATTCTTGGCCTTTCAAAACAACCTTTGAGCTGTAACAAATGGATTTACAATACAATACAATACAATTTTATTTAGGTAAGGTACATACATACAATAAATATTTACAAGGATTGTTTGACTTATAGGTATAGCTAGTACATACAATGCCTAAAGCCACTATTACGCAAAGCGTTTCGGGCATGATAAACTTAAATGACAAGCTTAATACTAATTGAGCATAATGAGTAGAATGAAAACAAGAAATGAAAACATAGATGAAAAAGCAGCACAAATACAATTAAGTCGACAAACAGCGCTCTTTAAAGAAAAAAAACAGACATTGGTTGACAATAGAAGGGTAAGGTAGGTTACAGGGAATTTATTAGGTATAGCTTCGCTTTTAACTTAAACTGGTTGAGAGAGGTACAGTCTTTAACATGGTTGGGAAGGTCATTCCACATTCTGGGCCCCTTGATTTGTAGAGCATTTCTAGTTTGATTAAGTCGTACTCCAGGAACTCTAATAAACTCTGGCCCCAGACAGCACTCGGCCCTCTCACTTAATAGCCCTACAGAGGTTTAGTGGCTTTAAGCCTAACACTAATCCAATCCTGCCTAAAATATTATACATTTTCTCCTATTTTCACAAACTTAAGTAAAAATCAGAATCTAATTAATCTGAAATCCTCTATGATTAATGAAGCCTACAAAAAATTATAAAACAAATTTCGCGTTATTTCTTCGTATTTTTAACACTCGTTAACAAAGAAAATCATTTAAAATTATTTAGTTTCCCAAGTATGTTAAGATTTGTGGCGGGCCCCGCTGACACAAATGGGGTAGCCCAAAGGGTGAGTAATTAAGACCCTCGCCCGCCCCCTGGTGAACTAACGAGTGTGGGAAAACAAGGGGGTTTGCTATATTAAATGTTTTGTCTATGTCTCGGAAGACAAAGAAGAAAAGTATGTTGAAAGGTTATAACAGGGGGGGGGGGGGGGGGCAGGGCGTTTAAGCTGCCTTTCACTGCTTACTGTTATCATTCCCTCGCTGCTGCTGCCTTCTTTTTCACTCTCTTCGTTGCTTTCATCTTCTCGCATTTACTCTTCTCCCCCACCTTCCTCTCCTCCCCCCACCTTCCTCTCCCTCCCCCACATTTCCTCTCCTTCCCCCATCTTGCTCTCCTCCCCCACCTTCCTCTCCTTCCCCCACCTTCCTCTCCTCCCCCCACCTTCCTCTCTTCCCCCACCTTCCTCTCCTTCCCCACCTTCCTCTCCTTCCCTACCTTCCTCTCTTCCCCCACCTTCCTCTCCTCCCCTACCTTCCTCTCTTCCCCCACCTTCCTCTCTTCCCCCACCTTCCTCTCCTTCCCCCACCTTCCTCTCCTCCCCCCACCTTCCTCTCTTCCCCCACCTTCCTCTCCTCCTCCCCACCTTCCTCTCTTCCCCCACCTTCCTCTCTTCCCCCACCTTTCTCTCTTCCCCCACCTTTCTCTCTTCCACCACCTTTCTCTCTTCCCCCACCTTTCTCTCTTCCCCCACCTTTCTCTCTTCCCCCACCTTTCTCTCTTCCCCCACCTTTCTCTCTTCCCCCACCTTCCTCTCCTCCCCCCATCTTCCTCTCCTCCCCACCTTCCTCTCCTCCCCCCACCTTCCTCTCCTCCCCCCACCTTCCTGACCTCTCCACCTTCCTCTCTTTTCGCTGCCCCTTGCTGCTTCGCTTTAAAAAAATGCTCCAATTACACGATAACTGAACAATTACGCTCTCCAATTACGGCGATAATGACGTTTGTTAAATAGCTGCCGCTAAGTTTGGGCAGTGTACAAAGACAGCCGTGAAGGATAGCTACCCTGAGCCTCCCCCTTATTACCGCAGTTAAGTAGTGCTTCCCTGTGTGCTCGTTACCCAGGGGTACCCATGGGGGAGGAGGAGGGGATGCAGAGTGAGAGAGGGAGCAAGGGAGGGATGGAGGTAGGGAAAGTGGGAGAGTACTTTTGTTACAAGCACTGCGTCAAAGATGATTGAAGTGGTTATACATAAGGCTGAAGTTCTCCATCTTCGCTTGACGCAAGTAAAGCTATGGGTCCAGATAAGGCCAGCCCAAAACTACTACGCAGCTGTGCTGACCTGTTGGCTCCACCTCTCACGTGCCTCTTCCAACTCTCCATAGCTCCAAGAGTTTGGCCCTCCTTATGGAACAAGCGGATGTTGTTCCAGTATACAAAATACAAATAGTATACAAAAGGAAGAGAAATTCCCTGGCTAGTAAGTACAACCAGTGCTTTCAGTTATGGGAAAAAATCTTGAAATATTAATCTCAAAAAAATATGTAATTTGCTGTATTATAAAAAATTGATAACTGATTCGTCCACAGTTGTATGAGACGGAAGAGGCATTGCTGGAGGCATTTGTGTGTGTCACTAAGACACTCTGGAGGGGTCGGAAAGATTGCGACGGTACAGGGATTCCCCAAGGAGGAAGACGCTCGATGATGGCATCGTTAGCCAATGAGGGAAGCACATTAATGACGTGACGTGTCCTGTGCAGAATCTCTGGGATTGGTGGAGACGCCACTTGCCAGTGTGGGGTCGACGAAGACGCATGCAACTCGCAGCTACGTAGAGGAAAGTGCAGTTTTTGTGTCATGGTGAAGTAGAGGGAACTGCGACAGAAACAAGTTCTGTCAGGAAGGAGAGGGAGATTGCGGCGTTAGTCTCGACTTGTGGAACCATAGAAGACGTTTGTTTGTCCTATGTGAATATCCATTGACAGGTGAACCAAGTGCCTCTGTATGACCCCACAATCAAGATAAGAGAATTCGACAGTGGCAGTCGAGAGAAGATATTGTGGGTGACCTGGAAAAGGTAAACCCCAGGCGCCATCTACTGAGTTTTTTTAAGTTTGCCGTATCAAAACACTTCGTATATATTATAATACAGACCATCCTCCTGTTTTGGTAGTACTTATAGTAACGATGAGGACCATAGTATATATTCCGACGTACACCGAAATTAGAAAGTAGAAATTTGGCACTATTGAGTTGGACAAACCCGAAAACTATTTTTTTTTCTTGTCTTGCGAAGGTAAACTAATCTAACCTTTCTAGGCCTAATACACGATATCTGAGGCCGAATATAGTACATGTGTGTGCTATACTAGGCCTAGGAATATTTAAGTTTGTTTTTTTTAGCTTCATTTTTTTTAAAGAATTCCTTACTAGTCAGTATACTACTATCTAAGAGCTAAGTACTTACGAATTCGTGACTATTGACCATCGTTATAATAGGTACTATCTAAACAGGAGGATGGGTTATTTATATAATATGTACAGTGAGAAAATTCGCCTAAAAAATGTGTTATGTTTACACTATTTTCGAACCCAGAAAAATATGGTAAAGGCCTTAACAATTTTGATATACATGTATTACCAGGTGAGGTTTTTGGAAAGAGTTTTTTGTGCCAGAGATAGGGAGAACAAGTTAGGGGGTTTGCAATTCGGGAGCAGGAATTGAAGATATTGTAAACAACATGAATGATATTATGGCTGGAAATGGGAACAAACCCATTATTTGTATCAGTGCCGGTGGAAATGATGTGACGAGTTAGGAGACACTGATACAGAGGTTTAAGACAGCCATATAATTGCTTAGGAGCAAGGGAGGAATCCCGAACATATGTGCCCAACTCGTTGGAATCTGTGGTTGGAGGGGTTTGTTTGGGTTTAAACTGTTAGTAGATAGAAGTATGGAAATGAATATGGGGAAAGGAGACATTCAAAGTATGCGTTGTTGTTGGAACAAAATTGGTAAAAGAAACAGGGAAGGAGAAGGGCCTCAAAATAGTAATGCACTTAAGGTATATTACAAGAACAGTAGGAGTCTAAGAAACAAAATAAACGATTTAAATGCTCTTGTCTGCACAGAAACAAGAGATATTATTGCACATACAGAAACATGAATAAATAAAAAAATAGAGAACTATTAGCTGAATATCAAATAAACGATTTTAAAATATTTCATATAGTAATATTTAATATTACTGTATGAAATATATTTCATATATTAGACTTTAATATATCTAATATATTATTCATATAATAATATATTAGATATATTATTTCATATATTAGACTCCTCTATATATAATATATATATATAGAGGAGAGGGAGTAGCCCTAATGTTAGGGGAAAATTTGAAATGTTGTCTCAAAGAGGGCTGAAAACTGAGCCACACACAGAAACTATTTGGTTAGAAATAAACGAAAAAGCTAAAGGAACTTATAATAGTAGTTATACACAGGCCACCAAACTTAGACAGAATGGAAGCAAAGCATTTAATGGGATGACATATGTAGAGCAACTAGTCCAAACAGTATTTGCATCATGAGTGACTTTAATTTTAGTGGAATAAACTGGCTTAACAAAACAGGGAATAACTAAGCAGAAGATTATCTAATCTTCACTAAAGAGGCACCCTTCTTGAGTTCAGATGGGCACATGTATAAGCAAGTAGGTGAGGTCACCATGGGTTCTCCCCTAGGTGTCCTGTTTGTGAACTTCTACATGGGTACCATGGAGAAGAGAGTCTTAGTTGACATGGGCTTAAAACCCGCCATATACCGCAGGTATGTTGCATTTTTATGCAGGTACCTGATGTCAGACGTTTGTAGCAGCTGAAGGAGGCATTCGAGCAGAATTCTGTGTTAAGTTTCACTTACGAGTTGGAGAATGATGGGAAGCTGCCCTTTCTAGAT
>NC_091157.1:14016694-14157002 GCF_040958095.1 Procambarus clarkii
GTCCAATGATACCGTTGCTTGGGGCTGGTTAAAGTGATCAATGATGTCGCCACCGTACTAAAATTCTTCACAAACCTACGGTAGTAGGAGGCAAACCAAGGAAGCGCAGGAGCTGCTTCCTGGTGGTAGGCTGTGACACATCCCTTGGAGTGTTTCCTTATGAGATGCTCTACGGCCGTAAGTGCCGTACCCCCCTCAAAGCTTTTAAAGATTCGCTATGCTCCAACACCTTCGGTGATTCTCTTCATGTGCCCCAGTTTCTTCAAAACTTGAGGCACATTCTTGAAAGAGTACATAAGTGTGCTAGTAACAATTTAACAAAGTCTCAAACTAATATGAAAATTCATTTTGACAAGCAAAGTAAGATTAGAAAGTTTAATGTGGGAGACTTCGTCTTAGCATATTTCCTATCCCAGGTTCTCCATTCCAAAGCAAATTCTCAGGTCTCTATCGCATCAAGGAATGCAGGAACAACTACAATTACGTTCTAGAGACTCTAGATAGGCGGCGGAAGACCCAACTGTGCCACATCAACCTATTGAAGCATTATAAAGGTATACCTCCCACTGTGTTAATGTTCCTCTCCACCTTCAAGGATCCTTACCTTCACAGTGAGAACTTCCCTGCTTCTCCTCCTGAATGCACTGACTCTGAGTCCGTGCCACTCAACACCGAAATCCTAAAAGATCTTCCCCACTATTTTCAGGACACCCACAGTGCTCCTCTCATCAAAGTCTTCAACCAACACCTGAAGTTGTTCAACAGTGATCCCCAGGAGTGTACGGTAGTTCAGCACAACATAAAGTTACTTCCTGGTACGATGCCGATCCGCCAACCCTTTTTCGCATCAGCCAACAGAAGAAGGAAGCAATGCTTGCTGAGGTACAGTACCTCCTTGACCATGGGCTGGCTGCACCTTATGAGGCCCTGTGGGCCTCATCCTGCATCTTGGTGCGGAAACCTCATGGTAAGGTGCGACTCTGTACTGACTTTCGCAAATTAAATGATGTCACCGTCAAGGACTCCTACCCTTTGCCACGAATCGACGATATCCTTGACATTATCGGTAATGCAACTTATTTTTCACAGATTGACTTGATGGGCTACCACCAAATTAGCCTGACGGAGCAGGCTAAGAAGATATCTGCCTTCACCACTCCCTTTTTGACCCATTTAGGTATGAGCAGCTTCCCTTTGGACTGTGTAATGCCCCGGCCACCTTTCAGAGAGCTGTCAACATCGTTATCCAGGGCCTTGACAACACCTATGCCTGCTTGGTTGACATCGTTGTGGCAACCACCACCTGGGATGAACATCTGCTCCAGCAACAGTGGTTGTTCACCAAGCTCCTTAAAGCCGGCCTCATCATTAATTTGGGCAAGTCTACCTTCTCCAAAGGTAAAGTACGTTACCTTGGTCATGTGATAGGCAGTGGGAACCTAGCTCCCTTAAAAGTTTATCAACAAGCCATTCAGCATTACCCACGACCTACCACCAGGAAGCAGCTCATGCGCTTCCTAGGTCTAGCGTCGTATTATCGTAGATTCGTGAAAAACTTCAGTACAGTAGCAACACCACTCCTTAACTTGACCAGCCCTAAACAACGATATCACAAGACAACTTCACAGTCGGTTGCTTTTGAACAACTGAAGTCTCTATTGTGCACTAATCCCATTCTCGCCTCACCAGATGTTACGATGCCCTTCGTCCTCAATGTCGATGCCAGCAGCACCGGCATCGGGGGTGTCCTTATGCAACAACGTGGCGAAGATATCCTTCCTGTCAGCTACTACAGCTACAAGCTGAAACCTCATCAAAGGAATTATAGCACCACTGAAAAGGAGTTGCTGGCAATCATCCAGAGCATACAACACTATGAACCTTATTTACAATCCTCTCCGGTTTCTGCAGCAGGCCCAGTTCTCCAACCAGCGTCTTCTCTATGTGCTTTATCTGTCTCAGTGTGGAGTTAAAAATGGTAGTCTTAACTTTTTTTGTCTTTATGTGACTGGCATTCCATCTGCCCTAGAGAGACTACGTTACCATCCATTTTTCCCGTCACAAATATTATATTATATTATATTATATTAATATATATATATATATATATATATATATATATATATATATATATACACATATACATATATATATATATATATATATATATATATATATATATACACATATACATATATATATATATATATATATATATATATATATATATATATATATATATACACACATAACTGAAAACTCACACCCCAGAAGTGACTCGAACCCATACTGCCAGGAGCACTCTGCTGGCATACAGGATCCCTTAACCGCTCCAGGATCTCATAACCGCTTAACCGCTGATTACCAATTGAGTGCCGGCGGGGGGATGGAAATAGCCTCGCCTACCATCCTCTTTTGTCCGGTCGTGATGGTTGAGCGGTTAAGGGATCCTGTACGCCAGCAGAGTGCTCCTGGCAGTATGGGTTCGAGTCACTTCTGGGGTGTGAGTTTTCAGTTGCATATAGTCCTGGGGACCATTCAGATACCCACACCCACGTACAGACTGGCGAAACGACTCAACGGCTTGCTGACTCCTTATGTCCCTTGCGCCTTCAGCCTGAAGTCTCCAATGGAATTTGTTGACTTACTGCGGGGAACACGGGCCACAGGGATAAGAGCCTCGTTGGACGTAGAATCACTGTTTACCAACGTACCTGTGGATGAAACAATCGGGATGATAGCCGACAGAGTGTATCGTGATCCGACCTGTACTCCTCTTGACATACCAGAAAATATTCTAAGGAAACTACTCCAAGCTTGTACTAAAGAGGCACCCTTCTTGAGCCCGGATGGACACATGTATAAGCAAGTAGATGGGGTCGCCATGGGTTCTCCCCTAGGTGTCCTGTTTGCAAACTTCTACATGGGTACCATCGAGCAAAAAGTCTTAGTCGACATGAACTTGAAACCGGCCATATACTGCAGGTATGTTGACGATATTTTTACACAGGTACCTGATGTCAGACATCTGCAGGAGCTGAAGGAGGTATTTGAGCAGAATTCTGTGTTGCGTTTCACTTATGAGATGGAGAAGGATGGGAAGATGCCCTTTCTAGATGTAACAGTCATGGAAAGGAGCGGAGTTTTCCACACTGCAGTCTACACTAAGGAAACAAACATAGGAATGTGCCTGAATGCCAACAGTGACTGCCCAGACAGGTACAAGAGGAGTGTTGTTAACGCTTATATCGACCGTGCTCTCAGCCACAGCTCAGAATGGAAGCAAGTCGACGAAGAACTCAGTAGGGCAAGGCAGGTCCTAGTCAACAACGGCTTCTCCAATGGTTTCGTCGAAGACATCATAAGAAGGAAAGTGAAACGCCATGCAACCTCTGAAGAGACAACTAACACAACACCTATACCCCCTATTAGACTATTTTACAGGAACATCTTTTCCACAGCCCATAAAGAATAAAATGGAGGAAAGGGTCCTGAAAGATATTGTTAATAGAAACGTTATCCCTACAGACAAAAATCAGAATATACAACTGACAATTTACTATAAAACCAAAAAAACGGCCAGCCTACTCATGAGAAACTCTCCAGACACAAAGCAGAACGCTTTAAAAGAGACCAACGTCGTCTATGCCTTCAAATGCCCTCTTGGGGACTGTAAGCTCCAAAAAACTCAGTATATAGGCAAGACAACAACATCTCTTTCCAGGCGTTTAACTGATGCATAAGCAACAGGGCTCCATTAAGGAACATATAGTCTCTTCCCACAACCAAACCATCACCAGAGAAATCTTAGCAAACAACATAGAAATCATCGATAGATACAGCGATAGCAGGCGGCTTGACGTCTTGCGAGGCACTACACATCAAGAAGTCAACACCAGCAATCAACAGCCAATTAATGCACAACTATATTCTACCCACTTCACGACTCCGCTCCACTATAGAAGCATCAAGAAATATGGGCCAATGAAAATAGGCCTTCTGCAGTTACCTACCTTTAATACCCATTGTTTCGTGTTCTGTCTTGTGTAAAAGTTTATTTTCACCTCATCCAAAACTATTGTAACATGTCACCTCACCCAAATGTAGGTATAAAAAACTCGAAGATGTTTAAGCTCTATTCATGTTAAAGTTGTGTGTGTGTGTAAACTAAAGTCTTTGAAAATGTAATAAGTTTTACGAAACACGGCTCAAGTGTCGCGTCAGACTAGAAATAAAAATGAATTTTGGATAATTGATTTTTGAATTACCATCAACAGTGAAAAGAAACGTAAGAAAGATCGAGAAAATTCGTGTTAGAATTATTAATCTTATTTTTTCGGTCATATTTAATAATATATGTCTACAGGAAAGACTGCTACCAAAATAACTAATATATATATATATATATTATATATATATAATATATTATATATATATATATATATATATATATATATATATATATATATATATATATATATATATATATATATATATATATATATGTGGGAACCGACCTGTGAGATTTATATTTATTTAATTTATATGAATTTATATTTACGTTAATTTATATACTTCGATAGCAATTTGTATAATATGAGTGGACTGTATTTCTGCGATAATCTCAATCTCACAAATCGATCCTCTACACATTAGGGGGGGGTTAATAGTTTATATATATATGCAGCCAATCAAACTACAAAATTAACTACATACATTGAAGAGGTTCCTTATCTTATAGTACAGCAGGTTAGTCCACCAGGTATAACTAGGGTGTAGCCACCAAATTATCCTCTTTGAGGCAGCTTCCATCACCCAGTAACTGGTGGCACAAAATCTTGCATCCTCGTCTTGACCTGTCAAAAGGGCGCTAACTGTGAAGCCAGAATCCTATATATGACAAGTATTTCAGAGAAAACTGTACATGGAACATGAAGACCTGGCTTAAATACCTTTAGTTTGAGGCTTCCACGTGATCTAACCGGGTCACCCTATATCCTGACATTAATGGCCATAAATGAATGATAAACGGGTTTCGGAAAGAACACTTAACTTGAATTGTAGACATCGTGTTGGAGATGGTACCTTTGGTTTCCATAACACTACGTCCAAGTAAAATTAACAGGAGCCGAATTTGCTCCAGTGTGAGCCTCTGGTCTAGTATAAACAATGGCTGTTTAACACTCCATACTATTGACGTTACTGGCCGACATTGTCCAGATATGATAGGAGCTAAATTTGCTCCACACGTCTCGGAGGTGACACAACAATGGCTGCCCTCCTTCCTCCCTCTGACGCCTGGCTTACATTGTCCACATGTCAGAAAGTGATAGAAGGGTCACATTTACTCTACTTTAATATTGATAATTAAGTTAATTTATATAAGATGTTTTTATGATGGTAAAGTCCAAAGACTAATGTATTTAAGAATAATTCCCACCATAATAGGTGGTGAATTATAATAGTGTGTGGTGATGATATCCCGTTTTCTTTAGACGGTAATTCCACTACAAGTTACGTTTTCTATGGGTAACTTGTTGGTAATACAGCTATTATCTGTATGATATTATTATTAAATGGTGTCGGATTTTCCGACAATATATATATATATATATATATATATATATATATATATATATATATATATATATATATATATATATAATATATATATATATATATATATATATATATATATATATATATATATATATATATATATATATATATGTCGTACCTAGTAGCCAGAACTCACTTCTCAGCCTACTATTCAAGGCCCGATTTGCCTAATAAGCCTAGTTTTCCTGAATTAATATATTTACTATAATTTTTTTCTTATGAAATGATAAAGCAACCCTTTCTCTATGTATGAGGTCAATTTTTTTTTATTGGAGTTAAAATTAACGTAGATATATGACCGAACCTAACCAACCCTACCTAACCTAACCTAACCTATATTTATAGGTAAGGTTAGGTTAGGTAGCCAAAAAAAGCTAGGTTAGGTTAGGTTAGGTAGGTTAGGTAGACGAAAAAACATTAATTCATGAAAACTTGGCTTATTAGGCAAATCGGGCCTTGAATAGTAGGCTGAGAAGTGCGTTCTGGCTATTAGGTACGACATATATATATATATATATATATATATATATATATATATATATATATATATATATATATATATATATATGTCGTACCTAGTAGCCAGAACTCACTTCTCAGCCTACTATGCAAGGCCCGATTTGCCTAATAAACCAAGTTTTCATGAATTAATTGTTTTTCTACTACCTAACCTACCTAACCTAACCTAACCTAGCTTTTTCGGCTACCTAACCTAACCTAACCTATAAAGATAGGTTAGGTTAGGTAGGGTTGGTTAGGTTCGGTCATATATCTACTTTAATTTTATCTCCAATAAAAACAATTGACCTCATGCATAATGAAATGGGTAGCGTTATCATTTCATAAGAAAAAAAATAGAGAAAATATATTAATTCAGGAAACTTGTCTTATTAGGCAAATCGGGCCTTGCATAGTAGGCCGAGAAGTGAGTTCTGGCTACTAGGTACGACATATATATATATATATATATATTATATATATATATATATATATATATATATATATATATATATATATATATATATATATATATATATATATATATATATATATATATGCAGAATAACCACATGTGAAAAATAGAAAATGCTTAACGCGTTTTCGGCGAATTAGCATTCTACTTTGCTATGATGAAGGCGAATTAGCCGAAAACGCGTTAAGCATTTTCTATTTTTCACATGTGGTTATTCTGCATATATATATATATATATATATATATATATATATATATATATATATATATATATATATATATATATATATATATATATATATATATATATATATATATATATATATATATATATATATATATATATATATATATATGTCGTACCTAGTAGCCAGAACTCACTTTTCAGCCTACTATGCAAGGCCCGATTTGCCTAATAAGCCTAGTTTTCATGAATTAATTGTTTTTCGACTACCTAACCTACCTAACCTAACCTAACCTAACTTTTTCGGCTACCTAACCTAACCTAACCTATAAAGATAGGTTAGGTTAGGTTAGGTAGGGTTGGTTAGGTTCGGTCATATATCTACGTTAATTTTAACTCAAATAAAAAAAAATGACCTCATACATAATGAAATGGGTAGCTTTATCATTTCATAAGAAAAAAATTAGAGAAAATCTATTAATTCAGGAAAACTTGGCTTATTAGGCAAATCGGGCCTTGCATAGTAGGCTGAGAAGTGAGTTCTGGCTACTAGGTACGACATATATATATATATATATATATATATATATATATATATATATATATATATGTCGTACACACACATATATATATATATATATATATATATATATATATATATATATATATATATATATATATATATATATATATATGTGTGTGTGCAATAATTGGCTGTTGATTGCTGGTGTTGACTTCTTGATGTGTAGTGCCTCGCAAACGTCAAGCCGCCTGCTATCACTATCTATCGATGATTTCTGTGTTGTTTACTAGGATTTCTCTGGCGATGGTTTGGTTGTGGGAAGAGATTATATGTTCCTTAATGGAGCCCTGTTGCTTATGCATCGTTAAACGCCTAGAAAGAGATGTTGTTGTCTTGCCTATATACTGGGTTTTTTGGAGCTTACAGTCCCCAAGAGGGCATTTGAAGGCATAGACGACGTTAGTCTCTTTTAAAGCGTTCTGTTTTGTGTCTGGAGAGTTTCTCATGAGTAGGCTGGCCGTTTTTCTGGTTTTATAGTAAATCGTCAGTTGTATCCTCTGATTTTTGTCTGTAGGGATAACGTTTCTATTAACAATATCTTTCAGGACCCTTTCCTCCTTTTTATGAGCTGTGGAAAAGAAGTTCCTGTAAAATAGTCTAATAGGGGGTATAGGTGTTGTGTTAGTTGTCTCTTCAGAGGTTGCATGGCTTTTCACTTTCCTTCTTATGATGTCTTCGACGAAACCATTGGAGAAGCCATTATTGACTAGGACCTGCCTTACCCTACAGAGTTCTTCGTCGACTTGCTTCCATTCTGAGCTGTGGCTGAGAGCACGGTCGACATATGCGTTAACAACACTCCTCTTGTACCTGTCTGGGCAGTCGCTGTTGGCATTTAGGCACATTCCTATGTTTGTTTCCTTAGTGTAGACTGCAGTGTGGAAACCTCCGCCCTTTTCCATGACTGTTACATCTAGAAAGGGCAGCTTCCCATCTTTTTCCATCTCGTAAGTGAAACGCAGCACAGAACTCTGCTCAAATGCCTCCTTCAGCTCCTGCAGATGTCTGACATCAGGTACCTGTGTAAAAATGCCGTCAACATACCTGCAGTATATGGCCGGTTTCAAGTATCCTTGGTGTCCTGTTTGCAAACTTCTACATGGGTACCATCGAGCAAAAAGTCTTAGTCGACATGAACTTGAAACCGGCCATATACTGCAGGTATGTTGACGGCATTTTTACACAGGTACCTGATGTCAGACATCTGCAGGAGCTGAAGGAGGCATTTGAGCAGAGTTCTGTGCTGCGTTTCACTTACGAGATGGAAAAGGATGGGAAGCTGCCCTTTCTAGATGTAACAGTCATGGAAAAGGGCGGAGGTTTCCACACTGCAGTCTACACTAAGGAAACAAACATAGGAATGTGCCTAAATGCCAACAGCGACTGCCCAGACAGTTACAAGAGGAGTGTTGTTAATGCATATGTCGACCGTGCTCTCAGCCACAGCTCAGAATGGAAGCAAGTCGACGAAGAACTCTGTAGGGTAAGGCAGGTCCTAGTCAATAACGGCTTCTCCAGTGGTTTCGTCGAAGACATCATAAGAAGGAAAGTGAAAAGCCATGCAACCTCTGAAGAGACAACTAACACAACACCTATACCCCCTATTAGACTATTTTACAGGAACTTCTTTTCCACAGCTCATAAAACGGAGGAAAGGGTCCTGAAAGATATTGTTAATTGAAACGTTATCCCTACAGACAAAAATCAGAGGATACAACTGACGATTTACTATAAAACCAGAAAAACGGCCAGCCTACTCATGAGAAACTCTCCAGACACAAAACAGAACGCTTTAAAAGAGACTAACGTCGTCTATGCCTTCAAATGCCCTCTTGGGGACTGTAAGCTCCAAAAAACCCAGTATATAGGCAAGACAACAACATCTCTTTCTAGGCGTTTAACGATGCATAAGCAACAGGGCTCCATTAAGGAACATATAATCTCTTCCCACAACCAAACCATCGCCAGAGAAATCCTAGTAAACAACACAGAAATCATCGATAGATACAGTGATAGCAGGCGGCTTGACGTTTGCGAGGCACTACACATCAAGAAGTCAACACCAGCAATCAACAGCCAAATATATATATATATATATATATATATATATATATATATATATATATATATATATATACATATATATATATACATATATATATATATATATATATATATATATATATATATATATATATATATTCCATCTCGTAAGTGAAACGCAGCACAGAACTCTGCTCAAATGCCTCCTTCAGCTCCTGCAGATGTCTGACATCAGGTACCTGTGTAAAAATGCCGTCAACATACCTGCAGTATATGCAGGTATATATATATATATATATATATATATATATATATATATATATATATATATATATATATGAGTGTCAGACCACGGAGGAAAATTGAAACAGGAATTTCCTTAAGTACTTTTGTATATTAATGCATCTTCAGAAGATGTGGTTTTACAGATCGAGTACTGGACATAAATAGGCAGGAGAGAATGGTGGAGTGAGGTGAGGTACAATACGTGTACACTGCAGAGGGCCTATTGGCCCATCTGATGCAGCCCATTGGCCCATCTGATGCAGCAACCACACACACAGGCCCACACATAGATAATTATAGCATAAAATAGTAAATATTTACAATGAATTAGTGAGACAAATGTGTTCCAATGATCCTACTTGATCATTAGTAGGATCATTGGAACACATTTGTCTCACTAATTCGAAGTCCTCCAACAATATGAGCTGCTCGAGTTGTTCTTTCGTCTTCACCTTTCGAGATGCACACCATTCCTGAAAAAGTCGTTCCTTGATGTTCGCAAACTCTGTGAACGTGTGCTCGGAGGTCTTCTTCAGGTTCCTGAACTGTTGCCTATAGGCCTCCGGCACCAACTGATAAGCCATGAGCACTACCTTCTTCACAGCGTCGTAATCACTGGAATCATCAAGTGACAACGTGGAGTAGGCAATTTGAGCCTTCCCAGTGTGAGAATTTTGGTGTTACTTGATTAAGTGGGAATAAATGAAATTGGTATAAGGAATTGAGCTCGGAAAATTTCTAAGAATTTTCTTTATTCTTTAACCTTTATTCCTGTCGTGATATTCAATTAGGTCGCCTGAGGAAGGACTTGCTTAGCTAACACACCAGTGTAGTAAGCAGCTCATTCCTCACTTTGGGACCATGTATGAACAATTGACTAGGCGCGAGCAAACGCAGAGACCCCAATAAAAATTGAAATCCCCTCCACTTGAGCCGACGACCTTCGCAATTCGCCGAAGCGAATCTAACGAGTAGGTCCTGGGCTCTCACAACAATAATTTATTGTTGTGTGGTGCCGTATATTTGGTCCATAACTCAGAATCAGTCTCAATTATGATTAGTCGAGTGTGAAGAACACTTGCATAACAATAATAATGTGTGGGGAGTAACGAAAAGACAGAGTTAAACATAACAACTTAGTTTATTCAATAAAGTGCTAACTACTACAACAAAACAAAAATAAATATCAATGACGTTACTCGAAATCCTTCCTGTGACACTATCAATGACAGCTAGACACCAGCCCCTCGGACTGCATAATGAACTAACTCGAACATAAGCGTGACCACAGAGGAATCAACAAGCAAGAACTAACAGATCTATAATCACAATTACAACAAATGACACAGTGGGTTCTGAAACACGTCTCCAGTAACCTCCTAACTGTTCTACGCCTCAGTGCAGTCTACACCTGCAATGGCGGTTGCAATGCAATCAAATCAGTAGTCTTTCAATGACAACAATGACTAATGGGTTCACTGGCAACTCCATCACCCTTCCTCAAATTAATCCTTACGTCAACACTCCGTCCCAGGGACGATCAACAATCAATAACAATTGATTTACGTTAATAACACAATAACATTTACGTTAATTTAATAACTCTTACAACTGTCACTAGTAACGCGGAAATTACACAACACTCTATCCGTCGAGCATTCAGTGAGAAAATCCCATTAATCTCTGTACTCACAGACAGCGGATTAATCTCTTTACTAGTTACGTTAATTTACGTTAATCGGTTACAATGACTCAAGGATGGTAAACTCAGATTTACAATGTCCAACGTGCTTTAGAGTAATTAATTACTATCCTCAAGATCAATAATTAAACAATTAAATACGCAACCTTTCACACTGGCTCAGCAATTTACATTAAGGTATGAATTCCGTCTGAGCCTTCGATACTCAGACCAATTCAGGTGGCTAATAACAGTAATTAGCACCAAGTTTACGTTATTCTAAAATGACGTTACTCCTCCCACGAGTCAATCAAGTGCCGGTACTTCCGGGCAGATAAATAACGACGTTACGTTAATGGAACAATGGAGCCTTCGTGTGAGTCGATCAAACAAGGATCGTGGTTTATTACTTTGACTTCCTGAAACACGTCAATTACCCGGCCCACTGACCGTTAATTACGACAGACAATACTCTAATTCTTATCTGGCTGATGGCTAGGCTCCTTGAGACTACCGTAGCTGCTTGGCAGGAAAGTAAATTAACCCAAGCGTATTCTACGTTACTCAAATTGTCAAAGAACAAATTCTCTTAAAGCAATGGGCGCTCTCTTGGTTACGTTATATTAATTGCCTCGCAATCACCTCACTGAATACTGGACTTCGATGTCCTTCCAGATAACAGGAGAATATATGTGTACCCAAGTACTCGTCTACAGCCGAGTTCACCCACGACAATGACAAATCACAGTGATTTACGTTACAATCCGGTTGCAATGACAATACTGCAGAACCTAGTAAAATAACATACAGGACATGAACCCTCTAGAACACTGCCCCACAATTACTTTACTGGACTGCAATCACATACGGTGATTGCTCAACACTAGCAACAATCACTATCAAATAACAACCCCTTTGCAATAACACACACAGCAAGTACTCTAATTTCTAAATATTAGAATACTAAACAACACTTACTGTTGCAAATGACCAACAGTGCGCTCTAAATAACCCTTTAGAACACAGGTTCACATTTTGCAATCACCACAGTAAATAACACAATAACACTGGGCACCGTGACACTACGATCATATATATATAATTACTGCTGACACATGTAGCCTACAGGTATCAAACGTTATTGGGAACACTAAGGAGATCTCGCACTCCTTAAATCACATGGGTGAGTGATTTATCGATCCCGCAGGCCAATAAACACTACCGAGAATTACGTTACTCGACAGAGCGACGGCTGTCACTGGAGACAGCCTCGTCACTCACCAAATTCTACCAAATATTACGTTAATACTGCAACCACAATACATATATATATAAATCACACTTGTCACGGCCCTGGGAACAATACAAGAAATTAAGATCACACTGTGGTACACTCCACAATAATCATTGCCAGGAATACTGACGTTACACACACTAACCTGAGCGCTCAGTGTTGGAATTCCACACCTGCAAAACTACACATGGAAATATCACTCTGTCCAACGGACGATCAAAGATGATTTAATTACCACAACGGAATAATATAATATTATGTATACTCTGTTCCCGTGTGTACCCACACACACACACATGCAATTTGATCCACATATCCACAGATTTGATCCTGGAGATCCACAGATCTCCAGGATCAGCTCTTGATACTGGTAATGGTCCAAAAGGGCCGCCACTTACGGGCTATTCATGCCCGTGCCACCTTTTGGATGACTTAATCTTCATCAATCTTCCATTTGTATAGATCTACTTGTCTTCACCTGACCCATTACTGGTATAAATCTAACACACCTTGTATTTTCTTTATTTACGGGCTATTCATGCCCGTGCCACCTCTTGGGTGGCTTAATCTTTATCAATCAATCATCAATCTATTTTCTTACCAGTCGCACCTCCACAGATCTCTAGTATCATCTATTGATACTGGTAATGGCTCAAAAGGGCCACCACTTACGAGCTATTCATGCCCGTGCCACGTTTTGGGTGGCTTCATCTTCATCTTAACACATTCATAAGGGAGACATCTCCCGTCATGCAGGGTGCATTCGCACCTCCACAGATCTCCAGTATCAGCTTTTGATACTGGTAATGGCTTAAAAGGGCCACCACTTACGGGCTATTCATGCCCGTGCCACCTTTTGGGAGGCTTAATCTTCATCAATCAATCTATTTTCTTACACGGGAGGCATCTCCCGTCACGCAGGGTGCAGTCGCACCTCCACAGATCTCCAGTATCATCTATTGATACTGGTAATGGCTCAAAAAAGCCACCACTTACGGGCTATTCATGCCCGTGCCACCTTTTGGGTGGCTTAATCTTTATCAATCAATCAATCTATTTTCTTACCACGGTAGACATCTCCTGTCACGCAGGGTGCAGTCGCACCTCCACAGATCTCCAGTATCATCTATTGATACTGGAAATGGCTCAAAAGGGCCACCACTTATGGGCTATTCATGCCCAAGCCACTTTTTGGATGGCTTAATCTTCTCTCTCTCTTTATTTTCTTACACGGGAGACATCTCCCGTCACGCAGGGTGCAGTTGCACCTCCACAGATCTCCAGTATCAGCTCTTGATACTGGTAATGGCTCAAAAGGGCCACCACTTACGGGCTATTCATGCCCGTGCCACCTTTTGGATGGCTTAATCTTCATCTATCTATTTTCTTGCACAGTTATAGGCCCGCTCCTGTGCCAGGTAAGTCCACTACGGGCTCACCATAGCCCGTGCTACTTGGAACAAAAATTTCCAAGTAGCGAATCTTAAACAACAACAGTATTTTCTTATGACTTTAGAACGAAACATGTAGGTTCGAAATGTTGTGTAAATTGTATAAGTGCAATAAATTCTGCAGTTATTTATTTCTTTTTCTTCACCTAGAACGAAGATGACCTTTGGAGAACTCCTCTTCCAGTTAAACCAATTTGCTAGAACATTAGTCAGACGGATAGGAGCCCTAAATAAAAAAATCAATAGAGAATGTGCAGTCATATTCAACGAGATTATATATATATATATATATATATATATATATATATATATATATATATATATATATATATATATATATATATATATATATATATATATATATATATATATATATATATTATTAAATATGACCGAAAAAGTAAGCTTAATAATTCTAACACGAATTTTCTCAATCTTTCGTACATTACGCTTCACTGTTGGAGGTAAATCAAAAATCAATTCTCCAAAATTCATTTTTATTTCTAGTCTGACGCGACACGGGCGCGTTTCGTAAAACTTATTACATTTTCAAAGACTTTTAGTTCACAAATACACAACTGAATAGAACTTACGTATCTCCGATTTTATATCTACATTTGAGTGAGGTGGGAGGGGTGATGTGGCATTAACACAAGACAGAACAAAAGGGGATATTAATAGGGTATTAAAAGTATCAACACAAGACAGAACACAAACAATGGGTATTGAATAGAAGTGTTTGTAGAAAGCCTATTGGTCCATATTTCTTGATGCTTCTATATTGGAGCGGAGTCTTGAGGTGGGTAGAATATAGTTGTGCAATAATTGGCTGTTGATTGCTGGTGTTGACTTCTTGATGTGTAGTGCCTCGCAAACGTCAAGCCGCCTGCTATCGCTGTATCTATCGATGATTTCTGTGTTGTTTACTAGGATTTCTCTGGCGATGGTTTGGTTGTGGGAAGAGATTATATGTTCCTTAATGGAGCCCATTTGCTTATGCATCGTTAAACGCCTAGAAAGAGATGTTGTTGTCTTGCCTATATACTGGTTTTTTTGGAGCTTACAGTCCCCAAGTGGGCATTTGAAGGCATAGACGACGTTAGTCTCTTTTAAAGCGTTCTGTTTTGTGTCTGGAGAGTTTCTCATGAGTAGGCTGGCCGTTTTTCTGGTTTTATAGTAAATCGTCAGTTGTATCCTCTGATTTTTGTCTGTAGGGATAACGTTTCTATTAACAATATCTTTCAGGACCCTTTCCTCCGTTTTATGAGCTGTGGAAAAGAAGTTCCTGTAAAATAGTCTAATAGGGGGTATAGGTGTTGTGTTAGTTGTCTCTTCAGAGGTTGCATGGCTTTTCACTTTCCTTCTTATGATGTCTTCGACGAAACCATTGGAGAAGCCGTTATTGACTAGGACCTGCCTTACCCTACAGAGTTCTTCGTCGACTTGCTTCCATTCTGAGCTGTGGCTGAGAGCACGGTCGACATATGCGTTAACAACACTCCTCTTGTACCTGTCAGGGCAGTCGCTGTTGGCATTTAGGCACATTCCTATGTTTGTTTCCTTAGTGTAGACTGCAGTGTGGAAACCTCCGCCCTTTTCCATGACTGTTACATCTAGAAAGGGCAGCTTCCCATCCTTTTCCATCTCGTAAGTGAAACGCAGCACGGAACTCTGCTCAAATGCCTCCTTCAGCTCCTGCAGATGTCTGACATCAGGTACCTGTGTAAAAATGTCGTCAACATACCTGCAGTATATGGCCGGTTTCAAGTTCATGTCGACTAAGACTTTTTGCTCGATGGTACCCATGTAGAAGTTTGCAAACAGGACACCTAGGGGAGAACCCATGGCGACCCCATCTACTTGCTTATACATGTGCCCATCCGGGCTCAAGAAGGGTGCCTCTTTAGTACAAGCTTGGAGTAGTTTCCTCAGAATATTTTCTGGTATGTCAAGAGGAGTACAGGCTGGATCACGATACACTCTGTCGGCTATCATTCCGATTGTCTCGTCCACAGGTACGTTGGTAAACAGCGATTCTACGTCCAACGAGGCTCTTATCCCTGTGGCCCGTGTGCCCCGCAGTAAGTCAACAAATTCCTTTGGAGACTTCAGGCTGAAGGCGCAAGGAACATAAGGAGTCAGCAGGCCGTTGAGTCGCTTCGCCAGTCTGTACGTGGGTGTGGGTATCTGGCTAATGATTGGCCGAAGTGGGTTTCCAGGCTTGTGCGTCTTGACATTTCCATACGCATATCCAGGTTTATATTCCCCAATGATCTTTGGCAGGTGGAGTCCGGATTTCTTGGCGTTCACAGTTTCGATCAGTTTGTTGACCTTTGCTTTTAATTCGGCTGTAGTGTCCTTCGTATTATTCTGAGGAAACTACTCCAAGCTTGTACTAAAGAGGCACCCTTCTTGAGCCCGGATGGGCACATGTATAAGCAAGTAGATGGGGTCGCCATGGGTTCTCCCCTAGGTGTCCTGTTTGCAAACTTCTACATGGGTACCATCGAGCAAAAAGTCTTAGTCGACATGAACTTGAAACCGGCCATATACTGCAGGTATGTTGACGACATTTTTACACAGGTACCTGATGTCAGACATCTGCAGGAGCTGAAGGAGGCATTTGAGCAGAGTTCCATGCTGCATTTCACTTACGAGATGGAAAAGGATGGGAAGCTGCCCTTTCTAGATGTAACAGTCATGGAAAAGGGCGGAGGTTTCCACACTGCAGTCTACACTAAGGAAACAAACATAGGAATGTGCCTAAATGCCAACAGCGACTGCCCTGACAGGTACAAGAGGAGTGTTGTTAACGCATATGTCGACCGTGCTCTCAGCCACAGCTCAGAATGGAAGCAAGTCGACGAAGAACTCTGTAGGGTAAGGCAGGTCCTAGTCAATAACGGCTTCTCCAATGGTTTCGTCGAAGACATCATAAGAAGGAAAGTGAAAAGCCATGCAACCTCTGAAGAGACAACTAACACAACACCTATACCCCCTATTAGACTATTTTACAGGAACTTCTTTTCCACAGCTCATAAAACGGAGGAAAGGGTCCTGAAAGATATTGTTAATAGAAACGTTATCCCTACAGACAAAAATCAGAGGATACAACTGACGATTTACTATAAAACCAGAAAAACGGCCAGCCTACTCATGAGAAACTCTCCAGACACAAAACAGAACGCTTTAAAAGAGACTAACGTCGTCTATGCCTTCAAATGCCCACTTGGGGACTGTAAGCTCCAAAAAAACCAGTATATAGGCAAGACAACAACATCTCTTTCTAGGCGTTTAACGATGCATAAGCAACAGGGCTCCATTAAGGAACATATAATCTCTTCCCACAACCAAACCATCGCCAGAGAAATCCTAGTAAACAACACAGAAATCATCGATAGATACAGCGATAGCAGGCGGCTTGACGTTTGCGAGGCACTACACATCAAGAAGTCAACACCAGCAATCAACAGCCAATTATTGCACAACTATATTCTACCCACCTCAAGACTCCGCTCCAATATAGAAGCATCAAGAAATATGGACCAATAGGCTTTCTACAAACACTTCTATTCAATACCCATTGTTTGTGTTCTGTCTTGTGTTGATACTTTTAATACCCTATTAATATCCCCTTTTGTTCTGTCTTGTGTTAATGCCACATCACCCCTCCCACCTCACTCAAATGTAGATATAAAATCGGAGATACGTAAGTTCTATTCAGTTGTGTATTTGTGAACTAAAAGTCTTTGAAAATGTAATAAGTTTTACGAAACGCGCCCGTGTCGCGTCAGACTAGAAATAAAAATGAATTTTGGAGAATTGATTTTTGATTTACCTCCAACAGTGAAGCGTAATGTACGAAAGATTGAGAAAATTCGTGTTAGAATTATTAATCTTACTTTTTCGGTCATATTTAATAATATATGTCTACAGGAAAGACTGCTACCAAAATATACTAATATATATATATATATATATATATATATGATATATATGGTTCAATTTGTTTTGCCTGACATTTATGCAACCAACCCTGAGGACAGCACACTCCTAGGTGCTCCTCTTGGAGGGAATGCCTTCGACGAGGTCCTTGGTAAGGAGATCACTGACCTGAAGAGGATGAACGAGAGGATTGAAGACATCGATGCTCATGATGCACTTTACCTCATCACCAGATGCTTGTCCCTCCCCAGGCTGACCTACTTTCTAAGATGTTCGCCATCTTTCAACAATATTAAATTAGAAGAGTACGACAGCTTGCTGAAATCAACACTAGAAAAAGCCCTCAATCTTTCCCTTAGCAACTCACAGTGGAAACATGCCTCCCTTCCTGTCAGACTCGGGGGGCCTTGGCGTACGCACAGCAACACAAATTGCTGTACCAGCGTTTCTGTCCTCTTAAGTAGCGTCTGACAACTTGGTGAAGGAAATCCTACCTGAGCACCTAGTTCAACAAGCAAGGGTACATGATCCCAGCTTCACAGACTGCACAACCAAATGGGTCTCTCTCGCAAGACCAGCACCCCAACCACCGCCTTTTGAAGCCCATAAGCAATCCAGCTGGGATCGCCCCATTGCCAACCAAGAAGCTGCGACAACACCACATGACACTGCCCGACTTAGAGCTGTAGCAGCTCCCCATGCAGGCGACTTCTTATTAGCAACCCCAATGTCAGCAACCGGCACCCGTCTCACACCGCAGGCCTTCCGAATTGCCGAGTCCCTCTGCCTCGCTGCCCCAATCCACACCGAATACAGGTGTATTTGCAGCGAGGCAGAGGTCGACATGTACAGACGGCATGGCCTCCTCTGCCAAAGGACAGGAGGATGGCATGCAAGACACGGCGAGGTTAACGACATTATTAAGAGAAGCCTTACCACAGTCGGTTGTCCAGCAGAGAGAGAGCCCCGTTATCTAATGTCCCGCAACTCTGATGAACCTGCCGGTCGCCCAGACGGAATCATGGTGAACCCCTGGAAGAATGGTAGACAGTTGGTGTGGGACTACACATGTATTTCAACTTTAGCCAACATCTATGTTGACTTCAGTGCTACATAAGCAGGAGGAGCTGCCAATCACCGGGAAGCAGCCAAGTCACGTAAATACAGAGACCTTGAGCACCACTACAATTTTGTCCCCATTGCCTCAAAGACACTTGGTGCCTGGGGTAAAAGTGCTGCTAGCTTTTTGAAGGAGTTGGGGTCTAAGCTAATCGAAACAACTAGAGACCCTAGAGCTGCCAGTTTTCTCTTTCAGCGCCTTAGTGTGGCAGTCCAGAGAGGAAATGCTCGCTGCATCCATGGTTACTGCCCGCCATCTGAGCTGGAGGAGCTATACAACTTGTGACAAGCAGCCTTGTACCCTGCATGTAATCAATATTGTAATTTTTTTGTGTAATGACATTTTCAAATAAAGTCAGATAAATATACACACATACCAAAAGAATAGGGGTGGTAGGAGAAGAAAATATCAGTGTTCAGTGAGGATCTACAAGGTCTTCTCTGAGTACTCTTTATTTTCTTCTCCGAAGCTATGGGTCCCTACACTTGCACCAGAGGTGGTACGCCTTCTATATAAAAAAATTATATTAATATATATATATATATATATATATATATATATATATATATATATATATATATATATATTTAATTTATATATATATCTTTGGCAGTTTCATATTCCTTATGTTCTTAAGTAATATGAACGTCTGAATCCGCAATACATATGTTTTATGTATATCTTTAGTGTTTGCTGATTCTACTGACGATATAATAAAAAACGTGCTTTTACTAATGAAAGGTTTGGGATTTTTGCGAAAATTATGAATTTAGTTATGATAGTGGTCACGTGACTAGAATAGCTACCACATGAAGATAATTACGCCATGGATACTTCACCCAGCTCGATAGTGATCCCGAAGTCAACTTAATAACAACATCTGCAGCATTAGCTTGATGATTAAGGTAATTAATTGTAGTTATATTTTAAATAATAAATATCGTGGTAAACAAACATCGTGGTTTTCGTTTTTACAATGTTGTCGTGGACAAGGCAACGTTGCTGTGTTTGACCAACTCTGAGGATTTTAATAAACTGATTACATTCATCAACGCATGACCCGACTTCTTGCCTGAGGTCACTTGACCAGCTCGGGGTCAACACGTCACGACCATTAGAGTGCCCTGATGAGGTCTTGTGGCACGGAAGCACTGGTCAAAATTGTATAATTATTCTTCTGGCATTTTTGTATTCATTTGTCACACGACACTTGTTTGAACAGCCACTCTTGTGTGACAAATTATTTCAACAATTCCAGATGAAGAATAATTCAATTCTGACTAGTTCTTTCGTGCCATAAAACCATATATATATAAATACACACACACACACACACACACACACACACACACACACACACACACACACACACACACACACACACACACACACACACACACACACACACACACACACACACACACAAAGACTTGGAAGAGAGAAAAAGACTTGGGGAGGGTTGATATCACGCCAGACCTGTCCCCTGCAGCCCATATCAAGAGCATAACATCAGCGACATATGTCATGTTGGCTAACATAAGAGTGGCCTTTAGAAACTTGTGTAAGGAATCATTCAGAACTTTGTATACCACATATGTCAGGCCAATTCTGGAGTATGCAGCCCCAGCATGGAGTCCATTCCTAGTCAAGCATAAGACTAAACTGGAAAAGATTCAAAGGTTTGCCGCCAGACTAGTACTCGAACTGAGGGGTATGAGCTACGAAGAGAGACTGCGGAAATTAAACCTCACGTCAAAGGAACTGATAATGGTAGATAAAGAGGTGGAAACAGATACACAGGTGGAAACTGAGTGCCCAAAATGAGCCACAGAGATATTAGAATTTGTTTTCTTTTTTTAGTGTCAGTGTGATTGACAAATGAAATGCATTAGGCAGTGATGTGGTGGAGGCTGACTCCATACACAGTTTCAAGTGTAGATATAATAGAGCCCAGTAGACTCAGGCACCTGTACACCAATTGATTGACAATTGAGAGCCGGGACCAAAGAGCCAGAGTTCAACCCCCGCAAGCACAAATAGGTGAATACAAATAGGTGAGTACACACAACAGTGAAAGAACAGGTGATGTAACTTACATCACATAACTTATTAACGGGTGAGGACAGGTACACAGAGAATGATAAAGAGGTGTGTGAAGAACTCAACAAGAGGTTCCAGGAGGTCTTCACAATGGAACAAAGTAAGGTCACTGTTCTAGGAGAGATGGCAGTAAACCAGGCGGCCTTGGAAGGGTTCGATATTACAAGAGATGAGGTCAAGAGGCATCTGTCAGATCTGGACGTGAGAAAGGCTGCTGGTCCAGACGGAATCTCACCATGGGTATTGAAAGAATGTGCAGAAATACTTTGCTTGCCACTCGCCATAGTGTATAGTAGGTCACTGGAACCGGGAGACCTACCAGAAATATGGAAGACGGCTAATGTAGTCCCAATCTACAAAAAGGGTGACAGACAAGAGGCACTGAACTACAGGCCAGTGTCCTTAACTTGTATACCATGCAAGGTGATGGAGAAGATCGCGAGAAAAAACAAATAACACATCTGGAGAGAAGGGACTTCGTGACACACCACCAACATGGGTTCAGGAAGGGGTAAATCTTGCCTTACTGGCTTAATACAATTCTACGATCAGGTGAAAAAGATTAAGCAGGAAAGAAAAGGATGGGCGGACTGCATTTTCTTAGACTGTCGGAAAGCTTTTGACGCAGTACCGCAGAAATGGCTGATGTATAAGCTGGAGAAAGAGGCAGGAGTATCTGGTAGGGTGCTCCAGTGGACAAGGGAGTACATAAATAATAGGAAGCAGAGAGTTACAGTGAGGGGCGAGACCTCAGATTGGCGTGAAGTCACCAGTGGAGTCCTACAGGGCTCTGTACTTGGCCCTATCCTGCTTCTGATATGCGTAAATGATCTCCCAGAGGGTATAGACTCATTCCTCTCAATTTTTGCTGAAGATGCCAAAATTATGAGAAGGATTAAGACAGAGGAGGACAGCTTGAGGCCTCAGGAAGACCTGGACAAACTGAAGGAATGGTTACTAGAGTTTAACCCAAGCAAATATAATGTAATGAAGATAGGTGCAGGGAGCAGGATGCCAGATACATCATTTGGGAGATGAAATTCTTCAAGAATCAGAAAGAAAGACTTGGGAGTCGATATCACGCCAGACCTGCCCCCTGAAACCCATATCATGAGGATAACATCAGCAGCATTTGTCAGGTTGATCAACATAAGAACGGCCTTTAGAAACTTGTGTAAGGAATCATTCAGAACTTTGTACACCACATATGTCAATCCTGGAGTATGTAGCTCCAGCATGGAGTCCATATCTAGTCAAGCAGAAGACTAAACTGGAAAAGGTTCAAATTAAGGTTTGCCATCAAACTAGTACCCGAACTGAGGGGTATGAGCTACGAGGAGAGAATACGGGAATAAAATCTCACGTTAAATTAATTGATAGGGTAGAAAAAAACAGTTTATTTAACACAAGGGGCACACGCACTAGGGGACACAGGTGTAAACTGAGTACCCAAATGAGCCACAGAGATATTTGAAAGAAGTTTTTTAGTGTCAGAATAGTTGACAAATGGAATGCATTAAGAAGTGATGTGGTGGAGGCTGACTCCACACACAGTTTTAAATGTAGATATGATAGAGCCCAGTAGGCTCAGGAACCTGTACACCTGTTGATTGACAGTTGAGAGGCGGGACCAAAGAGCCAGAGCTCAACCCCCGCAAGCACAACTAGGTGAGTACACACACACATACACACACACACACACACACACACACTGGAGGAGTGTCACTAGCGGAGTACCACAGGGTTCAGTTCTTGCGCCCTGTAATGTTCATCGTCTACATAAACGATCTACCAAAAAAAATACTGAATTATATGAACATGTTTGCGGATGATGCTAAGATACTGGCGAAGATAGGAGGCGCAGACGATTGTAATGTCCCTCAAATAGATCTAGATAATATAAATGCTTGGAGCGTCAAGTGGCAAATGGAATTCAATGCGAATATATGCCATGTTATAGAATGTGGAATTTCAGAAAATAGACCACATACAACTTATAAACTATGTGGAAAGAAGTACAGAACTCTAATAAAGAACGAGACCTAAGGGTGATTTTGGACAGTAAGCTGTCGCCAGAGGAACACAAAGAGCATTGTGAGAGGAGCGTATGCGTCGCTTTCCAACTTTAGACTTGCTTTTAATTATATGGATGGTGAAATACCAAAGAAACTGTTCATGACTTTTGTGAGACCAAAATTGAAATATGAAGTAGTTGTATGGTGCCCAAATCTGAAGAAGCACATACACAAATTGGAAAAAGTACAATGGCATGCTACAAAATGGCTTCCGAAACAAAACGAGTTACTGGGAAAGACTAGAGGCATTAAACATGCCAAAACTAGAAAATAGAAGAAAAAGAGGTGACAGAATTTTTGTAAGTGGTGATCATAACAGGAATCGACCAAATTGACAAAGAGGAATTCAAGAAACCAGCAACTTTACGAACGGTTTTGGCCCTTGGTTGAGGCCAAAACGGTCAGTAGTTTCAAAGCGTTATACGATAAAGTGTACTGGGAAGACGGGACAACACGAGCATAGCTCTCATTCTGTAACTACATTTAGGTAATTACATGCAAATTATTATAAACATTATATATATATATATATATATATATATATATATATATATATATATATATATATATATATATATATAATATATATATATAATATATATATATATATATATATATATATATATATATATATATATATATATATATGTATATATATATATATATATATATATATATATATATATATATATATATATATATATATATATATATATATATATTAGTATATTTTGGTAGCAGTCTTTCCTGTAGACATATATTATTAAATATGACCGAAAAAGTAAGATTAATAATTCTAACACGAATTTTCTCAATCTTTCGTACATTTCTTTTCACTGTTGGAGGTAATTCAAAAATCAATTCTCCAAAATTCATTTTTATTTCTAGTCTGACGCGACACTTGAGCGCGTTTCGTAAAACTTATTACATTTTCAAAGACTTTACACATACACAACTGAATAGAACTTACATATCTCCGATTTGTTTATATCTACATTTGAGTGAGGTGGATGGGGTGAGGTGGTATTTAATAGGGTATTAATTTCATCAACACAAGACAGAACACGAAACAATGGGTATTGAAATGGAAGTGATTGTAGAAAGCCTATTGGTCCATATTTCTTGATGCTTCTATATTGGAGCGGAGTCTTGAGGTGGGTAGAATATAGTTGTGCATTAATTGGCTGTTGATTGCTGGTGTTGACTTCTTAATGTGCAGTGCCTCCCAAACGTCAAGCCGCCTGCTATCGCTGTATCTATCGATGATTTCTGTGTTGTTTACTAGGATTTCTCTGGCGATGGTTTGGTTGTGGGAAGAGATTATATGTTCCTTTACATACATACATTACATTCTTGTAAAGCCACTATTACGCGTAGCGTTTCGGGCAAGGTCCTTAACCCTAATTTCCCCGGAATACGACCCCGCCGAATCGTTTAACAACCAGGTACCCATTAACTGCTGGGTGAACAGAGGCTACAGTTAAGGATTGGCGCCCGGTCAATCCTCCCCGGCCAGGATTCGAACCCAAGGCAAGGCGCTTGCGAAACGCCAGGCGAGTGTCTTACCACTGCGCCACAGAAACTCCTTAATGGAGCCCTGTTGCTTATGCATCGTTAAACGCCTAGAAAGAGATGTTGTTGTCTTGCCTATATACTGGGTTTTTTGGAGCTTACAGTCCCCAAGAGGGCATTTGAAGGCATATATATATATAATATATATATATATATATAATATATATATATATATATATATATATATATATATATATATATATATATATGTATATATATATATATATATATATATATATATATATATATATATATATATATATATATATATATATATATATATATATATATGCGAACAAGCCTGAATGGTCCCCAGGCATATATGCAACTGAAAGCTCACACCCTAGAAGTGACTCGAACCCATACTGCCAGGGTATGGCAGGTGACTCGAACCTCTGCAATTGGTGTACAAGACACCTTTACCACTCAACCAACATGACCGGACAAAAGATGATGGTAGCCGAGGCTAATTCCCCATCATCGTTGGTCGAGTGGTTAAGGTGTCCTGTACACCAGTTGCAGAGTGCTCCTGGCAGTATGTGTTCGAGTCACTTCTGGGGTGAGAGTTTTCAGTTTATATATATATATATATATATATATATATATATATATATATATATATATATATATATATATATATATATATATATATATAAAATAAAAAAATAATAGGGGTGGTAGGAGAGGAAAAGATTAAAGTATTCAGTGAGAATCCACAAGGTCTTCTCTGAACACTATTTATTTTCTTCTTCGAGGATGTGGGTCCCTTTAATTAAACCAGTGGTGGTACCCCTATATATATATATATATATATATATATATATATATATATATATATATATATATATATATATACATACATACATACTACAAGAGAGAATGTCTCTTCAAAGATGGAGGCCACACGGTTTGGGATAGCGTCACCCAAATTGGCAGAGGGAATGGTCTGGGTTACGGGATGAACATAGGCTGGTCGCGATCGCCCGAATTCAAAAGAGAACAGTGGGCCAGTGCTACATTTATACCCTCACGACGATTATTGGTACTATTGGACAGCTAATTAATAATGATGATAATGTTTATTAAAAATAATGTATGTGTACAAAGAACATAAGAGAAATGTATAAATGTAGTGACAGGAGTTACACAAACTAATGAAGCCACTATAAGGCAAAGCATTTCGGGCAAAACTTATAATATAGAATAAAATTACATAAAGGTTTGAGGGGGTAAAACACTTAATAATAAAGGAGAAGCAAGCTAACAAAATGAGAACGTTCTAGGAAAATAATAAAGGACTACAAAATAGGTGATACTTAAGGATGACATGCATAGACTATTACATTATGGAATCAGTAGTTCTAGCAACAGGTACAATAGTTTATATTAATAACGGAATGGAAATACAAGGTGTAGTTTAGAAAAGCAAATGGACTCTTTCTCGTAACATTTTATTGAACATAACAGAACGTAGAGTAATATAATATAATTTAAGGTTAATTGGGCAAACATTTAAAAATAAACAAGAATCATAAAGGACATAATGGGGGACTAACCCTATTAATGGGCAACTTACCATAGGACAGTAGACTGGATAATTGCAACATACTAACTCAAGAAGGTAGCAAGATGACATTGGGAGTATGCTAAATGGCTGACAGCAGCAGCAGAGGAAGTTGCAGATAGTTGACCATAGTTGACCTATAATGTGGTCAATGCGGCATCAGAAACCCAAACCCTAATAATGGGGACTTTAACCATCGGACCATAGATCGGGTAAATCTAACATCACAAGCAGAAGGACAACAATTTCTAGACCTTGTGCAGGACTCCTTTCTCATACAGCATGTGGTAGAGCCCACACGAGGTAACAGCATACTACATCATGTGCTAACAATAAAAGAGGCATGATTGATCAAATTCAGGCAGGGGGGGGGGGCAAGCTACCCCTCATGTGATCTGCATATGTTGAGATGGACTACGAATATAGAACCCCAATTACACGACGACCCCCACTATAAAACTATGGTGAAGGAGCTGGTACTCACTGACACACATGAGTACAAACACCACCTCATCCACACACACACTGTGAGCTGTGTCACTCACCCACCACCCACAGCCACGCCCACCTTACGACCTTCGCTTCAGTAATTTCCTTAAAAGGACCAATGAACGCCTTTGTCCTGGCGTTGATTTATGAGGTCCATTAGACGGGTGCAAGAAACGGCAGCTCCCCCGTCCTCATTTATCACTGTTGGTTGTTCCGCCCGCCGCGCTCTCTGCACCACTAATATAATCAACATTCAACCTATCACTCAGTTAATTAAACAAATGAAAGAACAACATAAGAAATGAATGCCCAGGAGCCAGTGTGGGGCCAGCAAAAGGTGTTTGGCTAAGATTGGGGTGGGGTGGCTAAGATTAGGTGTGGGTGGCTAAGATTGGGTGTGGGAGGCTAAGATTGGATGTGGGAGGCTGAGACTGGGTGTGGGTGGCTAAGATTGGGTGTGGGTGGCTAAGATTGGGTGTGAGTGGCTAAGATTGGGTGTGGGTGGCTAAGACTGGGTGTGGGTGGCTAAGACTGGGTGTGGGAGGCTAAGATTGGATGTGGGTGGCTAAGATTGGGTGTGTGTGGCTAAGATTGGGTGTGGGTGGCTAAGATTGGGTGTGGGTGGCTAAGACTGGATGTGGGAGGCTAAGATTGGGTGTGGGAGGCTAAGATTAGGTGTGGGTGGCTAAGATTAGGTGTGGGTGGCTAAGATTGGGTGTGGGTGGCTAAGATTAGGTGTGGGTGGCTAAGATTAGGTGTGGGTGGCTAAGATTGGGTGTGGGTGGCTAAGACTGGGTGTGGGAGGCTAACATTGGGTGTGGGTGGCTAAGATCAGGTGTGGGTGGCTAAGATTGGGTGTGGGTGGCTAAGACTGGGTGTGGGAGGCTAAGATTGGGTGTGGGTGGCTAAGATTAGGTGTGGGTGGCTAAGATTGGGTGTGGGTGGCTAAGATTAGGTGTGGGTGGCTAAGACTGGGTGTGGGAGGCTAAGATTGGGTGTGGGTGGCTAAGATTGGGTGTGGGTGGCTAAGATTGGGTGTGGGTGGCTAAGACTGGGTGTGGGAGGCTAAGACTGGGTGTGGGAGGCTAAGATTGGGTGTGGGTGGCTAAGATTGGGTGTGGGTGGCTAAGATTGGGTGTGGGAGGCTAAGATTGGGTGTGGGTGGCTAATATTGTGGGTGGGTGGCTACGATTGGATGTGGGGTGGCTAAGATTGGATGTGGGGTGGCTAAGATTGGGTATTGGAGGAAAGACTGGATATGAGATGCTAAGATTGGGTGTGGGGTGACCAAGGGGGGAGGGTGGCTTAGAGTGGGTGTGGGTGGCTTAGAGTGGGTGTGGGTGGCTAAGTTTGGACGTGGGAGACTACGATTGGGTGTGGGGTGGCTAAGATTGAGTGTGGGGTGACTAAGACTGGGAAGGGGTGGCTAAGATTGGGTGTGGGGTGGCTAAGATTAGGTGTTAGTGGCTAAGATTAAGTGTGTGGGAGGTTAAGATTGGAGGTGGGTGGCTAAGATTGGATGTGGGTGGCTATGATTGGATGTGGCTGGCTAAGATTGGATGTGGGTGGTTAAGATTGGGTGTGATTGGCTAAGATTGGATGTGGGTGGCTAAGATTGGATGTGGGTGGCTAAGATTGGATGTGGGAGGCTAAGATTGGATGTGGGAGGCTAAGATTCCATGTGGGTGGATAAAATTGGGTGTGGGTTACTGAGATTGGATGTGGGTGGTTAAGATTGGGCGTTAGAGGCTACGATTGGGTGTGGGGTGGCCACCAGTGAGTGTGGACGGCCACCAGTGAGTGTGGGTGCCCACCAGTGAGTGTGGGAGGCCACCAGTGAGTGTGGGTGGCCACCAGTGAGTGTGGGTGGCCACCAGTGAGTGTGGGTGCCCACCAGTGAGTGTGGGAGGCCACCAGTGAGTGTGGGCGGCCACCAGTGAGTGTGGGTGGCCACCAGCGAGTGTGGGTTGCCACCAGTGAG
The DNA here is from genome assembly GCF_040958095.1 of Procambarus clarkii. NCBI lineage: Eukaryota > Metazoa > Arthropoda > Malacostraca > Decapoda > Cambaridae > Procambarus > Procambarus clarkii. The sequence goes on from NC_091157.1 coordinate 14,045,654, forward strand.
TGTTAGTGGCCACCAGTGAGTGTGGGTGGCCACCAGTGTGTGTGGGTGGCCACCAGTGAGTGTGGGAGGCCACCAGCGAGTGTGGGTTGCCACCAGTGAGTGTTGGTGGCCACCAGTGAGTGTGGGTTGCCACCAGTGAGTGTTGGTGGCCACCAGTGAGTGTGGGTGGCCACCAGTGAGTGTGGGTGGCCACCAGTGAGTGTGGGAGGCCACCAGTGAGTGTGGGCGGCCACCAGTGAGTGTGGGTGGCCACCAGTGAGTGTGGGCGGCCACCAGTGAGTGTGGGTGGCCACCAGTGAGTGTGGGTGCCCACCAGTGAGTGTGAGTGGCCACCAGTGAGTGTGGGTGGCCTACGGATGGCCACGCCTGCACACCTGCCTTGACCCAGCCACACAATCTTGCCATCAAGGAATTAATTATTTAAAGCAAAAGCATTTCTCAATATTCTTAATTCGGATTGATAAGATTAAGCTGCATTTCAATATATCCAAACAAGAATATTTCTCTATTAAGAACTAAGAGGTCACCCGGCGTTGCCCGGGTACCCCAGTCTCCCATCTGTCCATCTATGTATCCATCCGTCTATTTTTTATATCAATCCATGCATCCATCTACCTATCCATCCATCTATCTATCGCATTTTTCAATCCATGCATCCATCCATCTATGCATCTTTTTATCATCTATCAATTCATCTATCCATCTACATAACCATTTGTTCATAAATCAATTCATCAATCCATATATCTATCCATTTACCCACATCTCTATCTATCTATCCGTCCGTTTATACATCGAACCATCTATCCATCCATCTATCCGTCCCTCCAATTATATATCATTCAACCTTTCTATCCATCCATCTGTGTATCCATATTTCCATAATCCTATCTATTCACCGTGCTTTCTATCCGTTATCCTATCTATTGATCTCGCTTCTATTCATCTATTCATTTACCTATCCATATATCTATCAGTCTAGCTAACCATCTGTCGTTTCTCCAATTATTATTTCTATCCATATATCTACTCATTTATCTATCCATCCATCTACTCATCTGTCTATTTAACTATATCCGTTTATCTGTCTAACCATCCATTTATCCATCTATCCCTCTAGCTATCGACTTATACATCCATCTATCCTTCCATATATCCATTTATCTGTCAATCCATCATTCTATCTGTCTATCTATTCATCTTTGACACTATATCTGTCTCTATCTCTGTTGCTTTCTGTCTGTGTCAATCTCTGTCTGTATGCCTGTCTCCCTCTGTGTCTGGTCCGTCTGTGTCTCCCTCTGTCTCTCTTATAAAAACAAAACATAATTGTCTATTATTACCGTCTGGGTGGACGCTGGAGAGAGGAACTTAGCAGAGTGAAATATTTAACAGAATAGTCACCCCCATTATGATGAAAATGTCAAGGAGCTTGAGAAACCTTTGAAGCTGTGGGTTGCATCGGTTTTATGCCATTACGGCCAAAATATATATAGCAGGAAATTTCTGATAATTTTCCCATGATCTGTAAATAATGGTGTTATAAGAAAAAAATGGTTTTAATTGTTTGTTTTTTAAATATTTAGTTGCGTAGCTGGCGGGGAATGACAAAAATCGTCGTGGGGGTCTGATTGTGACCCAGGCACGCTGTTCCCTTTTATTTTCTGGCAACCCGGTCCGGCCTATATTCATCCCGAACCCAAGACTATTTCCCTTACAAATTTGTGTAAGGCAGGTCCCAGGCGTCTGGTCTCCAACTTTGGACAAATACACAGACATTCTCTGTTATAGTATGGATTCAGTAAATTCTATTTGACTAAAATACTGCAGCTATTTAATTGGTTTTGATGCACCGTTTTGATAAACTAAATTCCTGAGCTTATGACTTATCCTAAAGATTTCTAAATAAGATTATCTGTCATCCCAGCGGAAACGTCCTTTAACGGTCCTGCACACGTTTCCATCATCCTATGTCTGTGAATAGTCCGATGGCCCTGAGTCTGCTTCCCTCCTCCCCACACACGTGACTGAGCCAGTGCTGGCGATATTCCGGAGAGATCCCCTCCCACTCGCGCCGTGAACCCATGGTTGGCCTCGAGAGTCCTACAGTTTCTCGGCCTTCTATGTATTAGGTCTTTCGTAAGGCAGGTTACGAAGGCATGCTTCCAAAGCATGTCTGGTACTTGGACCTTCATCCATTCAGGACGTAGAGGAAGTGTCAGGCAGCAGACAAGGAGGGGCAGTGTTAGCCGGCAGACAAGGAGGGAAGGCGTCAGTCGGCAGACAATAAGGGGAGGTGTCAGCCGGCAGACAAGGAGGGGAGGTGTCAGTCGGCAGACAATAAGGGGAGGTGTCAGCCGGCAGACAAGGAGGGGAGGTGTCAGCCGGCAGACAAGAAGGGGAGGTGTCAGTCGGCAGACAAGGAGGGGAGGTGTCAGCCGGCAGACAAGGAGGGGAGGTGTCAGCCGGCAGACAAGGAGGGGAGGTGTCAGTCGGCAGACAAGGAGGGGAGGTGTCAGCCGGCAGACAAGGAGGGGAGGTGTCAGCCGGCAGACAAGGAGGGGAGGTGTCAGTCGGCAGACAAGGAGGGGAGGTGTCAGCCGGCAGACAAGGAGGGAAGGCGTCAGTCGGCAGACAAGAAGGGGCAGTGTCAGCCGGCAGACAAGGAGGGGAGGTGTCAGCCGGCAGACAAGAAGGGGAGGTGTCAGCCGGCAGACAAGAAGGGGAGGTGTCAGTCGGCAGACAATGAGGGGAGGTGTCAGTCGGCAGAGAAGGAGGGGAGGGGTCAGTCGGCAGACAAGAACGGGAGGTGTCAGTCGGCAGACAAAGACGGGACCTGCAAACCACTAGAAAGAAAGGGACGTGTCAGTCAGCAGACAGGAAGAGCAGAAACATTCAGTCACCATTGAGATAAGACTGAGGCAGAATAATTTAAGTCTCAGGTAATTCCCCAACAGACTGACACCTGACATTATGATTGAAGGAGGAGCGCTTTTTGGCGGACGATTCACGTTCCCTGTCCCCAGAGATCAGCCCCCTCCCTGGACACACTGTTAGGACCATGAAGCCCCCCCTCCTCCTTGGATAATGTGGTGACCATGTAGCCCCCTCCCTGGACACACTGTGGGAAACCATGTAGCCCCCTCCTCTCTGGACACACTGTGGGGACCATGTAGCCCCTCCTCCCAGGACACACTATGGGGACCCTGCAGCCCCCTCCTCCCTGGACACACTGTGGGGACCCTGTAGCCCCCTCCTCCCTGGACACACTGTGGGGACCATGTAGCCCCCTCCTCCTTGGACACAATGTGGGGACCCTGTAGCCCCCTCCTCCCTGGACACACTGTTGGGACAATGTAGCCCCCTCCTCCCTGGACACATTTTGGGGACCCTGTAGCCCCCTCCTCCCTGGACACACTGTGGGGACCATGTAGCCCCCTCCTCCCTGGACACTGTGGGGACCATGTAGCCCCCTCCTCCCTTGACACACTGTGGGGACCATGTAGCCCCCTCCTCCCTTGACACACTGTGGGGACCATGTAGCCCCCCTCTTCCCTGGACACTGTGGGGACGATGTAGCCCCCTCCTCCCTGGACACACTGTGGGGACCATGTAGCCCCTCCCTGGACACTGTGGGGACAATGTAGCCCCCCTCTTCCCTGGACACACTGTGGGGACCATGTAGCCCCCCTCCTCCCTGGACACACTGTGAGGACACACTGTGAGGACACACTGTGAGGACCATGTAGCCCCCCTCTTCCCTGGACACACTGTGGGGACCATGTAGCCCCCCCTCCTCCCTGGACACACTGTGAGGACACACTGTGAGGACACACTGTGAGGACCATGTAGCCCCCTCCTTCATGGACACACTGTGGGGACCATGTAGCCCCCTCCTCCCTGGACACACTGTGGGGACCATGTAGCCCCCCTCCTCCCTGGACACACTGTGGGGACCATGTAGCCCCCTCCTCCCTGGACACACTGTGGGGACCATGTAGCCCCCTCCTCCCTGGACACACTGTGGGGACCATGTAGCCCCCTCCTCCCTGGACACACTGTGAGGACCATGTAGCCCCCTCCTCCCTGGACATACTGTGGGGACCATGTAGCCCCCTCCTCCCTGGACACACTGTGGGGACCATGTAGCCCCCTCCTCCCTGGACACACTGTGAGGACCATGTAGCCCCCTCCTCCCTGGACATACTGTGGGGGACCATGTAGCCCCCTCCTCCCTGGACACACTGTGGGGACCATGTAGCCCCCTCCTCCCTGGACACACTGTGGGGACCATGTAGCCCCCTCCTCCCTGGACACACTGTGAGGACCATGTAGCCCCCTCCTCCCTGGACATACTGTGGGGGACCATGTAGCCCCCTTCTTCATGGACACAATGTGGGGACCTTGTAGCCCCCCTCTTCCCTGGACACTGTGGGGACCATGTATCCCCCTCCCTGGACACAATGTGGGGACCTTGTAGCCCCCTCCCTGGACACACTGTGGGGACCATGTAGCCCCCTCCTCCCTGGACACACTGTGGGGACCATGTATCCCCCCTCCTCCCTGGACACAATGTCGGGACCTTGTAGCCCCCTCCCTGGACACACTGTGGGGACCATGTAGCCCCCTCCCCGGACACACTGTGGGGACCATGTATCCCCCCTCCTCCCTGGACACACTGTGGGGACCATATAGCCCCCTCCCTGGACACACTGTGGGGACCATGTAGCCCCCTCCTCCCTGAACACACTGTGAGGACCATGTAGCCCCCTCCTCCCTGGACACACTGTGGGGACCATGTAGCCCCCTTCTCCCTGGACACACTGTGGGGACCATATAGCACCCTCCTCCCTGAACACACTGTGAGGACCATGTATTCCCCTCCTCCCTGGACACACTGTGGGGACCATGTAGCCCCCTCCTCCCTGAACACACTGTGAGGACCATGTAGCCCCCTCCTCCCTGGACACACTGTGGGGACCATGTAGCCCCCTTCTCCCTGGACACACTGTGGGGACCATATAGCACCCTCCTCCCTGAACACACTGTGAGGACCATGTATTCCCCTCCTCCCTGGACACACTGTGGGGACCATGTAGCCCCCTCCTCCCTGGACACACTGTGAGGACCATGTAGCCCCCTCCTCCCTGGACACACTGTGGGGACCATGTAGCCCCCTCCTCCCTGGACACACTGTGAGGACCATGTAGCCCCCTCCTCCCTGGACACACTGTGGGGACCATGTAGCCCCCTCCCTGAACACACTGTGAGGACCATGTATTCCCCTCCTCACTGGACACACTGTGGGGACCATGTAGCCCCCTCCTCCCTGGACACACTGTGGGGACCATGTAGCCCCCTCCTCCCTGAACACACTGTGAGGACCATGTATTCCCCTCCTCCCTGGACACACTGTGGGGACCATGTAGCCCCCTCCTCCCTGGACACACTGTGAGGACCATGTATTCCCCTCCTCCCTGGACACACTGTGGGGACCATGTAGCCCCCTCCTCCCTGGACACACTGTGGGGACCATGTAGCCCCCTCCTCCCTGGACACACTGTGGGGACCATGTAGCCCCCTCCTCCCTGGACACACTGTGGGGACCATGTAGCCCCCTTCCCGGACACACTGTGGGGACCATGTAGCCCCCTCCTCCCTGAACACACTGTGAGGACCATGTAGCCCCTTCCTCCCTGGACACACTGTGGGGACCATGTAGCCCCCTTCTCCCTGGACACACTTTGGGGACCATATAGCACCCTCCTCCCTGAACACACTGTGAGGACCATGTATTCCCCTCCTCCCTGGACACACTGTGGGGACCATGTAGCCCCCTCCTCCCTGAACACACTGTGAGGACCATGTAGCCCCCTCCTCCCTGGACACACTGTGGGGACCATGTAGCCCCCTTCTCCCTGGACACACTGTGGGGACCATGTAGCCCCCTCCTCCCTGAACACACTGTGAGGACCATGTAGCCCCCTCCTCCCTGGACACACTGTGGGGACCATGTAGCCCCCTTCTCCCTGGACACACTGTGGGGACCATATAGCACCCTCCTCCCTGAACACACTGTGAGGACCATGTATTCCCCTCCTCCCTGGACACACTGTGGGGACCATGTAGCCCCCTCCTCCCTGGACACACTGTGAGGACCATGTAGCCCCCTCCTCCCTGGACACACTGTGGGGACCATGTAGCCCCCTCCTCCCTGGACACACTGTGAGGACCATGTAGCCCCCTCCTCCCTGGACACACTGTGGGGACCATGTAGCCCCCTCCCTGAACACACTGTGAGGACCATGTATTCCCCTCCTCACTGGACACACTGTGGGGACCATGTAGCCCCCTCCTCCCTGGACACACTCTGGGGACCATGTAGCCCCCTCCTCCCTGAACACACTGTGAGGACCATGTATTCCCCTCCTCCCTGGACACACTGTGGGGACCATGTAGCCCCCTCCTCCCTGGACACACTGTGAGGACCATGTATTCCCCTCCTCCCTGGACACACTGTGGGGACCATGTAGCCCCCTCCTCCCTGGACACACTGTGGGGACCATGTAGCCCCCTCCTCCCTGGACACACTGTGGGGACCATGTAGCCCCCTCCTCCCTGGACACACTGTGGGGACCATGTAGCCCCCTCCTCCCTGGACACACTGTGGGGACCATGTAGCCCCCTTCTCCCTGGACACACTGTGGGGACCATGTAGCCCCCTTCCCGGACACACTGTGGGGACCATGTATCCCCCCTCCTCCCTGGACACACTGTGGGGACCATATAGCCCCCTCCTCCCTGGACACACTGTGAGGACCATGTATTCCCCTCCTCCCTGGACACACTGTGGGGACCATGTAGCCCCCTCCCTGGACACACTGTGGGGACCATGTAGCCCCCTCCTCCCTGGACACACTGTGGGGACCATGTAGCCCCCTCCTCCCTGGACACACTGTGGGGACCATGTAGCCCCCTCCTCCCTGGACACACTGTGGGGACCATGTAGCCCCCTTCTCCCTGGACACACTGTGGGGACCATATAGCCCCCTCCTCCCTGAACACACTTTGAGGACCATGTATTCCCCTCCTCCCTGGACACACTGTGGGGACCATTTAGCCCCCTCCTCCCTGGACACACTGTGGGGACCATGTAGCCCCCTTCTCCCTGGACACACTGTGGGGACCATGTAGCCCCCTCCTCCCTGGACACACTGTGGGGACCATGTAGCCCCCTTCTCCCTGGACACACTGTGGGGACCATGTAGCCCCCTCCCCGGACACACTGTGGGGACCATGTAGCCCCCTCCTCCCTGGACACACTGTGGGGACCATGTAGCCCCCTCCTCCCTGGACACACTGTGGGGACCATGTAGCCCCCTTCCCGGACACACTGTGGGGACCATGTAGCCCCCTCCTCCCTGAACACACTGTGAGGACCATGTAGCCCCCTCCTCCCTGGACACACTGTGGGGACCATGTAGCCCCCTTCTCCCTGGACACACTGTGGGGACCATATAGCACCCTCCTCCCTGAACACACTGTGAGGACCATGTATTCCCCTCCTCCCTGGACACACTGTGGGGACCATGTAGCCCCCTCCTCCCTGAACACACTGTGAGGACCATGTAGCCCCCTCCTCCCTGGACACACTGTGGGGACCATGTAGCCCCCTTCTCCCTGGACACACTGTGGGGACCATGTAGCCCCCTCCTCCCTGAACACACTGTGAGGACCATGTAGCCCCCTCCTCCCTGGACACACTGTGGGGACCATGTAGCCCCCTTCTCCCTGGACACACTGTGGGGACCATATAGCACCCTCCTCCCTGAACACACTGTGAGGACCATGTATTCCCCTCCTCCCTGGACACACTGTGGGGACCATGTAGCCCCCTCCTCCCTGGACACACTGTGAGGACCATGTAGCCCCCTCCTCCCTGGACACACTGTGGGGACCATGTAGCCCCCTCCTCCCTGGACACACTGTGAGGACCATGTAGCCCCCTCCTCCCTGGACACACTGTGGGGACCATGTAGCCCCCTCCCTGAACACACTGTGAGGACCATGTATTCCCCTCCTCACTGGACACACTGTGGGGACCATGTAGCCCCCTCCTCCCTGGACACACTGTGGGGACCATGTAGCCCCCTCCTCCCTGAACACACTGTGAGGACCATGTATTCCCCTCCTCCCTGGACACACTGTGGGGACCATGTAGCCCCCTCCTCCCTGGACACACTGTGAGGACCATGTATTCCCCTCCTCCCTGGACACACTGTGGGGACCATGTAGCCCCCTCCTCCCTGGACACACTGTGGGGACCATGTAGCCCCCTCCTCCCTGGACACACTGTGGGGACCATGTAGCCCCCTCCTCCCTGGACACACTGTGGGGACCATGTAGCCCCCTCCTCCCTGGACACACTGTGGGGACCATGTAGCCCCCTTCTCCCTGGACACACTGTGGGGACCATGTAGCCCCCTTCCCGGACACACTGTGGGGACCATGTATCCCCCCTCCTCCCTGGACACACTGTGGGGACCATATAGCCCCCTCCTCCCTGGACACACTGTGAGGACCATGTATTCCCCTTCTCCCTGGACACACTGTGGGGACCATGTAGCCCCCTCCCTGGACACACTGTGGGGACCATGTAGCCCCCTCCTCCCTGGACACACTGTGGGGACCATGTAGCCCCCTCCTCCCTGGACACACTGTGGGGACCATGTAGCCCCCTCCTCCCTGGACACACTGTGGGGACCATGTAGCCCCCTTCTCCCTGGACACACTGTGGGGACCATATAGCCCCCTCCTCCCTGAACACACTTTGAGGACCATGTATTCCCCTCCTCCCTGGACACACTGTGGGGACCATTTAGCCCCCTCCTCCCTGGACACACTGTGGGGACCATGTAGCCCCCTTCTCCCTGGACACACTGTGGGGACCATGTAGCCCCCTCCTCCCTGGACACACTGTGGGGACCATGTAGCCCCCTTCTCCCTGGACACACTGTGGGGACCATGTAGCCCCCTCCCCGGACACACTGTGGGGACCATGTATCCCCCTCCTCCCTGGACACACTGTGGGGACCATATAGCCCCCTCCTCCCTGGACACACTGTGAGGACCATGTATTCCCCTCCTCCCTGGACACACTGTGGGGACCATGTAGCCCCCTCCTCCCTGGACACACTGTGGGGACCATGTAGCCCCCTCCTCCCTGGACACACTGTGGGGATCATATAGCCCCCCCTGGTGACCAGACAGAGAAGTATACTTCAGTCAATAATTATATGAAGTTTTCTTAGATCAAAAATATAAGTAAATCACAAATAATAAGAGGTTATTCCCATAACGAAAACATTCACAGCGTAACAACTGACTGCAATTCTGAAATGGCATTACTAGGCTGCAATTTTCTGCAATATTTCTAGATGAATAATCCTCTGTAATATTGATCCCTGGCTTATATGATAATAGTCATAAATATGAATATTAAAGTCAAACACCATGACCTATCATTCATTGAAACAGATACGGGAGATAATATTATAACTGCAATGGCCTCGTAGTCATCACAGCTTTAAACTGTCCAAATAATTATGGTTTGTTTGCTCCTCCACCCATGTGATAAAACTGATTATGGTAAACTGAATGAGTGCCATCTTAACTAATGGGGCCCCTGGGATACTGCCCAGGGGTCCCCTGATTCTAGGGGGCCTCATGCGTCCATACATGAGGCCCACGTCCTCAGGCTATGTTCATTCCATCCAGCGGTCGACCCCTAAGACGCATTCATCAATTTTAACATGATGTTCATTCAAACAGCCCCTCTTCATAAACAAAGGCCAAAGTCCATTCCATGCAGCCGTCAACCCCCTCTCCCACCCCTGTTTATGAATAAAAACGGTTAAAAATACGACTCAACTGATGACGTCCGAACACTTCTCTAACAAGTTCTTCGCTGACGACTTTTGTTCGAACCACAACGCTGTAAATGCTTCACTCACGTACTACAAATACAAATAATCGTCAACACAACCGAAACACCTAACCTAATCAATACCTAAATATGCAGAATATTTTCATATATAATAATATTATTTATATATGAGAAAATTCCTATTTTGAATGAACAGCATGTTAAAATTGATGAATGCGTCTTTGGGGTCGACCGCTGGGTGAAATTTCCTCAGATATAAATTAATATTGTCATATCAGCATACTATGCACATTTAGGCATAGGTTAGGTTAGGCATTTAGGTTCTGTTGACGATTATTTGTATTTGTAGTACGTGGGTGAAGCATTTATAGCGTTGTGATTCGAACAAAATACGTCAGTGAAGCACTTATTCCGGATATGTTCGAATGTCAGCAGTTGTGAGTCGTGTGTAAACCGCTTTTCATTCATAAACAGGGGGTTTGGCGGGTGCATGGAATCACTTTTAGATCTTTGTTTGGAGGACGGGCTGTTTACAGCGTTGTGGCTCGAACAAAAGTCGTCAACGAAGCTTTTGTTCGAGAAGTGTTCGAACGTCATCAGTTGTGAGTCGTATGTAAACTGTTTTCCATTCATAAACAGGGGGTTTGTCGGCTGCATGGAATGAACTTTGGCCATTGTTTACGAAGACGGGCTGCCATATTAATCACGAGAGAGCTGATGGCAGAGTGGATAATTACTAGACCTCCCGCTGGAAAGACCTGGAATTCAATTATCTTTTCTCGTTATATTTATAATATCAATAATTTGTGAGGATAATCCTGTATTTTAGCAGACTGAAGGCCCCATCATCAGGGTTGGGGGCCCCAGTGCCCATCATTTGGGGTGGGGGGCCCCAGTGCCAATCATTTTTGAGTATGGGGGCCTCCAGTGCATTGCTCTGCCCAGGGCCTAGAGAGCTGTTAGGACGGTGCTTCCTTGAAGATTTGTAAACAAATTTGTATTCCACCTCTGTTTAGTATATAGTAACAACTGTTGTTGAGGTAAACACAGATAAAGCATACTATTGTGCACCAGAAAATATATCCTGCTTGATATATTTTTCACAAATATATATTTTGTCAATTAGACAATTCCCCCAGGATGCAACCCCACAACAAGTCGACTAACTCCTGGGTACCAGTTGACTGCTAGGTGGACAGAGGCATTAGGAAACACGCCCAAGAATTTCTATCCCGCCCGGGACTCGAACCCGGAATTCTCGATTGAGGATCGGGAGAGGTCCACAGATAGAAATTCTCTCATAAATTTCATGTTGAGCAAGCAACATGATGAATGTGATGTTCCATATACAGATTATGAATTGGATGCAGCCCTCTCCAGGGGCAGTAGCACTGCTCCGGGTGAGGACGGTATCACCTATGATATTCTAAGACTCCTACATCGTGTACCCGGTAACCCATTATTAGAATTGTTTAATACCAGTTATGTCACTGGGCAGTTGCCTGTATCATGGACCACCAGTCTTACGGTACCTATACCAAAGCCTGGACAACCTGATGCTTTCCGTCCCATCTCACTGACCAGTTGCATGTGCAAAACCTTTGAGAGAATGGTTCTTAATAGATTATTGTATAGAGTTAAAGAGCACATGTCACCTGATATCAATGGTTTCACACATGGTAAAAGTGTACACAACTGTATCACAACCTTTCTTACTGTTCATGGAGATAAAAGGCACAAGTACACAACATTTCTTGATTTAAAAAATGCCTTTGATATTGCTAATAGGGAAGTGATTATGTATGAATTAGCGAGAATGGATATAGGGGGACATTTATTACAATGGATACGAGGCTATCTTACCAACCGGAAGTCCTCTGCACTGTTCCAAGGCTACAAGAGTGAAACTAAAGTAATGCAACTAGGCACCCCACAAGGAGGAGTACTTAGTCCTACCTTGTTTAATGTTCTAATTAATGCTTTACTAAAATCAATCCCAACTTGTCCGGCAAACATCACTGTCAGCTATGCAGATGACATCCTTGTGCATACAAAAACCCACCGCGAAATGCAAACAGTCTTAAATTGTATACACACAGCTTGTGAGAGCCTTGGTCTTGTAATCAACGCTGCTAAAACTAAGGTATTTAACAGACAAATTGGCAACCGCAAAAGTGGACCACGAAAACTTAAGATAGATAACATACCAATAGACTATGTCTCTTCTTTCAAATACCTTGGTGTCTCTGTCCCTTGTACCTCAACTGCAATCAATAAGTTACATCAACAATGTAGAGACAGACTCAAGGCTCTCAGAACTGTAGTGGGGTACAGCCCGAAATATGGTGTTAATATTAGAATAGCAAGAATGACGTATTTAGCATATATAAGGTCTCTGATAGACTATCATGCACCAGCTTTGGTCCTGCAAAATGGCAAAATTATTGATAGACTGGAAAAAATGCAAAATGAAGCACTCAGAATTATACTTGGCTGCCCTATAACTACCAAAATTCTCAACATGCGGAAAGAATTAAATATACTTAGCATTAGAGATAGAATATTTGAAATTAATCTTATGATGGGACTAAAGCTTCTGCGTGATAACAAAAACAACACTGTCAATTGCACTGTTAGAACACATACGAAATGGAACCAGCGATTCTAAATGGATTAAAAGAATAGCCACTCATATTAAAATGATGGGACTGCACGATGTATATACAGATGAAAGAGTATAGCACTTCCTTCCACCCTGGCAGATAGTACCTTTTGACATCCTGACCCCTGCATACCCCCACCAAGAAACTAATCACAAACAACCCTCATGCTCAGCTTGCTGCTAAATTAAGCACCATAGAACACATTCACAATATACAAGCTGAAAACAACATTGCACAGACCATATACACTGACGGATCACTCAATACAGCTACAGGGAGGGCAGGAAGTGCTGTTATTGCTCATCAGCCCGATGGCAGCACAATTCAAAGAAATATCCGAATTAGTAACTGGGCGTCCACAATGCAAGCCGAGTTGGTAGTGATAATGGTTGCACTCGAAATTATTGACAACACTGAAGTAGACAGCTTAATTATTTTTGACTCCCTTTCCTCACTACGAGCAATAAACAGTTTGCAATCAAGTAATAACGTGCTTGTCTTGGAAGCTAGACGTAGATATATAAGAATACCTAGCAAGAGGGTAAATATAAAAATGTTGGGGATTCCTTCTCACATTGGCATGCAGGAACATGACAAAGTTGACGCCCTTGCTAAGGATGCAGTAAATAAAGACAGTATTGAACGGAATCTTGAGTTATCAAATAGGTCCCTTAAAAGTGTCATTAGACGTGAACTCCTGGATGAGTTTGAAGAAAGTAGAACAGTGCAAACTGGAACTAGCAGGTCCATTGTTCATCACAATGAAATGTGTGAAGTAAAACATGTCTATGGGGCAAGTAACAAAGTCAGTAGACTAACAGATGTTGTCACAGCTCGTATAAGCCTTGGCTACAAGTATCTCTGGCAGTTCGGTTTGTATAGGGATCTAGATGAAGTAAAGTGTAAAGTGTGTGGACAAAGACAGGGACACACACTCGAACACTACATCTTGGATTGTAGTAAAATTGAGCCTTTTAGAGATAAATCTAAGCTCACTCTGTATGATATGGTAACCTATCTTATTACCATGGATAAATTACCTGAAATCCTTGCACTGTACACACATTTCGCTTCCAGTAGATGAAAGACATATGAGTTTCAGAAACAAGTAGTGTATTGTGAGGACTAATAATAAACAGAAGCTCCCCTATGACTCTGTAATATCCCCATTGGTCAAACTATTATGTATTAGCGATAAGACCTACCATTAATGTATGATGACTTAATGTAAATATGTAGCTCTTGTAATAGCACTTTCTCTGTAACTAGCTGACATTGTAACTATAAGGTGTAAAGGATAGATGAAATTGTTTATGTAATAATCTAAGATGAGGTCTGATAAAGACCTTTTGTGCCCTCTGTAATGCTTTTGCGCTACCGCTCACAGGATGAGTATGGGGTGCACAATAAACTAGCCGCCTTCGGCGGCAACAATCAAAACAAAGATCGAGAACGTCAGTCCCGACAGTTCTGCCGGGACCCTGCACTTGAGCGTCCGCATGGCAGCATTATCCACCCTACCAGTGACAGCAATCCCTCAATAAATACCCACGTATATTAAATGCAGCTCTTGCATCTGGACTATTCCCCACATACTTAAAAAATCCCACAATCAGATTAATCCCCAAGCCAGGAAAATCCCCAACACAAACCGAAAATTACAGCCCAATTTTCCTCCTTGAAGTACCAGGTAAAATATTCTAAAAAATAATTAATCAGAGACGTGTGAAGTACATGAAAGAGAAGTATAACATCAGGCAACATGGGTTTAGAATCCGCAGAGGCGGCCCATACAGCTATAGCCCTGATCTACGAGCATATAGCCAATGCAATGTCGAAAAATTATTAATGTAATATAGTGCTAAGAGATGTTTCAAAAGCTTTTGATGAAGTCTGACACACAGGCCTAAAGTGCAAGGTATCTGAGCTAGGACTTACACAGACATATACTGCTACACTGTGTAAATCTGTGTATCTATGTATTTACGTATGTAGGTTAGCTTAGCATTTCAAAAGCACCGAATCACCTTCTGTGGTTGATTGTTCAATAAACCCCTGAACTATATGTTTAACACATCTCTAACCCTGTCCATGGAGGACAGAAGAAAATGTATATATGGTGGTTAGCATTGTAAATGTGTGGCCACGTCTGTGGTAGAAAATAATAATAAAAAAAAACTGCTACACTCTGCAGCTTTATAGACAACATAATTACTAGGCTCAATATCGGCCGCTTCTTGGGTGATGTAATAGAACTGAAAAGTGGAGTACCACAAGGAAGCTTCCTCTCTCCCACTCTATTCAACATATATACAGCTGATCTACCCCAACCCCAACATGGAGAATACATCACTTATGGTGATTATGTGACCCAAATAATATGCCAACCAGGACCATCAAAGCCGCTACCAGTCAACAAGACCAAGGCATCAATTGAATTCATAAACAACTTGGAAAAGCAATGGAAAATAAGTACAAATAAATTAATTATAAAATTCCAGATAATACACATTGATAAATGTAACCCAGACCCCATTATCCTTGACGACCGCCCGATCCAATATGCGAAAGTAGGCAGAATACTGGGACTCGAGATCAATAGAACAGGTATAAAAATTAATGTAAAATACAGCTTAAACAGAGCAAAAGCAGACTTAGAAAACTGAGCAGATTCCTAAGCCTCAGTACAAACATACAGTTAAACTTATATAAGACTCTAGTCCGGCCGCATCTAGAATATCCCCCCCCCCCCTCAGTATCACTACATACTTTAAAGAAAACTATCATGCAAAAAATACAAGTAGTGCAAAATAAGGCACTAAGGAGAGCAGCAAAACACCGTCCACCATATGACCACAGTCCAGGAGCTCCATGAACTCCTGCATATACAGCCACTAAACATCAGATTACAACACCAAGCCATCAGGGTGTGGAACATCATCGAAATGTTAGAAGACCCAATGTTAGAAAGATTACTTTAAGATAAGACGCCACGCTCCCACAGCTGGTGGCCCAAGATGAGACGTCCCGCTCCCACTACTGATGGCCCAGTATGAGACGCCCCTACTCCCCCAGCTGGTGGCCCAAGATAGCACGCCCCGCTCCCACAGCTGGTGGCCGAAGATGAGACGACTCCACTTCCACAACTGATGGCCCAAGATGAGACGTCCCGCTCCCACAACAGATGGCCCAAGATGAGACGCCCCCACTCCCCCAGCTGGTGGCCCAAGATAACACGCCCCACTCCCACAACAGATGGCCCAAGATGAGACGCCCCGCTCCCATACCTGGTGTCCCAAGATGACACGCCCAACTCCCACAGCTGGTGGCCCAAGAGCCTTGATATACCAGATGAAAACCTAGCCCCACAGTACATAATTCCTAGATAAAATATTGACCAGAAATAGCTCCTCCAATAAATGAATACATAAAAAAGATGTATGTTTATATGTTTGTGTGTGTGTATATTACATTATATATATATATATATATTAGTATATTTTGGTAGCAGTCTTTCCTGTAGACATATATTATTAAATATGACCGAAAAAGTAAGATTAATAATTCTAACACGAATTTTCTCAATCTTTCGTACATTACGCTTCACTGTTGGAGGTAAATCAAAAATCACTTCTCCAAAATTCATTTTTATTTCTAGTCTGACGCGACACGGGCGCGTTTCGTAAAACTTATTACATTTTCAAAGACTTCACAAATACACAACTGATTAGAACTTACGTCTCTCTGATATTATATCTACATTTTGAGTGAGGTGGGAAGGATGATGTGGCATTAACACAAGACAGAACAGGGGATATTAATAGGGTATTAAAAGTATCAACACAAGACAGAACAGAAAACAATGGGTATTGAATAGAAGTGTTTGTTGAAAGCCTATTGGTCCATATTTCTTGATGCTTCTATATTGGAGCGGAGTCTTGAGGTGGGTAGAATATAGTTGTGCAATAATTGGCTGTTGATTGCTGGTGTTGACTTCTTGATGTGTAGTGCCTCGCAAACGTCAAGCCGCCTGCTATCGCTGTATCTATCGATGATTTCTGTGTTGTTTACTAGGATTTCTCTGGCGATGGTTTGGTTATGGGAAGAGATTATATGTTCCTTAATGGAGCCCTGTTGCTTATGCATCGTTAAACGCCTAGAAAGAGATGTTGTTGTCTTGCCTATATACTGGGTTTTTTGGAGCTTACAGTCCCCAAGTGGGCATTTGAAGGCATAGACGACGTTAGTCTCTTTTAAAGCGTTCTGTTTTGTGTCTGGAGAGTTTGTCATGAGTAGGCTGGCCGTTTTTCTGGTTTTATAGTAAATCGTCAGTTGTATCCTCTGATTTTTGTCTGTAGGGATAACGTTTCTATTAACAATATCTTTCAGGACCCTTTCCTCCGTTTTATGAGCTGTGGAAAAGAAGTTCCTGTAAAATAGTCTAATAGGGGGTATAGGTGTTGTGTTCACAACACCTATACCCCCTATTAGACTATTTTACAGGAACTTCTTTTCCACAGCTCATAAAACGGAGGAAAGGGTCCTGAAAGATATTGTTAATAGAAACGTTATCCCTACAGACAAAAATCAGAGGATACAACTAACGATTTACTATAAAACCAGAAAAACGGCCAGCCTACTCATGAGAAACTCTCCAGACACAAAGCAGAACGCTTTAAAAGAGACCAACGTCGTCTATGCCTTCAAATGCCCTCTTGGGGACTGTAAGCCTAAAAAAAAACAGTATATAGGCAAGACAACAACATCTCTTTCCAGGCGTTTAACGATGCATAAGCAACAGGGCTCCATTAAGGAACATATAATCTCTTCCCACAAACAAACCATCACCAGAGAAATTTTAGCAAACAACACAGAAATCATCGATAGATACAGCGATAGCAGGCGGCTTGACGTCTGCGAGGCACTACACATCAAGAAGTCAACACCAGCAATCAACAGCCAATTAATGCACAACCATATTTTACCCACTTCAAGACTCCGCTCCAATATAGAAGCATCAAGAAATATGGACCAATAGGCTTTCTACAATTACTTCCTTTCAATACCCATTGTTTCGTATTCTGTCTTGTGTTTGAATTTAATACCCATTCAATACCCATTGTATCGTGTTCTGTCTTCTGTTGGAATTTAATACCCATTGTTGAAAGTTCGTTTTTCACCTCATCCACCTCACCCAAATGTAGATATAAACCTCGAAGATGTGCAAGCTCTATTCAGTTTCAGTTGTGTGTTTGTAAACTAAAGTCTTTGAAAATGTAATAAGTTTTACGAAGCCTTTGTCAACACCAGACTGACTGCAGTCAGTCTGGTGTTGACAAAGGCTTTAACAAGCCGAAACGTTCACCTCATTTCATAGTTCTCTGTGGATTTTCCGCAGAGAAATATATATATATATATATATATATATATATATATATATATATATATATATATATATATATGTCGTACCTAGTAGCCAGAACGCACTTCTCAGCCTACTATGCAAGGCCCGATTTGCCTAATAAGCCAAGTTTTCATGAATTAGTATATTTTCTCTAATTTTTTTCTTATAAAATGATAAAGCTACCCATTTCATTATGTATGAGGTCAATTTTTTTTATTGGAGTTAAAATTAACGTAGATATATGACAGAACCTAACCAACCCTACCTAACCTAACCTAACCTATCTTTATAGGTTAGGTTAGGTTAGGTAGCCGAAAAGGTTAGGTTAGGTTAGGTTAGGTAGATTAGGTAGTCGAAAAACAATTAATTCATGAAAACTTGGCTTATTAGGCAAATCGGGCCTTGCATAGTAGGCTGAGAAGTGCGTTCTGGCTACTAGGTACGACATATATATATATATATATATATATATATATATATATATATATATATAATATATATATATATATATATATATATATATAATATATATATATATATATATAATATATATATATATATATATATATATATATATATATATATATATATATATATATATATATATATATATATATATAGTAGCCAGTAGCGTTCTGGCTACTAGGTACGACATATATATATATATATATATATATATATATATATATATATATATATAATATATATATATATATATATATATATAATATATATATATATATATATAATATATATATATATATATATATATATATATATATATATATATATATATATATATATATATATATATATATATATATATATATATATATATATATATATATGTCGTACCTAGTAGCCAGAACGCACTTCTCAGCCTACTATGCAAGGCCCGATTTGCCTAATAAGCCAAGTTTTCCTGAATTAATATATTTTCTCTAATTTTTTTCTTATGAAATGATAAAGCTACCCATTTCATTATGTATGTGGTCAATTTTTTTTATTGGAGTTAAAATTAACGTAGATATATGACCGAACCTAACCAACCCTACCTAACCTAACCTAACCTATCTTTATAGGTTAGGTTTGGTTAGGTAGTCGAAAAAGTTAGGTTAGGTTAGGTTAGGTAGGTTAGGTAGTCGAAAAACAATTAATTCATGAAAACTTGGCTTAATAGGCAAATCGGGCCTTGCATAGTAGGTTGAGAAGTGCGTTCTGGCTACTAGGTACGACATATATATATATATATATATATATATATATATATATATATATATATATATATATATATATATATATATATATATATATATATATATATTTATTTAAGAGTCCTGGAACTGGTCTATGATCTTCCTCTGTTCAGTCGTGACCTTCCCAATCTGGTCCAGGCCTGCCCTCCCCGGCCGCTCCTCCCTGGTCCTGACCTGCCCTCCATGGTCAAGACCGGTCCCTGCTGGTCCTGACCTGCCTTTCACGGTCCAGGCCTGCCCTCCCTGGTCCTGACCTGCCTTCCACGGTCCAGGCCTGCCCTCCCTGGTCCTGACCTGCCTTCCACGGTCCAGGCCTGCCCTCCCTGGTCCTGACCTGCCTTCCACGGCCCAGGCCTGCCCTCCCTGGTCCTGACCTGCCCTCCATGGTCAAGACCTGTCCCTGCTGGTCCTGACCTGCCTTCCACGGTCCAGGCCTGCCCTCTCTGGTCCAGACCTGCCCTCCACGGTCCAGGCCTGCCCTTCCTGGTCCAGGCCTGCCCTCCCTGGTCCTGACCTGCCCTCTCTGGTCCAGACCTGCCCTCCACGGTCCTGACCTGCCCTCCCTGGTCCTGACCTGCCCTCCACGGTCCAGGCCTGCCCTCCCTGGTCCTGACCTGCCCTCTCTGGTCCAGGCCTGCCCTCCACGCTCCAGGCCTGCCCTCCCTGGTCCTGACCTGCCCTCCACGGTCCAGGCCTGCCCTCCACGGTCCAGGCCTGCCCTCCACGGTCCAGGCCTGTCCTCCCTGGTCCTGACCTGCCCTCCACGGTCCAGGCCTGCCCTCCACGGTCCAGGACTGCCCTCCACGGTCCAGGCCTGCCCTCCACGGTCCAGGACTGCCCTCCACGGTCCAGGCCTGCCCTTCCTGGTCCAGGCCTGCCCTCCCTGGTCCTGACCTGCCCTCTCTGGTCCAGACCTGCCCTCCACGGTCCTGACCTGCCCTCCCTGGTCCTGACCTGCCCTCCACGGTCCAGGCCTGCCCTCCACGGTCCAGGCCTGCCCTCCACGGTCCTGACCTGCCCTCTCTGGTCCAGGCCTGCCCTCCACGGTCCAGGCCTGCCCTCCCTGGTCCTGACCTGCCCTCCACGGTCCAGGCCTGCCCTCCACGGTCCAGGCCTGCCCTCCACGGTCCAGGCCTGTCCTCCCTGGTCCTGACCTGCCCTCCACGGTCCAGGCCTGCCCTCCACGGTCCAGGCCTGCCCTCCACAGTCCAGGACTGCCCTCCACTGTCCAGGCCTGCCCTCCACGGTCCAGGACTGCCCTCCACGGTCCAGGCCTGCCCTCCACGGTCCAGGCCTGCCCTCCCTGGTCCTGACCTGCCCTCTCTGGTCCAGACCTGCCCTCCACGGTCCAGGGCTGCCCTCCCTGGTCCTGACCTGCCCTCCACGGTCCAGGCCTGCCCTCCACGGTCCAGGCCTGCCCTCCACGGTCCAGGCCTGTCCTCCACGGTCCAGGACTGCCCTCCACGGTCCAGGCCTGCCCTCCACGGTCCAGGCCTGCCCTCCACGGTCCAGGCCTGCCCTCCACGGTCCAGGCCTGTCCTCCCTGGTCCTGACCTGCCCTCCACGGTCCAGGCCTGCCCTCCACGGTCCAGGACTGCCCTCCACGGTCCAGGACTGCCCTCCATGGTCCAGGCCTGCCCTCCACGGTCCAGGCCTGCCCTCCCTGGTCCTGACCTGCCCTCCACGGTCCAGGGCTGCCCTCCCTGGTCCTGACCTGCCCTCCACGGTCCAGGCCTGCCCTCCACGGTCCAGGGCTGCCCTCCCCAGGCTGGTCATCTCCCTAATAGAGGCAAGCAATAATGGTTGGCGCTGTGACTTCTGGGAGGCGAGCCACGCGAGACGATAATGAAGGCTGTCGTCATCTTTATTGAGCTCAGCCCAGCTTTATTGGTGGATTAGCTTTAGAACCAATCTAATTATCCATTAGTATCATGTTTGCTTCAAGGATTTAAATAGTTGTGTCATGAAGGAAGAGTTAGGATCAGAGGCTTATGTTATTGTCTTGAGGCACGAAGCTACGACCCCTGGGTTTGACCCATGGTTCTCACCCATGAAACTACCCATAGTCATGACCCACCGCACTCAGTCTTGACCCACAACATTCCCTTGTGTTACGTTACATGTACTTCACCTGAACACCACTGTACCTTCTTTTGGAATCATACTTGTTTTGAACCAGTATGTTCTAATATTGTGATATATTAGAACTGGCTGTATAGTTAAGTCTAGGTTAGGTTAGGTTATATGTTTAGGTCAAACCATCCTCAAACCAAGTCCATTCCATCCAGCGGTCGACCCGAAAGACACATTCATCAATTTTAACATGTTGTTCATTCAAAATAAGAATTTTCTTAAATATAAGTTCATATTAAATTATATTAACATATTGGGCATATATAGGCATAGGTTAGGTTAGGTGTTTAGGTTCTCTTGGCGATTATTTGTATTTATAGTTCGTGGGTGAAGCATTTATAGCGTTGTGGTTCGAACAAAATTCGCCAGTGAAGCACTTGTTCCAGAAGTGTTCGAATGAAATCATTTGTGAGTCGTGCGTAAACAGTTTTTCATTCATAAACAGGGGGTTTGGCGGGTGCACGGAATCACTTTTGGGTCTTTGTTTGGAGAACGGGCTGTTGACTTGAGTCGACGATGGGCTGATAAATTCTTCACCCACGTATTTCAAATACAGATAATCGCCAACAGAACCTAAACACCTAACCTAACCACCGCCAAACTATACATAGAGTTTTTATGTATAATAATATTAATTTATATATATGAACAGACCAACTTTTAATACACAGTATGTTAAAATGGATGAATGGGTCCGGGGAGGACGGCCGCTGCTTTAACCAGCCTAGAGTGAGGATGGGTTGTCTCAACCCTTCGACGCCTCAGTGTAGTGTAGCGTGTGGTGGGACAGGGAGGTGTGTTGTGTGACAGAAGCGGGGATACGGTTCATGATGAATGTAAACTCTAATCCTGGAAAATAAAAAATAATGTAATTACTCTATTATAGAGAGTTCAAGTGACTGGATATTGAAGTACTGACAAACTCTTGGCGCATTGTGACTAGTTTGACCTGAAATTACATTTTTTGTTACAATGGTACTAAATTATATTTATTGTTTATAAGAGTATTACACAACTATTTGTGTACTACAAAAACTTGTTCTTTGCTTTGGTCGGTGAAGTGCAGTGTGCATATCTGTGAGGAATAAGGCAGACATCAGGGCAGAAAACGCCGACTTTGCTGTACGTAACGAAGTGTTGACTCTGGATAATTCAGTGTTTAACAGGAAGTATTATAGAAGACGCCCAAACTGCTGTGATAGAATATCATTCGCGTCGGTACGTCTAATTCTTGGTGCAGTGTTTCTCATCTTGTGCTGAAATATTTCGTCATGTTAAATATGCGTATGTGAAGGTGTCTCTAGCAATGTTGATAACCACTTGTCCCAGCCTGACCTCACTAGACGAGGTACACCAGCCCCCTTCAAGACGAGCCCCCGGAAGTCCAGGAGTTCAGCCCCTTCTTCCTTCAGTCTAAGGTAAGAAACACTGCGATGCCCAATAGTATATGAGGATTTTGTTGTATAAAAAAAAGTAAAAGAAGAATATAGATAATTAGTTTTCATGTTATTTCAGGTAGGTTTGTAATCGATCATCGCGGGACAGCCAGCCACCAGTCTTTAAGGTAAGTAACAATTTCCTTGTTTCCATTGTTGCCATATTATGACGTCTGGCAATTAATTATATGTTAAGAAATATCGGATAACAGTAGTGTAATATACGACTAGAACCGCGTGCACCAGCTGCCAGGTGGCACTCCTTGAGTGCCAGCCGACAGGTGGGGCGCATGTGTCTAGTCGCACAGGTTTTGGGGGGGATTTTCGGGGAAGTTTGGGGTGTTTCGGACGCGTGTGAGCGTGTTGTGTTTGGGTAAGTGGTCCTGAAAGAGAGTAAGTTATGTTGATGAGTGCCAGGTGGTGCGCGACGTCGTAGTCGCAGCGCGGGTGTCTAGTCACAGGGGGTATGGGAATTTCCCGGAAGTTTGGCGCGTGTCGGTCTTGAGTGGCGTGTGAGCAGGTGCAGCCCCCCCTCCACCGCGCGGGTCTAGTCCTCGGGGGTTATGGTAAGTGGTCAGGAAAGATGAGAGTAGTGTGAGAGTAAGTGGTAGAGTAAGTGATAGAGTAAGAAAATAGAAGGAAGAGGGAGGAAGGAGTAAAAGAATATGTATGCGTGTTTTTTTTTGCGTAGCCTTAATCCAGTGTGCGATAATAATAATTTTGTTGATCGTGAGTTAGTGTGTAGATGTGAGGAGAAGGCAACACAGTCTGTTATGTTGTTTTGGGTGGGGGCTGGATGGAGCTTCCCCTCGTCAGGAGAGAGTGCTCTGGGCCATTATGTGGTTAGACAAACCCATTGACTCCCCTACATTAAGCCCTTAAGTGTGTGAGGATGGGGGCAAAGTCTCCTGCAGGAGGGGTGTGTACCATTACCTTAAGCGTTTTTCAATGTCCGCGGAGGGGTAAGCGTACTGGTCGCAGGTTGGAGCCCGACTGATCAACTTTCCAACTAGCCCGGGTATTTCTCCTCCGACACCGGAAGTGGTGGGGCACCCATTACCATTGCGTTTCGCCAGGGTCCGTGACTCTCTCTCTCTATCTGTCTCTGTCTCTCTATCTCTCTCTGTCTCTCTATCTCTCTCTCTCTCTCTCTCTCTCTCTCTGTCTCTCTCTCTCGCTCTGTCTCCCTGTCTCTCTCTCTCTCTCTGTCTCTCTCTCTCGCTCTGTCTCCCTGTCTCTCTCTCTCTATCTGTCTCAGTCTCTCTGTCTCTCTCTCTCGCTCTGTCTCCCTGTCTCTCTCTCTCTATCTGTCTCAGTCTCTCTGTCTCTCTCTCGCTCTGTCTCCCTGTCTCTCTCTCTCTGTCTCCCTGTCTCTCTCTCTCTACCTGTCTCTCTGTCTCTCTCTCTGTCTCCCTGTCTCTCTCTCTCTCTCTCTCTCTCTCTCTCTCTCTCTCTCTCTCTCTCTCTCTCTCTCTCTCTCTCTCTCTCTCTCTCTCTCTCTCTCTCTCCCCCTCTCTCTCTCTCTCTCTGTCTCTCTCTCTCTCTCTGTCTCCATGTCTCTCTCTCTCTATCTGTCTATGTCTCTGTCTCTCTGTCTCTCTATCTCTCTCTCTCTCTGTCTCCCTGTCTCTCTCTCTCTCTCTCTGTCTGTCTCTCTCTCTCTGTCTCCATGTCTCTCTCTCTCTATCTGTCTATGTCTCTGTCTCTCTGTCTCTCTATCTCTCTCTCTCTCTCTCTCTCTCTCTCTCTCTCTCTCTCTCTCTCTCTCTCTCTCTCTCTCTCTCTCTCTCTCTCTATCTCTCTCTCTCTCTGTCTCTCTCTCTCTCTCTGTCTCCATGTCTCTCTCTCTCTATCTGTCTATGTCTCTGTCTCTCTGTCTCTCTCTCCTTCATATTGTTCATTCATTCATAGTTCCTTTCATTAAAACTATTTCAGTTTTACTTATATAAACAAAGCCATGGAGTAGTTTTTACTAATACATCTTCTCTAGTATCCAATGATTTTCTTCGAGATTTAAAACACAGCTATTTCAAACGTATTAAAATACAATAATTTGGTATCGAGCTTCAGCTCCTATCCAGCCTTAGTCCCATGCCCTATAATGAATACTAACAGTCCTACCCCTCTAAAATTAAAAAATAATCATATTTCAAACGTAGTTCAATACAGTAATTTAGTTACCGAGCTCCAGCTCTTGTCCTCCACCTTACTTCCCTCACACATCTTCGTTAATACTTATTCGAATTCCGGGAAATTTCTACCCTCTGTATTTCAGACTTAGTTTAGTAAATCCAAACAATTATCAAACTCCAGCTCTTGTCCCCGGTTTAGTTCATTTGTACAATATCGTTAGTAATAGATCAATTTTCCGAAATTTAAAGCAGTCATACTTCAAAGTTAGTAAATAATATCAAGTCAGTTACTGAGCTCTAGCTCTCGTCCCCCAACTTAGTTCTCTCTCATATATTTGTAAATAACCCATCAATTTCACTGAAATTTCTACCCTCTATATTTCAGACTTAGTTTAGTAAATCCAAACAATTATCAAACTCTAGCTCTTGTCCCCGGCTTAGTTCATTTGTACAAGATCGTTAGTAACAGACCAATTTTCCCGAAATTTAAAGCAGACATACTTCAAAGTTAGTAAATAATATCAAGTCAGTTACTGAGCCCTAGCTCTCGTCCCCCAACTTAGTTCTCTCTCGTATATTTGTAAATAACCCAGCAATTTCACTGAAATTTAAAGCAGTCATACTTCAAAGATAGTAAATAAGATCAAGACAGTTACTGAGCTCTAGCTCTCGTCCCCCAACTTAGTTCTCTCTCGTATATTTGTAAATAACCCAGCAATTTCACTGTAATTTCTACCCTCTGTATTTCATAGTAAATATGATGTAAACAATTATAAAACTCTAGCTCCTGTCCTCTGTCCAAGTCCACTCCTATAAATTTATTACTATCAGTCCAATTCTCCTGAGATTTGAACACCAACTTCATTTTCAGTCATAGTAAATAAAAACCGGTTCAGTTATCAAGTTTCAACTCTTGCCCCCCCCCCAGCTTAGTTCATTTTTGTGTACAAGTTCTTTATTTTCCAACTAAATCACCTTGAGATTTAAGATCGCTTTATTTCTAACGTAGTAAAATTAATCTGGACATTAACCAAGCTCTATTTCCTCAGTCTTAGATCATCGAACATAATTATATCCGTTCAAGCCCCTCTCCAGCCTAACTGTTTTATCAGAGTAGATAAATATATACCTTACATAAGGTATACCTTACCTGAATAAACATCTATTTGATCTATCTATTTGATATCTATTAGCGCGAGTTTACACACAACATCAACCATTAGTAATCGTTCGATCCAACAGAAAAAACAGAGACTCGTGTTAACATAATAGGTGAAAAAAGTTAATCTTTCTCTTATCACGTTTTATTCAATGACTGGTAGACACTCACATATTTATCTTGGTAAAAAAAACAAAACATATTAACTGTCGGACAGACAGTTAATATAAATGAAAGTATGACTTAGTCCTTATTCATTACATCTTTCACCATATAAAATATTGGTCTCTACCCCTTTTAGCCCTCTGTAACACAATGTAACGCAACGTAGCGTAACGCAAATCAACTTTTTGCAGTCCAAAATGTCATTTTGAAACGGAAAGTGCGGGCTAGCCCATCTCCATTACATCTCTTACCATATAATAATTGATGTCTATCAGTTTTAGCCCTCTGTAACACAATGTAACGTGACGTAACGTAACGCAAATCAACTTTTTGCAGTCCGAAATGACATTTTTAAATAAAGTAGGACTTAGTCCATCTCCATTACATCTCCTTCCATAAGAATATTACGGTCTACCAGTTTTAGCCCTCTGTAACACAATGTAACGTAACGGGAAAATCAACTTTCTCGGATGAGCAAATAACATTATTGAAAATGACATCCGTGTTTTAGCCTTTACATCCAAACACAAGAAAAATATTACCGCTTTTCTTGAGAAACTTATATGTGGAGATCATATCTCCAGAGTCCACACAATAAGCCACTCATCACACATCTTCTGTTTTCAAATTGCAGCTCGCATCTAATTTAATGTTATTTTTTTTGCAGAAACTATGTTTTTGAGATTATGCTCAATGTCGGCAATTACTATTCGTATCATCAAACTCCTTCAGTCATCAAATTCACATTTCATATCGCGTGTGTAGATTAGAGAGAGAAGGCAAACATAGCGCGCAGCTAGTCAAAACTTATCATAACAGATATGATTTCACAGAGTTTTCAACCTTTGCCAGTTTTTTCAATGTTATCTCTTCACTCGTGCTAAGTGAGTCAGACAAAAATGTGACATTTCATTTCATTATTAGCCATGCAATATGTTATTAGCTAGGTAGTCAAAACATATAACAAGCGTTATTTCACAGGAATTTTTTCTAGCAAATATGCTTCCTTTAAGCAGTTCAACACATCAAACACCAGCAGTCCGTGAAATTCCCTTTAGTCAATAATCATCCTTTACAGTATTTCTTGACTAAAATAGCTCTCCAAAACATAAGTGGTCATTTTTATTCTCACTGTCGCACTATAGTCAATAAGTTGTTTCGCAGAGTGACAAGTTATGCATAGTGACGAGATTTCATGGTGTGCATAGTTTAAGAGAGTTCACACTGTATTAATTACGGCCATGGATATCTTATGTTATGTTTATGAAGATCATCACTTCTTATTTTTATCATTTTCTAGCCCCACAGCTTTACAGTCTTCTCTTATTCTTTTTCAAATAAAGTTTGCTTACTGTTTTCCATTGTTATATGATTTACTTCGTCGGAATCTCCGAGGTGGGTTCACCAGTGTAACGAGACAGTACACGAATGTGGAGAACAGGCACACAGGCTTAGATCTCATGTTTCATTGTCATTTCATAACTAAAATCATCCATCAATCAACAGAAAAAGTCATATTCATCATCATTGTTCCTAACTAAAATTATATGTCGTTAAGTAAGAAATATAGTCAAAGACACTCTTCGAGACATCAAGGACTTACTTCTTAACTAAAGTAGCTTTCACTTTGCTAAAATAGTCTTATTCATCATTGTTCATAACTAAAATTATATGACGTTAAGTAAGAAATATAGTCAAAGACACTCTTCGAGACATCAAGGACTTACTCAAAGACATCAAAGTTGATCTGCAAGATATCTTCGAGACATCAAAGTTACTCTTCATTACATCAAACTCTCATTCAAATACTACTCATGTTCTCAGAAGTCATTCTCAAAGTCCTCACTGATTTTCTCAGAGTCAGCAAAGTTATTCTCGGAGTCACCTTCGTTCTTCAGAGAAACTTTCCAAAACATCTTTGTTCATCAAAGTTATTCTCGGAGTCATCAAAGGTATTCTCTAACTCACTTTTGGTCATTAAAGTTAATTTCTATGTTATAAAAGTTTGTCTCAGAGACATCTAAGTTAATCTTAGAGTCATCAAATGTAATCTCTAACTCACTTTTGTTCATCAAAGTTGATCTCAGAGTTAACAAAGGTAATCTCTAACTCACTCTCGTTCATCAAAGTTGTTTCAAAGACATCAAAGTTAATCTCAGAGTTATCCAAAGATATTCTCATGTCCACAAAGTTATTCCAAGAGACGTCAAAGTTGATCAAAGTTATTCTCAGAATCATCAAAGAGATCTCTAATTCACCTTCGTTCATCAAAAAGTTGTTCTCTAAGACACATTCGTTCATCAAAGACACTCTCCGTCCATCATGTTATTCTTTAAGTCATCTTCAGTCATAAAATTTCTCTCCAAAATGTAACTAGTTCAGCTTTTCATACAATACCGACGCTTCTGTTAAAATATATTTTCTTAGTCACTTTACCCTAAAACTGTTCTCAGAACTACACTGTCCCAATCCTACGTATCCTATCCTCTCCACCCAATGTTGCTTAGTTAGCGTAACGTTCCTAAACCTGACTTTACCTATCCTAACTTAACTTACCTTACCTTTACCTATCGTACTTAACTTAACCTGCACAACCTAACTTATCTTACCTATCCTAAAGTAACCTAACTTGCTTTACCTAACTTAATCTACATTCCCAAACTGCTGTATCCTAACTTATCTAGTCCAAACCAGCCATGATCTAACTTACATAATTATTCCTGCTTGTCTTTGTGTTTCGTCAATCATTGTCTCATATTCATTTACTCATTTCAAGGGTTAATTTCTCAAATGGGCATTTTTGCATTTCAAGTGTTATTTGTTTAAGATTGGGAGTTTAACCATTTCAAAGGATTTCTGTTATATATATATGGGAATTTACTCGTTTCAAGGGCAAATTTCTCAAATGGCCATTTTGCAGATCAAGGGTTATTTGTTAAAGTTCATCAAGTTGCTCATAAGTTGTATTTATTATGTTTGTTATTATTTATTTATTCGTATTCCCCAACCCCATAACCTAACCTTCCAGATGTAGTTTATTGTGTTTTTGACGTATTTGTTGAATATATTATCCTTTTCCTAACCTTTCAGATGTAGTTTTGTTTCTCCTTTGTATATTTTTACCCAAACCCACCATCCCACTTAACCTTCTTTCCTTCTTTTACTTTGTTTTCACATATAAGTTCATTCTTTATCTTAGTAATAATAAAAATTACAATAGTAAAGAATCAGATCTACTAAGAAAAACAAGAGAGCAAGTGAGTGAGAGCATGAAACGAGGAGAAAAGAGTAAGAGAGAGGGGGGAGGAAGAGCATGGGACCTATCTCTCTCCCTTATTCTCTCTCTCTTCCTCCCCCTCTCTCTCTCACTCATTTGCTCAAATGCTCTCTTCTTTCTCAAATTCAAGTCTTGTGCTCCCATGCTCTTCCTCCCCCCTGGTGGGTTTGGGTAAAAATATACAAAGGAGAAACAAAACTACATCTGAAAGGTTAGGAAAAGGATAATATATTCAACAAATACGTCAAAAACACAATAAACTACATCTGGAAGGTTAGGTTATGGGGTTGGGGAATACGAATAAATAAATAATAACAAACATAATAAATACAACTTATGAGCAACTTGATGAACTTTAACAAATAACCCTTGATCTGCAAAATGGCCATTTGAGAAATTTGCCCTTGAAACGAGTAAATTCCCATATATATATAACAGAAATCCTTTGAAATGGTTAAACTCCCAATCTTAAACAAATAACACTTGAAATGCAAAAATGCCCATTTGAGAAATTAACCCTTGAAATGAGTAAATGAATATGAGACAATGATTGACGAAACACAAAGACAAGCAGGAATAATTATGTAAGTTAGATCATGGCTGGTTTGGACTAGATAAGTTAGGATACAGCAGTTTGGGAATGTAGATTAAGTTAGGTAAAGCAAGTTAGGTTACTTTAGGATAGGTAAGATAAGTTATGTAAGTTAGGTTGTGCAGGTTAAGTTAAGTACGATAGGTAAAGGTAAGGTAAGTTAAGTTAGGATAGGTAAAGTCAGGTTTAGGAACGTTACGCTAACTAAGCAACATTGGGTGGAGAGGATAGGATACGTAGGATTGGGACAGTGTAGTTCTGAGAACAGTTTTAGGGTAAAGTGACTAAGAAAATATATTTTAACAGAAGCGTCGGTATTGTATGAAAAGCTGAACTAGTTACATTTTGGAGAGAAATTTTATGACTGAAGATGACTTAAAGAATAACATGATGGACGGAGAGTGTCTTTGATGAACGAATGTGTCTTAGAGAACAACTTTTTGATGAACGAAGGTGAATTAGAGATCTCTTTGATGATTCTGAGAATAACTTTGATCAACTTTGACGTCTCTTGGAATAACTTTGTGGACATGAGAATATCTTTGGATAACTCTGAGATTAACTTTGATGTCTTTGAAACAACTTTGATGAACGAGAGTGAGTTAGAGATTACCTTTGTTAACTCTGAGATCAACTTTGATGAACAAAAGTGAGTTAGAGATTACATTTGATGACTCTAAGATTAACTTAGATGTCTCTGAGACAAACTTTTATAACATAGAAATTAACTTTAATGACCAAAAGTGAGTTAGAGAATACCTTTGATGACTCCGAGAATAACTTTGATGAACAAAGATGTTTTGGAAAGTTTCTCTGAAGAACGAAGGTGACTCCGAGAATAACTTTGCTGACTCTGAGAAAATCAGTGAGGACTTTGAGAATGACTTCTGAGAACATGAGTAGTATTTGAATGAGAGTTTGATGTAATGAAGAGTAACTTTGATGTCTCGAAGATATCTTGCAGATCAACTTTGATGTCTTTGAGTAAGTCCTTGATGTCTCGAAGAGTGTCTTTGACTATATTTCTTACTTAACGTCATATAATTTTAGTTATGAACAATGATGAATAAGACTATTTTAGCAAAGTGAAGGCTACTTTAATTAAGAAGTAAGTCCTTGATGTCTCGAAGAGTGTCTTTGACTATATTTCTTACTTAACGACATATAATTTTAGTTAGGAACAATGATGATGAATATGACTTTTTCTGTTGATTGATGGATGATTTTAGTTATGAAATGACAATGAAACATGAGATCTAAGCCTGTGTGCCTGTTCTCCACATTCGTGTACTGTCTCGTTACACTGGTGAACCCACCTCGGAGATTCCGACGAAGTAAATCATATAACAATGGAAAACAGTAAGCAAACTTTATTTGAAAAAGAATAAGAGAAGACTGTAAAGCTGTGGGGCTAGAAAATGATAAAAATAATAAGTGATGATCTTCATAAACATAGCATAAGATATCCATGGCCGTAATTAATACAGTGTGAACTCTCTTAAACTATGCACACCATGAAATCTCGTCACTAGGCATAACTTGTCACTCTGCGAAACAACTTATTGACTATAGTGCGACAGTGAGAATAAAAATGACCACTTATGTTTTGGAGTGCTATTTTAGTCAAGAAATACTGTAAAGGATGATTATTGACTAAAGGGAATTTCACGGACTGCTGGTGTTTGATGTGTTGAACTGCTTAAAGGAAGCATATTTGCTAGAAAAAATTCCTGTGAAATAACGCTTGTTATATGTTTTGACTACCTAGCTAATAACATATTGCATGGCTAATAATGAAATGAAATGTCACATTTTTGTCTGACTCACTTAGCACGAGTGAAGAGATAACATTGAAAAAACTGGCAAAGGTTGAAAACTCTGTGAAATCATATCTGTTATGATAAGTTTTGACTAGCTGCGCGCTATGTTTGCCTTCTCTCTCTAATCTACACACGCGATATGAAATGTGAATTTGATGACTGAAGGAGTTTGATGATACGAATAGTAATTGCCGACATTGAGCATAATCTCAAAAACATAGTTTCTGCAAAAAAAATAACATTAAATTAGATGCGAGCTGCAATTTGAAAACAGAAGATGTGTGATGAGTGGCTTATTGTGTGGACTCTGGAGATATGATCTCCACATATAAGTTTCTCAAGAAAAGCGGTAATATTTTTCTTGTGTTTGGATGTAAAGGCTAAAACACGGATGTCATTTTCAATAATGTTATTTGCTCATCCGAGAAAGTTGATTTTCCCGTTACGTTACATTGTGTTACAGAGGGCTAAAACTGGTAGACCGTAATATTCTTATGGAAGGAGATGTAATGGAGATGGACTAAGTCCTACTTTATTTAAAAATGTCATTTCGGACTGCAAAAAGTTGATTTGCGTTACGTTACGTCACGTTACATTGTGTTACAGAGGGCTAAAACTGATAGACATCAATTATTAGATGGTAAGAGATGTAATGGAGATGGGCTAGCCCGCACTTTCCGTTTCAAAATGACATTTTGGACTGCAAAAAGTTGATTTGCGTTACGCTACGTTGCGTTACATTGTGTTACAGAGGGCTAAAAGGGGTAGAGACCAATATTTTATATGGTGAAAGATGTAATGAATAAGGACTAAGTCATACTTTCATTTATATTAACTGTCTGTCCGACAGTTAATATGTTTTGTTTTTTTTACCAAGATAAATATGTGAGTGTCTACCAGTCATTGAATAAAACGTGATAAGAGAAAGATTAACTTTTTTCACCTATTATGTTAACACGAGTCTCTGTTTTTTCTGTTGGATCGAACGATTACTAATGGTTGATGTTGTGTGTAAACTCGCGCTAATAGATATCAAATAGATAGATCAAATAGATGTTTATTCAGGTAAGGTATACCTTATGTAAGGTATATATTTATCTACTCTGATAAAACAGTTAGGCTGGAGAGGGGCTTGAACGGATATAATTATGTTCGATGATCTAAGACTGAGGAAATAGAGCTTGGTTAATGTCCAGATTAATTTTACTACGTTAGAAATAAAGCGATCTTAAATCTCAAGGTGATTTAGTTGGAAAATAAAGAACTTGTACACAAAAATGAACTAAGCTGGGGGGGGGGGGGGCAAGAGTTGAAACTTGATAACTGAACCGGTTTTTATTTACTATGACTGAAAATGTAGTTGGTGTTCAAATCTCAGGAGAATTGGACTGATAGTAATAAATTTATAGGAGTGGACTTGGACAGAGGACAGGAGCTAGAGTTTTATAATTGTTTACATCATATTTACTATGAAATACAGAGGGTAGAAATTACAGTGAAATTGCTGGGTTATTTACAAATATACGAGAGAGAACTAAGTTGGGGGACGAGAGCTAGAGCTCAGTAACTGTCTTGATCTTATTTACTATCTTTGAAGTATGACTGCTTTAAATTTCAGTGAAATTGCTGGGTTATTTACAAATATACGAGAGAGAACTAAGTTGGGGGACGAGAGCTAGAGCTCAGTAACTGACTTGATATTATTTACTAACTTTGAAGTATGTCTGCTTTAAATTTCGGGAAAATTGATCTGTTACTAACGATCTTGTACAAATGAACTAAGACGGGGACAAGAGCTAGAGTTTGATAATTGTTTGGATTTACTAAACTAAGTCTGAAATATAGAGGGTAGAAATTTCAGTGAAATTGATGGGTTATTTACAAATATACGAGAGAGAACTAAGTTGGGGGACGAGAGCTAGAGCTCAGTAACTGACTTGATATTATTTACTAACTTTGAAGTATGACTGCTTTAAATTTCGGAAAATTGATCTATTACTAACGATATTGTACAAATGAACTAAACCGGGGACAAGAGCTGGAGTTTGATAATTGTTTGGATTTACTAAACTAAGTCTGAAATACAGAGGGTAGAAATTTCCCGGAATTCGAATAAGTATTAACGAAGATGTGTGAGGGAAGTAAGGTGGAGGACAAGAGCTGGAGCTCGGTAACTAAATTACTGTATTGAACTACGTTTGAAATATGATTATTTTTTAATTTTAGAGGGGTAGGACTGTTAGTATTCATTATAGGGCATGGGACTAAGGCTGGATAGGAGCTGAAGCTCGATACCAAATTATTGTATTTTAATACGTTTGAAATAGCTGTGTTTTAAATCTCGAAGAAAATCATTGGATACTAGAGAAGATGTATTAGTAAAAACTACTCCATGGCTTTGTTTATATAAGTAAAACTGAAATAGTTTTAATGAAAGGAACTATGAATGAATGAACAATATGAAGGAGAGAGAGACAGAGAGACAGAGACATAGACAGATAGAGAGAGAGAGACATGGAGACAGAGAGAGAGAGACAGAGAGAGAGAGAGAGACAGAGAGAGAGAGAGATAGAGAGAGAGAGAGAGAGAGAGAGAGAGAGAGATAGAGAGAGAGACAGAGAGACAGAGAGACAGAGAGACAGAGACATAGACAGATAGAGAGAGAGAGACATGGAGACAGAGAGAGAGAGAGACAGAGAGAGAGAGAGATAGAGAGAGAGAGAGAGAGAGAGATAGAGAGAGACAGGGAGACAGAGAGACAGAGAGAGACAGGGAGACAGAGAGAGAGATAGAGAGACAGAGAGACAGAGACATAGACAGATAGAGAGAGAGAGACATGGAGACAGAGAGAGAGAGAGAGACAGAGAGAGAGAGATAGAGAGACAGGGAGACAGAGAGAGAGAGAGACAGAGAGACAGAGAGACTGAGACAGATAGAGAGAGAGAGACAGGGAGACAGAGCGAGAGAGAGAGACAGAGAGAGAGAGAGAGAGAGAGAGAGAGATAGAGAGACAGAGAGAGACAGAGAGACAGAGACAGATAGAGAGAGAGAGTCGCGGACCCTGGCGAAACGCATTGGTAATGGGTGCCCCACCACTTCCGGTGTCGGAGGAAGAAATACCCGGGCTAGTTGGAAAGTTGATCAGTCGGGCTCCAACCTGCGACCAGTACGCTTACCCCTCCGCGGACATTGAAAAACGCTTAAGGTAATGGTACACACCCCTCCTGCAGGAGACTTTGCCCCCATCCTCACACACTTAAGGGCTTAATGTAGGGGAGTCAATGGGTTTGTCTAACCACATAATGGCCCAGAGCACTCTCTCCTGACGAGGGGAAGCTCCATCCAGCCCCCACCCAAAACAACATAACAGACTGTGTTGCCTTCTCCTCACATCTACACACTAACTCACGATCAACAAAATTATTATTATCGCACACTGGATTAAGGCTACGCAAAAAAAAACACGCATACATATTCTTTTACTCCTTCCTCCCTCTTCCTTCTATTTTCTTACTCTATCACTTACTCTACCACTTACTCTCACACTACTCTCATCTTTCCTGACCACTTACCATAACCCCCGAGGACTAGACCCGCGCGGTGGAGGGGGGGCTGCACCTGCTCACACGCCACTCAAGACCGACACGCGCCAAACTTCCGGGAAATTCCCATACCCCCTGTGACTAGACACCCGCGCTGCGACTACGACGTCGCGCACCACCTGGCACTCATCAACATAACTTACTCTCTTTCAGGACCACTTACCCAAACACAACACGCTCACACGCGTCCGAAACACCCCAAACTTCCCCGAAAATCCCCCCCAAAACCTGTGCGACTAGACACATGCGCCCCACCTGTCGGCTGGCACTCACGGAGTGCCACCTGGCAGCTGGTGCGCGCGGTTCTAGTCGTATATTACACTACTGATAACAAAGTCTCATCATAGATGAAATACTTCCCGGGTAAAAGTATATTGGGTAGAACTAGGCAGGTGTTGTGGCGTCGAGGAGGACGGTCAGGGTGACAACGCCAGCTGAGATACAATGTCTGTGGTCCCTAGTGTAAGTGTAAGCTGTGTGTTTCCTGGGAGGCGAAGGTTTCGCCAGGTGTAGAGTCCCGGGAATCATAGTTGTAGGGGTAAGATGGACTCTGGGTGAACAGTCCTGGGGTACAGTCCAGCTGTGTACTGGGTGTGTAGGGGCAAACTTGCGGGCTGAAATACGTCCACAAGTGGTGTCAAGCTGCTTAGTGAACCAGAAGTGAGGTGGCCGGTCAGTTCTCGTGTCGGGCTGAGCCAGACGTCTTTGTAAACAGGTCTGGTGAAGGAATACCGGTATAGTAAACTAGATAAACCACTTCAAACCGACCACCTGTTAATTTGTTTGGTGCGTCAGGTGTCTGAATTAGTGGCAAAGTGATTTTGTTATCAGCTTCTAAGTGTATAGTGACATGTGGAGTAAGGCACCTCAAGCAGTGGGACTCACAAGTGTAGTGGGTAAGAGTGGAGTTAAAACCTGATGAAAAAGTGGCAAAATTTTAAGTTTTTAAGAGCAGTGGTCGCCAACCTCTCGAACCTCACGGACCACTAAATTCATAATTGTAAATCCCGGAGACCAGTCATAAGCCACCACGGACCATTAATAGATCATTTTTGTTAAAGCAATTTCCTACTTTTGCATATTTTCACGCATTCTTTGAAAAATTCAAGTTGTTTCCTAGCTAAATCTGGGTGTTGTGATGGCCAGTGTGTGGAGGGTGTCATGGCACCATGGGATCAACTCTCCCCACACACAACATAGAGCGGCCGGGGATGCCGCAGCTCACTACCAGGTTCTTGTATAAAATACTGTACACAGGATACATGAAATTATTTTCAAAAAGGACAAACCAAACAATTGTTAATCATAATTTTTTTTATTGAAATTGACTCTCGACACTGACATGGGTTAAGTAAGCTCTTCTCAAGAATCACAGTCGACATCCACAGCAACAAACTTGCAACAAAATCCTACGAGTAATTACGTCAACCATTACAGTGACAATGTTAACAAGATTA
Organism: Procambarus clarkii; assembly: GCF_040958095.1. Lineage (NCBI taxonomy): Eukaryota > Metazoa > Arthropoda > Malacostraca > Decapoda > Cambaridae > Procambarus > Procambarus clarkii. The sequence continues at coordinate 14,082,696 of NC_091157.1, forward strand.
ACACATATTCCATAAAATCCATTAATATCAACACAAAAAACACAAAAAAGCACACAGACAGGCAGGCATCTTTGTGTCCAACAGGATACTATATAAAAAGAGACATCAATGAATATCAATATGGTGACGACGAATTCGATAGTAGCCGCCCAGTATAACTATATCCAACAGTTTTCATCTATCTATATGAGGGACTGACTCCTTGTTTGTTTGTATGTATGTATGTATATATGTATGTGTATATATGTGTATATATATATATATATATATATATATATATATATATATATATATATATATATATATATATATATATATGTATATATATATATATATATATATATATATATATATATATATATATATGTCGTACCTAGTAGCCAGAATGCACTTCTCGGCCTACAATGCAAGGCCCAATTTTTCTAATAAGCCAAGTTTTCCTGAATTTATATATTTTCTCTAATTTTTTTCTTATGAAAAGATAAAGCTACCCATTTCATTATGTATGAGGTCAATTTTTATTTATTGGAGTTAAAATTAACGTAGATATATGACAGAACCTAACCAACCCTACCTAACCTAACCTAACCTATCTTTATAGGTTAGGTTAGGTTAGGTGGCCGAAAAAGTTAGGTTAGGTTAGGTTAGGTTAGGTAGGTTAGGTAGTCGAAAAACAATTAATTCATGAAAACTTGGCTTATTAGGCAAATCGGGCCTTGCATAGTAGGCTGAGAAGTGCGTTCTGGCTACTAGGTACGACATATATATATATATATATATATATATATATATATATATATATATATATATATATATATATATGTATGTGTATATATGTGTGTATATATGTGTATATATATATATATATATATATATATATATATATATATATATATATATATATATATATATATATATATATATATATGTTGTACCTAGTAGCCAGAACGTCGTACTCGGCCTACTATGCAAGGCCCAATTTGCCTAATAAGTCAAATTTTCCTGAATTTATCTAGTTTTCAAATTTTTTTCTTATGAAACGATAAAGCTACTCATTTCATTATGTATGAGGTCAATTTTTTTTATTGGAGTTAAAATTAACGTAGATATATGACCGAACCTAACCAACCCTACCTAACCTAACCTAACCTATCTTTATAGGTTAGGTTAGGTTAGATAGCCGAAAAAGTTAGGTTAGGTTAGGTAGGTTAGGTAGTCGAAAAACAATTAATTCATGAAAACTTGGCTTATTAGGCAAATCGGGCTTTGCATAGTAGGCAGAGAAGTGCGTTCTGGCTACTAGGTACGACATATATATATATATATATATATATATATATATATATATATATATATATATATATATATATATATATATATATATGTCGTACCTAATAGCCAGAACTCACTTCTCAGCCTACTATTCAAGGCCCGATTTGCCTAATAAGCCAAGTTTTCCTGAATTAATATATTTACTATAATTTTTTTCTTATGAAATGATAAAGCTACCCTTTTCACTATGTATGAGGTCAATTTTTTTTTATTGGAGTTAAAATTAACGTAGATATATGACCGAACCTAACCAACCCTACCTAACCTAACCTAACCTATATATATAGATAAGGTTAGGTTAGGTAGCCAAAAAAAGCTAGGTTAGGTTAGGTTAGGTAGGTTAGGTAGACGAAAAAACATTAATTCATGAAAACTTGGCTTATTAGGCAAATCGGGCCTTGCATAGTAGGCTGAGAAGTGAGTTCTGGCTACTAGGTACGACATATATATATATATATATATATATATATATATATATATATATATATATATATATATATATATATGTCGTACCTAATAGCCAGAACGCACTTCTCAGCCTACTATTCAGGCCCGATTTGCCTAATAAGCCAAGTTTTCATGAATTAATGTTTTTTCGTCTACCTAACCTACCTAACCTAACCTAACCTAGCTTTTTATGGCTACCTAACCTAACCTTACCTATAAATATAGGTTAGGTTAGGTTAGGTTTGGTTGGTTAGGTTCGGTCATATATCTACGTTAATTTTAACTCCAATAAAAAAAATTGACCTCATACATAATGAAATGGGTAGCTTTATCATTTCATAAGAAAAAAATTAGAAAAAATATATTAATTCAGGAAAACTTGGCTTATAAGGCAAATCGGGCCTTGAATAGTAGGCCAAAAAGTGAGTTCTGGCTACTAGGTACGACATATATATATATATATATATATATATATATATATATATATATATATATATATATATATATATATATATATATATATATATATATGTATGTATGCATATATATATATGCAACAATGATCACAAAAACACTGATCCAAGTAGGCAGAATAACCACATGTGAAAAATAGAAAATGCTTAACGTGTTTTCGGCTAATTCGCCTTCATCAGAGCAAAGTAGAATGATTCTACTTTGCTCTGATGAAGGCGAATTAGCCGAAAACGCGTTAAGCATTTTCTATTTTTCATATGTGGTTATTCTGCATATATATATATATATATTGTGACGGTAACGCGTTGGTGTTCGGCTGTTTAAGGCTAGGGGTATGGCCTCGTCACATAGTTATAAAAAAAAAATAGAAAAACTGGAACTTCGTCTGTGGTAAGGTAAGGAGAAGACACACAAAACACAAGTAAAACTTTAACAATGAAATTTTAATTACGTTAAATAAATCAAAACATGAAAATATGGACAAACAAATATGTATAATAAAATCAATCAATCAAAATAATAAGAATACTTAAATGACACAATGAAAAGTTACGTTAAGGCAAAATAACAAGAAGTGCAATACAACAGTTAAGTGGGAGGTGCTGGAATATTGGCTTAAAGCCACCACCTCTCTCAGTACACGCTAACGTCTAGCTGGGAGGAGTGCTGGCTACGAAAGCACGGAACATTCTGAAGACTGATGTTGGGGCGACCCCAGACATCGGGTAGTATTGGGGGGCGAGTGCAGGTGCAGCCAGACCGGCGACCAATCAGCGGAGCCGTAGCGATCAACGGGTAGTTTGGTGGTTGGAGTTCGAACAGGTGGCTGGTTGCATACGTTTCTGCTCACCCTGGCAAGCCTTGCTGGTGCTGTTGTCGTTGTTGGACATTTCTTCCATAGTCTTTTTATATAATTGTGAAGACGTAATTTTGGAGGGAAGAGCAGGCTCAATCTCTTGAAGGAGATTATCGTCACAACTCTCCCCCGAAGCCTGCGGTTCTGGAAGAAGTACGTCGTTATGTGGTGGAGTATTAGATGGAGTTGCTTCTACTTCATAAACTCTGGAGAGATCATGGGCTAAGATGTTGTCAGACTCTTGGTATAGCGTGTCTCCAGGTTGAATTTCTGCAGTTAGCAAGCCCATAGTAGAAGACGTTGAGATGAGAAGTGGGCGTGCTGCAGGAGGTGTAGGGTGGTGTGGTCCGTATTGATGGTGGACCGAGCACTTTTCAGGTGTGGAGTGAAGTGCTGAAGCTTCAGGATGAGGAAGAGTAGCTCCTTGCCAATTGTTCCGTCGTTCCTTGTAGCAGTAGTCGCTGACAGGTGTATTCTTCTCGCCTCGTTGCTGCATCACGACACCACCATCGTCGGTACCATTGGCGTCGACATGGAGGATGTAGGGCTTATCTGACGAGGTGAGAGTGGAATTAGAAGAGGGCATAGGAGCACGAGTATTATCCTGAAAGCATTTGGGAAGATCATTAAGGATTTTGGAATTAGAAAGCGCCGACTCCTTGTCAGTGCTTTCGGGAGAAGAAGCCGGGATGGTCTCACTATGGATGTAGGGTTCTGTGAAGGTAGAACAATTAATCAAGACAGTGGGAGGAGTACCATTATATTGCTTCAGAAGGTTGACGTGGCACAGCTGGGTCTTCCGCCGCCTATCTGGAGTCTCTATCACATAATTATTATTATTCCTGCACTCTTTGACGCAGTAGGGTCCTGAAAATCTGTTTTGTAAAGGTGAACCTGGGATAGGGAAATAAGCAAGGACGAAGTCTCCCGGCTTGAATTTTCTTACTTTGCTGGTCTGGTCGTAATGAGTCTTCATTCTCACCTGGGCTTTCAATAGATTATCATGGGCAAAGCGGTGGACTCTCTCTAGAATGTGCTGAAGGTTTTGAAGAAACTGGGGCACATTCTGATGCTCACTGAAGGTGGCATCTCTGAGAGAGTCTTTGAAAGCCTTAAGGGGAGTACGGCACTTACGGCCGTAGAGCATCTCATAAGGAGATACTCCTAGGGACTCATTGGGGAGACTTCTGAAAATACACATTATTAGGTCAATCTGCTTATCCCAATCCTTTGAGGTTTCACTACAAAACTTTTTCAAGAGTGCTTTGCTGGTCTGATGACTACGTTCAAGAGAACCCTGTGAAGCAGGATGATAGGGGCTGGACAATACCTGTTTGATGTTGAACTCCTCCAGTGTTCTTTTGAAGAGATCACTGGTGAAGTTGGTGCCACAGTCACTTTGAATCTCCCTGGGAAATCCGTATTGAGTGAAGATCTTCAGTAGATGTTTGATAACCGTAGCAGCCGTGATGTTCTTCACTGGAACTGCTATGGGAAATCTGGTGGTAGGACACAGGATGGTTAGGATGTAGGCGTTACCTGAACTGGTCCGAGGTAAAGGACCAACACAGTCTATTATGAGTCTGTGGAAAGGTTCCGCAGGCACCTGTATGGGAATCAGTGGTGCTCTGGGAATGGAGACGTTCGGTTTGCCTGCCATCTGACATGTATGACACTGTTTTACGTACTGTTTGACGTTATTTACCATACCTGGCCAGTAGTAGTCTTGACGAATCCCATGGTAAGTCTTGTTGAAGCCGTAGTGGGAGAATGATCCGTGGGCCAGGTGTAGAATAGTGGGCCGCAGGCTGGTGGGAATCACAAGTTGTTCGGTGTTGGCCCAATCGTCCTCCTCCTTCAGTTTACTGGGTCTATATCGGCGGTAGAGCAAGTCGTTCTCTAGGAAGAACCCAGGAATACTGTCGGGTTGAGTCTCAGCCTGGAAAAACAATGGTGTTAAAGTAAGATCTTCCCTCTGCAACTTACGGAACTCCAACTTGGTCAGATGCGGGGGTAGTTTCTGAGGGTCTTGAGGGACAGCGGTAGCAGTAGAGTCAGCTGGCTGTGGACGTGCGGCTTGTGCACGGGTGGTCACGAGAACCGGAGGAGAAACTTCATCACTCTCTTGAACCTCTGCTGGAACATACTCAAGAATAGGGTTACTTGGCACAGAGTTACACACCTGGGGTTTGTCCATGACGATCAGGTTGGTCGGTTGCAGGTCTTCTGCCAAGTCGTTGCCTAGGAGAAGTTGCACTCCAGGCATGGGAAAAGGCTTTTCCCTGACGGCGACTTGGACTTCCCCGTTCACGTAGGGACAATCCAGGTGGACTCTGGCGAGAGGGTATGGAGTGGTAGCAGTGAGGTCAGTGATGAAGACTGTTTCCCCGGTGTAGACTATGTTGGGCACAGCCGACTTCAAGATGATCGATTGTAGAGCCGCTGTGTCCCTCAAGATCTTCAATTTGAAACGTCCCTCCGGATTTGAACCGTTGGCAGAGACAGTTCCAGTATACAGGTGGTTACTGAAAAGAGAAAGATCATTAACATCAACACCAACATTCATCACAGGCTTACCGGACTTAGGAGGAGTTGGTTTGGGTCGTTGTTGGTCAGTGGTTCCCTTGTATTGAGACTTACCACACTTGTCTATGGTATGTCCATAGAGTCTACAATACTTGCAGTACAGTTGTGAACCAGCTTGATCGGGGCTCACCTTCTCGTAACTGTACCACGACTTCTTACTGGAGGATGGTTCAGGTGTAAGCCGGTGGATGAGGCTGTAAGTGTCAGCCGACTTAGCACACTTCAGGTAGTCGGTTTCTTCTTTATCTGCTAAGTAGAGGCGGACAGGAGGCGGCACACGTCTCAAGAATTCTTCAACAAGCATCAGGTTGACGAGTTCTGCAAAAGTAGAGACATGTGCTGCTTCCAGCCATTTCATGAAATACCTCCGTTTCGTGTTAGCAAACTCGAGGAAGGTAGTGGTACTTGCCTTCAGGTGGTCACGGAATTTCCTTCTATAACTTTCGGTGGAAAGTAGGTAGGCGTCCAACACTGCTTGTTTCAGAGTGTAGTAGTCATTCTCAGACGCCAAAGTACTGAGTGTGACTGCAGCTCTACCTGTAAGATGGACTCTGAGAAGTGTGGCCCATTGGTCGACAGGCCAACTGAGTTGATTAGCAAGGGTTTCAAAGGTGGTGAAAAACACATCAACTTCTGCTTCTACAAAGGATGGCATTAACTTACTTGCATGTGATATATTAAAACTGACGGGAAGATTTGCAGTAGCTTGCTGGCGTTGAGTGAAGTGTGAAGTTTCCAAGGAGATTTCGCGTTGACGACACTCTAGAGCCAGAGTTGCTTGTTGCTTGTCATGTTCGCGTTGCATCTCCAACTCGCGTCGTTTGGTTTCAAGCTGTACTCGTTCCCGCTCCTGGAGTGTTTCAAGCTGTACTCGTTCCCGCTCCTGGAGTAGTGCAACCTCACGTTCCTGGAGGGCGAGTCCACGTTCGTGTTCTTCTCTCCTCAAGGCAGCTTCACGTTCTCGGAGGGTGATTTCTCGTTCTTGTTCTTCTCTTCGTATGGCAGCTGCTCGTTCTTGTTGTTCGAGGGCTTCCCTTTGCTGTTCGCGGGCTTCCTTTTGCTGCTCACGTTCAATCTTAGCCAGCTCTAGTTTAAGTTTCATCGTTGCCAAGTCAGTTTTATCTGCAATATAGTAAGTTTCATGAGTTTCAGAGTCTATCTTACCTTGCTCTAAATAGTAATCCAGCAACAGGTTGTGTAGGTCATTTTTGTTGGCTTGGTAGGGAACTTCTAGTTGATACTCATGTGCAAGAGTTTGTAGTTCAGTCCTCTTGGCACGACTCAAAGTCCCTATTTCACCTGCTGGATTTGCACGGAAAGTTTGGAGACGAAACATGGTGAAATTAGCAAATAAAGGTACACGAATGTTCAATAATGAAATGTCAGAAACAGGACAACGTGGCAACTGGTACCTATCCTGTGTGATCTTTAACAATTAACGTTAAGTGAAAGATATTAAATGATTAAATTAAATCAAGGGCGCAGGAAATCTTTTACCCGGTACTCATGTAAGAGAATAAGGGCAAGAAAATCCTACTAACAAATGAAACAGAGTTTCGAAAACAAATGAAACAGTTAAAATGCTTCAAAAGTAAAATTGGTAGTCCAAGGATGTAGGCATACCTTGCCAAGTCTCTATAGGACATAAAGCAAGTTTTTCCTACTGAATTTAATATGATACTTACAGAATTAGCGAATTTTTGTGCTCTGAAAAAATAAGCTAATTCCCTACCGTTGTATGTATCATCATCTCTGACTGACGTGTAGGGGTGCGAGGTGTCAACTGGTGACGAGAACTGCTGCTGAGGTCCCAATTCAGCAACTAAAGTTCGAGCTAGAGGAACTATGGCCCTCTTTGTCCTCCTACAGTCAGATTGCAGAAGATTGGGTACTCTTGACCCGGGGCAGACCACAGTACCAGGGTACCAATATGATGATCTGTCAGAATGAGAAATATTCAAGGGACATAGATGGTAAATACGAGTAATAACATGGAGGGAGAGATGACCAATTAAGAGTATGACTGAGGCCTACAGTCACCACGTAATCCAAAGTTGTCTCACCTTCACTATATGTTACTCTCGTAATGCACAATACACCGCACCTTATAAAAAATGAAATTGAATGAAAAATAGTAAAGCTACGTTAACAAAGTTAAATACGCTTACCATCAATTACCACTTGGCACCAGTACCTGAGTGAAGCTCCTAGGACAGGCCCCCATAAAACTTGTGACGGTAACGCGTTGGTGTTCGGCTGTTTAAGGCTAGGGGTATGGCCTCGTCACATAGTTATAAAAAAAAAATAGAAAAACTGGAACTTCGTCTGTGGTAAGGTAAGGAGAAGACACACAAAACACAAGTAAAACTTTAACAATGAAATTTTAATTACGTTAAATAAATCAAAACATGAAAATATGGACAAACAAATATGTATAATAAAATCAATCAATCAAAATAATAAGAATACTTAAATGACACAATGAAAAGTTACGTTAAGGCAAAATAACAAGAAGTGCAATACAACAGTTAAGTGGGAGGTGCTGGAATATTGGCTTAAAGCCACCACCTCTCTCAGTACACGCTAACGTCTAGCTGGGAGGAGTGCTGGCTACGAAAGCACGGAACATTCTGAAGACTGATGTTGGGGCGACCCCAGACATCGGGTAGTATTGGGGGGCGAGTGCAGGTGCAGCCAGACCGGCGACCAATCAGCGGAGCCGTAGCGATCAACGGGTAGTTTGGTGGTTGGAGTTCGAACAGGTGGCTGGTTGCATACGTTTCTGCTCACCCTGGCAAGCCTTGCTGGTGCTGTTGTCGTTGTTGGACATTTCTTCCATAGTCTTTTTATATAATTGTGAAGACGTAATTTTGGAGGGAAGAGCAGGCTCAATCTCTTGAAGGAGATTATCGTCACAATATATATATATATATATATATATATATATATATATATATATATATATATATATATATATATATATATATATTGGTAGCAGTCTTTCCTGTAGACATATATTATTAAATATGACCGAAAAAGTAAGATTAATAATTCTAACACGAATTTTCTCAATATTTCTTATGTTTCTTTTCACTGTCGATGGTAATTGAAAAATCAGTTCTCCAAAATTAATTTTTATTTCTAATCTGACGCGACACTTGAAAGCGTTTCGTAATAACTTATTACATTTTCAAAGACTTTAATTTACACACACACAACTGTAACCTGCAAACAGATTTCTTACTATGCTATAATTCAAACGGCTTTTCATTTTATATACCTGCATTTGGGTGAGGTGATATGTTACAACAGTTTTGGATGAGGTGAAAACAAACTTTCAACATAAGATAGAACACGAAATATTGGGTAAAGTTAAAGGGTAAGAATGGAAGTAAATGCAAAGGGCCTATTGGCTCATATTTCTTGATGCTTCTATATTGGTGCGGAGTCTTGAAGTGGGTAGAATATAGTTGTGCCTTAATTGGTTGTTGATTGCTGGTGTTGACTTCTTAATGTGTAGTGCCTCGCAGATATCAAGCCGCCTGATATCGCTGTATCTATCGATGATTTCCGTGTTTTTTGTTAAGACTTCTCTGGTGATGGTCTGGTTGTGGGAAGAGATTATATGTTCCTTAATGGAGCCCTGTTGCTTATGCATCGTTAATCGCCTGGAGAGAGATGTTGTTGTCTTGCCTATATACTGAGTTCTTTGAGGCTTACAGTCCACAAGTGGGCATTTGAAGGCACAGACGACATTGGTCTCTTTCAAAGCGTTCTGCTTTGTGTCTGGAGAGTTTCTCATGAGTAGGTTGGCAGTTTTCTTGGTTTTATAGTAAATCGTCAGTTGTATCTTCTGATTTTTGTCTGTAGGGATAACGTTTCTATTAACAATATCTTTCAGGACCCTTTCCTCCGTTTTATGAGCTGTGGAAAAGAAGTTCCTGTAAAATAGTCTAATAGGGGGTACAGGTGTTGTGTTAGTTGTCTCTTCAGAGGTTGCATGGCATTTCACCTTCCTTCTTATGATGTCTTCAACGAAACCATTGGAGAAGCCGTTGTTGACTAGGACCTGCCTTACCCTACAGAGTTCTTTATCGACTTGCTTCCATCCTGAGTTGTGGCTGAGAGCACGGTCGACATAAGCGTTAACAACACTCCTCTTGTACCTGTATGGGCAGTCACTGTTGGCATTGAGGCACATTTCTATGTTTGTTTCCTTAGTGTAGACTGCAGTGTGGAAACCTCCGCTCCTTTCCATGACTATTACATCTAGAAAGGGCAGCTTCCCATCCTTTCTCCATCTCGTAAGTGAAACACAACACAGAATTCCGCTCAAATGCCTCCTTCAGCTCCTGCAGATGTCTGACATCAGGTACCTGTGTAAAAATGTCGTCAACATACCTGCAGTATATGGCCGGTTTCAAGTTCATGTCGACTAAGACCTTTTGTTCGATGGTACCCATGTAGAAGTTTGCAAACAGGACACCTAGGGGAGAACCCATGGCAACCCCATCTACTTGCTTATACATGTGCCCATTCGGGCTCAAGAAGGGTGCCTCTTTAGTTGTATCTTGGAGTAGTTTCCTTAGAATGTTTTCTGGTATGTCAAGAGGAGTACAGGCCGGATCACGATACACTCTGTCCGCTATCATCCCGATTGTTTCATCCACAGGTACGTTGGTAAACAGTGATTCTACATCCAATGAGGCTCTTATCCCTGTGGCCCGTGTTCCCCGCAATAAGTCAACAAATTCCTTTGGAGACTTCAGGCTGAAAGCACAAGGTACATAAGGAGTCAGCAAGCCGTTCAGTTGCTTTGCCAGTCTGTATGTGGGTGTGGGTATCTGGCTGATGATTGGCCGAAGTGGGTTTCCAGGCTTGTGTGTCTTGACATATATTTTGACAGAATACAAACCTGGGTATGCGTATGGAAATGTCAAGACACACAAGCCTGGAAACCCACTTCAGCCAATCATCAGCCAGATACCCACACCCACGTACAGACTGGCGAAGCAACTCAACGGCTTGCTGACTCCTTATGTACCTTGTGCTTTCAGCCTGAAGTCTCCAAAGGAATTTGTTGACTTACAGCAGGAAATATAGTATCCGTAGTAGGCATCCTTCAGTCTCGGAAGACTATGGAGTTGCGCTCTGGTTGTCAATCCTGGTACAGCGTCTGATGTGACTAATGAGGCCAATCCGAGAATGGCAGTCCATCCCACACTGAGCACAAACGAAGTCTGATTCTGGTCTGTCTTCCTGGCTACCGGCTATCCTTCTGTCTCTTTGCCTCCGATTTCTTGGCAAGTAACTCCTCGAACATGGAGAGACCTCTTTGAACAGACTGCCCCCAGGCTGAATAGTCTGGGGCCACTGTTTTACATGTAGCAAGATTGACGTCCATGGCTTTCAGGTCCCTCATGCATACGTCTTTGCACCGTAGCTGGGGTTTGCCTGTTGGACGCTTTGCCTGCATCAGCTCTCCTTACAGGAGATCCTTGGGGATCCTGCCGTCGCCCATTCGCACCACATGTCCGAGCCAGCGCATTCGTCTCTGCTTCAGTTTTGTTTACATGCTGGCGATTCTAGTTCTCCCTAGGACGCTGTTGTTCGTCACCTTGTCCTGCCAGGTGATGTCCAAGATGTGTCGAAGGCAGCGCATGTGGTAGGTATTCAGTTGACTTTCCTGACGGGCACGGAGTGTCCAAGGCTAACTGCCATATAGGAGTGTGCTCAGGACACAGGCTCTGTAAACCTGGATCTTTGTATTTTTAGTCAGCTTATTGTTGGCCCAAACTCTCCTTGTCAATATGGACATTGTATTAGATGCCTTACCAATGCGTTTGTTTAGCTCCATATCAAGAGAGAGGGAGTCAGAGATTGTGAAGCCGAGGTACACGAAGTCGTGAACGACTTCCAATTTGTAATCGGAGATGTCGATGTCAGGTGGGGAGTCCACTCCTTGTCCCATGACCTGTGTTTTCTTCAGGCTGATGGCGAGTGACAGGTCTCGCTGAAGTGGGTCATGAGCCATTTTGAGGTCTTCGGCTGAGTGGGCAGTGACTGCTGCGTCGTCAGCAAAAAGAAAGTCGTGCAGACACCTCAGCCGAACCTTTGTCTTGGCTCTCAGTCTGACGAGGTTAAAGAGCTTTCCATCCGACCTGGTCAGGAGGTAGATGCCTTCCGTGGCAGATGCGAAGGCGTGTTGCAGCGTAACTGCGAAGAAAATCCCGAATAGGATTGGAGCCAGGACGCAGCCCTGCTTTACTCCACTTCGGATGTCAAAGGCGTCTGATGTTAGGCCATCAAAGACCACGGTGCGCATCATGTTCTCGTGAAAAAAATCTGATGATGCTGAGGAGCCTGGATGGGCATCCGATTTTGGGGAGGATCTTGAACAGGCCATCCCTGCTGACAAGGGCGAAGGCCTTCGTTAGATCTATGAAGGCTACTAAGAGTGGCTGCTTCTGTTCCCTCCATTTCTCCTGCAGTTGTCTGAAGGAAAAGACCATGTCGATTGTGGCCCTGTTAGCTCAGAATCCACATTGTGATTCTGTATAGACTCTCTCTGCAAGTACTTGGAACCTCTTCAGTGTGACTCGAGCAAACAGCTTTCCGACAATACTGAGGAGGGAGATGCCACGGTAATTGTTGCAATCACCCCTGTCACGTTTATTCTTATACAGCGTGACGATGTTGGCGTCCCTCATGTGCTGTGGCACCTCTCCTTCCCAGCAGAAGCAGAGAATTTCATTTAGTTCCATGAGCAGGATATCTCTGCAGCATTTCAAGGTCTCAGCAGGAATACCGTATTTTCCAGGAACTTTGCCAGAAGCAAGGGAGTCTGGGGCCTCGCTGAGTTCGAGGGTCAGTTCACTGTCGAGTAGTGGGGCAAAGTAGTGAGGTGAGCGATGCTGTCGAGTGGGTTGGCTGAGTGCTGAAGCTAGGTGGTGAGGTGAGTGGTGTGGCCGAGTGGAGCGGCCAGAGGTGTGAAAGCCGTACTCCAGTTTCCCACTCTGTGGATAACTGAGTGGGGTTCACTCACAATTTAATTATTTGATTTAGAACAAAAAATCATAATAAATTCCAATAAATTCTGGGCAAATATTTCATACCTTGATAATGAATTTGTTTTCGCTTGGAGTGCTTAGTGAGTAAGAACAGCGAATCCTTAGCGCAGTGTGTTGAGCATAGTTGCTCCTTGGCTCTTAACGCTGATATTGTTAATGATTTTGTTGAGGGAGTGAAGACATCAGTGGAGGTGCGTCCCTGTGGGTACCGTGTGCTCACCTAGTTGTGCTTGCAAGGGTTGAGCTATGGCTCTTTGGTCCCGCTTCTCAACTGTCAATAAACTGGTGTACAGATTCTCGAGCCTACTGGGCTCTATCATATCTACATTTGAAACTGTTTATGTAGTCAGCCTCCACCACATCACTGCCTAATGCATTCCATCTGTTAACTACTCTGACACTGAAAAAGTTCTTTCTTAACGTTCCAGCGGCTCATTTGGGTATTAAATTTCCACCTGTGTCCCCTTGTTCGCGTACCACCCGTGCTAAACAGTTTAGCTTTATCCACACTGTCAATTCCTCAGAAAATTTTATAGGTAGTAATCATGTCTTCCCTAACTCTTCCTTCCAGGGTCTTCCAGGGTCTTCCAGTGTCGTGAGGTTCAGTTCCAGTAATCTTTTTCTCGTAGCTCATTCCGTTCGACTCGGGGACTAGCCTGGCAGGATATCTCTGAATCTTTTCTAACTTCGTTTTGAACTTGATATGAACTCGACGCTGGAGCCGCATATTCCAGTATTGGTCTGACATATGAAGTGTACAAGGTTCTAAATGATTCCTTACACAAGTTTTTGAAGGCAGTTCTTATGTTCGCCGGTCTTGCATACGCCGCTGATGTTATCCTTTTGATGTGGGTTTCAGGGGTCTATTATGGCAGTATAGCAGTTTTGGTTGGGTCTTGATTTCATTTGCTATGTCATTTTCAAACTGCCTCTCTGCTTCTCTCCTCATGCTGAGGTACCCATTTCCTGTCCTCTAGTTTTTCTCTCTCTCTCTCTGCTCTCTGGTGTCCTGTTATTTCTGTAGTTTCTCTGTAGTTGTGCTTAGCTGCCTTACTTCCATTCACGCCTGATTGAAGCACGGATTCTTCTTTTGCTTCTAGATTTTTTCTTTTTGGGCCGGGATAAACCTGTTTTCTGCCTCCTGACACTTCTGGGTGATACAGTCCATCATGTCTTGTACAGATTTTACTCTGAGCTCTCTTCCATGGTATTTGTTAGAAATTTACTAATCTCACCATAGTTTTCCCATAGGTATTCCAGCATTTTACTTTAAGGACCATTCATTGGATGGGTTAATCTTACTTCCAAAAGATACTGAAATGTTAGGACACTGGTCACTCATTCCTATGAGAGGTTTTGATTTCACTTCCCTTATGTCTGACTCATTCAAGGTAAATACTAAATAAAGTCAGGCTGTCTCATAATTTTCTCTTATTCCAGTGGGCCTCTTGACAAGTTGGCATAGCAAGTTTATCGCCATGTCTAGCAGTTTAGCTCTCCATGTTTCAGTCCTTCCATATGGTTCTCTATTTTCCCAGTCACTCTTTCCTTGGTTGACGTCACCCATGATCAACAGTTTACATTTCTTCCTGTAGGCAATAGAAGCCGCTCTCTCTGTTAATGGTTGCCATGTTGTTCCTGTCATACGCCTGTCTGGGTCTTCTGTCATTTAATGGGTGTTATATATTATTACTGTCATTATCCTTGGTCCTCCCATTGCCATAGTGCCTGCTATGTAGTCTCTGGAATCTTCACAGCCTGGGATGTCATCTCTTCGAAACTCCATGCCTTCCTTATCAGCAGAGCCGCCACTCCTCTTCCCTTCCTCTTTCATTACTATATAGTAGTCCTGTGGAAACACTGCATTTGTTATGATGCCTGAGAGTTTTGCTTGTGAATGCTTTTATATCATAGTTTTCTTCTTGTGTCCTTTCTACAAGTTCACTTGTTTTATTCGTAATCCTGCGTGTGTGGCATAGAGCCTGTGGAGTGATGTTGGGCATTAGGTGGTGCAGTGTGGTACATGATTTAGTAGCATGTGGGCACCAGGATCTAGGTTCACGAAGCTCCATGTATTTCTTCGTAAGTATGTATGCTACGAAGGTTACCAAGTACCAGCTGAGTACGCGCCACAGTGAGATTCAGAAAAGTGTACTTAGGAAGATTTTTTAGTAGTTCACTTAGGTCTCGCTAGATGTCACTAGGGATTTTAGTTTGACCAATGAGAGAAGTTAACATTTTTCATCTTACAGCTGTAGCCAATCACGACCCTGGCATATCGGAGCTTATTCATGATCACTTGCCACTTATTTACGTCGAACTTTCTTATAAAATTAGTATATTTCGAAGTAAAACTGTATTTTCAACTTGTACAGTCAACACCGACATTGTAGTAAACAAATGTTACATTTTTTTTGTTTACCTATGTAATTCTAAGAGATATTGTATAGCTTTCCTAGTCAGTTCCCAAGATTTGAGAAGCGACGGTAATTATTTACGTATATATTTACCTAAATTTACCCAAGGGCCACTAACTATCTAGTGGCCTCGACGAGGGCAAAAAGCCGGGGGCTTGTTAAGTCCCGCCAAATATACTAATATAGAAATAAATATTTCTAGCCGGATTCTGGCATTTACGGCTTCAGCGGGTAGGCAGTTCCACGAGTTTATAACCCTCTTGGTGAAAAAAACATCTGTTTTCAGTCCTACTTGAGAGGACATACTCTCCAACACTATATCTGTGATTGCCCTGTTATCAGTGACTTCAGACAAAATGGTATGAGGTACCTTGAGCTCTGTAATTACTTCATACACTCAGGAATATTGGAAGATATTCTTATGCTGTACCCAGATTTTGCTAGTGGGGCTAATAGATCAGCCTTACATTTCTTGTTCTCCCCTGATTCCATGTATGACTAACCATTCTGTGAGGTGGGGATGTTGGATGAGCTTGTAGCTAGTTTATGATCTACACTGTAATCGTTCATATAGTATAGGGTAGCAGCACATTGCTGCGTATACCTAAGCTTATTAATAAAAAGATATCAGAAATATAGGTTTTAAATTATAGCTTGTATTATCAGTATTATCCTTATTAAATCATAAATGTTAATCATGGATCATTAAGCTCTCAAATTGATATGTAATGTTAGTAATGTTGACTAAACCACACACTATCTTGAGGTAATCTTGAGATGATTTCGGGGCTTAGCGCCCCCGCGGCCCGGTCCTCGACCAGGCCTCCTTTTTGTTACACACCCCCAGGAAGCAGCCCGTAGCAGCTGTCTAACTCCCAGGTACCTATTTACTGTTAGGTAACAGAGCCATCAGGATGAAAGAAACTTTTTGCCCATATGTCTCCGCCTCAACTTACGAAGTAAGTGAGGGGGGAAGTAGGGGACCCTTACTTCTCCCTCTTTCTTTTTTAACAGGCCATGATATACCATATAGTCATAATTATAGGTTTAAGTATTCAATGAGAGAAGTTTTTGAAGCTTTTACCCTCTCCTTACCTATCATCATTTGTTCAGCATATTTTTCTTTTATGTCTCACCCAGATTTAATTTCAAAATAAAACCAAACAAAATAAATTAAAAATGGGTATGTATAGCTAAGGTACATCCCTAGCTATACTTATTGCTAGGTGAACAGGGGCATTTCGTGATAGTAAATGCTCCCACCAGCCCCAGATCATCACCTCTCATATTTCAGGTTCACCAGTGTTTATTTGCTTAATAACTACTGGTATATCTTCTTGCTATTATAAAACTAATTCTAATATCATAGTACATATTTATTAAAAGTTTCAAGTAGAGAATGCATATATATAGTTAACACGAGAACTCAGTCTTGATGAAACTCGCTAGCTAAAATGATTGTAAGAAAATCGATCGCCCGTGTTGTACAGTAGAGAAAAATTGAGTTATATCCAGTTTACATAAAGCTACGAGTGGTTAAGACCGTCCTTAGTTTGAGACGGTGTACTTACGAAGATTTTTATACGTAAAGGCCTACCTGAATACCGACGTAGCCGCTACGAAAATGCTAAGAAGAAAACATTCGTAAGTACGCACATAACTGCTTCATGAATCTGGCCCCAGGTACTGGAATGAAGTTCGAAAGAGTTGGGGTGGTCAGAAAGGTAATTATATTGCCTATATAAGTATGATAAGGCCTATCATACCTGTGCCACCTCTTGGGTGGCTTAAGCTTTATCAATCATCGTCAGTTAATCCACACGAGGGAGACATCTCCCGTCACGCAGGGTGCAGTCGCACCTCCACAGATCTCCAGTATCAGCTCTTGATACTGGTAATGGCTCAAAAGGGCCACCACTTACGGGCTATTCATGCCCGTGCCACCTTTTGGGTGGCTTAATCTTTATCAATCAATCAATCGTCAGTTAATCAGCTGGATGACCAGTGGTTGTGGTGTGATGTGAGTGGGTAGAAGGTCTCTCCGTATAAGATGCAATATTTTGTAATTTCAAGAGTTGGTGGTTACAGATAATTGGTGAGGGTAGACCAGGTGCTGTATAGTTACTGTGGTAACTACACAACAGTATAGTTACTGTTGTAACTAACTATACTGTTGGTAACTATACTGTGGTATAGCTACTATACTGTGGTATAGTTACCACAGTAACTATACTGTGGTAACTATACAACAGTATAGTTACTGTGGCATAGCATGCTGATGAAGCTGAGTAGATTCTGGGCAAGTGGGTTGGAGTGTGTGGATGCAGTTGTATACATTCTGGGCAGATGATCGTAGAGTGGTGTGCTACACCAGTTGTGAGCACAGCAGTGAAGGATGACTGTGGAGCTGATACATGTCTACAGAGTTCTGGGGTCGATGCCCAGGAACGAGAGGTCAGCAGGAGCGCAGCATGGGGCCCCGAGGGGATATGACCCTGGGGCAGGAACCTCTGGTGCTCTGGAGGCCAGGATCACGATACTCCAGAGCAACGATGGGACATTTGACAACATTCACCAGGCTGGACAGTCTGTGAATGTGAAGGTCATGAAGGACTTGACATCTAGCAACGTAGGAGAGGAAGATGGGAGCGAAGTGACGCTGTAATGAGCTTAAGTAAACTTTTGTGGGTTGCACGTTAAACCGCTCAATTCCGGCTGAAACGATGATATATGCAATAAAAATACGATTTATATCTTAATCAATATCTCTTTCACTATTATAACGTGTGTAAATGCGTGTAGAATTATGTAGTATACTGATGCCGTTAAGCAATATTATGGACTAGGGTTAGGAAGTTATTTATAGTGAGCATGGGGGACCAAGAACAGGATTTGAGTACTTGGCCATATTGTAGGGCGTCAGATGTACTGGGTGCACGCTCCAGGTCCCAGTGCTTACTGATTGCTTGCAAGGAGCATATAAGAACATAATAAAGGTAACTGCAGAAGGCCTATTAGACCATTCGATGCAAGTTCTATTTATAATCACCCTGTCCCATGCATATACATGTCCAACCCACGCTTGAAACACTCAAGTGACCCCACCTCTACCACGTTACGTGGTAATTGGTTTCACAAATCAACAACCATGTTACCGAACCAGTATTTACGCAGGTCTTTCCTAAATCTAAACTAACCCAATTTAAACCCATTGTTTTGTGTTCTGTCTTGTGTTAATATTTTTAATGCACTATTAATATCCTCTTTGTTATATACATTTATCCACTTGTACACCTCTATCATGTCACACCTGATTCTGCCTTTTCAGTGAATGCAATTTAAGCTTTGTTAATCTTTCTTCATAAGAAAGATCTCTAATTTGGGGAATTAACTTTGTCATCTTATGCTGGACACGATCAAGTGAATTTATATCCATTCTATAGTACGGCGACCAAAACTGAACTGCATAATCTAAATGGGGCCTAACCAGAGCAAAATATAGCTGAAGAACAACACCAGGTGTCTTGTTACTAACACTTCGATTAATAGATCCCAGTGTCCTATTTGCTTTATTACAAACATTCATTAAAATTCATTCAAACATGCATTGATCCTTTGGTTTTAAATTCTTACTAATGATTACGCCCAGACCTCTTTTGCAATCCGACTTCACAATTTCAACACCATCTAGCTCGTATCTTGTAACTATATCATCAATACCTAGCCTCAAAACTTTACATTTATCAGCATTAAACTGCATCTGCCAATCTTTTGACCATTTCAAAACCCTATTTAGATCATTTTGAAGTGGTGGTCTTTTTCTGTGTTTATTTCCCTCCCGATTTTTGTATCATCGGCAAATTTGCAAATATTACTGCTCAAACCTGAAACGAAATCATTTATTTATATATATTATGAATAACAGAGGTCCCAGAAAAGAGCCTTGAGGCACTCCACTTACAACATCTTCCCACTCTGACTTAACCCCATTTATACTAACTCTTTGCTTCCTTTGGAATAGCTATGCCCTTATCCAACTTAATATAGCACCCCAATACCATGAGCCTGTATCTTTTTAATCAGTCTTTCATGTGACACTGCATCAAAAGCTTTGCTGAAGTCAAGGTACACAACATCGCAAACCTTACCACTATCAACTGCCTCAACTATACTGGAATAAAATGATAGCAAGCTTGTTAAACATGAACGGCCATTTGTAAAACCATGTTATGAAACATTTATATATTAATGTTTTTCAAGATAAAGACAAATGGTATTTGCAATTATAGATTCAAGTAACTTTCCCACAATAGATGTTAGGCTAATTGGCCTAACATCTATTTTGTTTGTTTGACGCAAGTGATCTAACTCCTTTCTTGAAAAGTGGTACCACATTAGCAACCTTCCACAACTCTGGCACTCTGCCTGATTCTAATGATTTATTAAATGTGGTAGACAGTGGCTCGCAAAGCTCATCTTTGCATTCTTTAAGCACCCTGGCAAACACTTCCTCCAGCCCTGGGGATTTGTTTGGCTTGAGTTTTACTATTTGTTTAATAACATCCTCCCTGGTAACTGCTAAACTAGTCAACCTGTCCTCATCCCCACCCACATAGACTTGTTCGGCTGAAGGCATAATGCTCAGTTCTTCTTTAGTAAATACAGAGATAAAATATTTATTAAAAATACTACAAATCTCTCTGTAATTATCAGTTATTTGACTTGTCTCGGTTTTTAATAAACCTATCTTTCACTAACCTTTGTTCGATATAACTGAAAAAAAGCTTAAGGATTTGGCTTTGCTTGCCCTGCTATGTGAACTTCACAGTTTCTTTTTGCCCTCCTTATCTCATTTTTTAACACTTTTAACCAGTGGGATGAATTATTGTTCTAAACTGACTTCCCATTCCTAATCCTTTTGTACCAAGCTCTCTTTCTACCTGTAAGGTTCTTCAGATCATTTGTTATCCATTTCGGGTCATTATTATGGTATACTAATTTCCTGTGCTTTGCTTAGAATATTTTTAAATAAGTTTTATTTTGAATCCTCACCGAAATCCTTTTTACATCACCCATTGCTGGGTTCACATTTTGCTCTAAGATTGGCCCACCCCCAGTGCCCATGACTTTCCAATTTATTTCTCCCAAAAAATTTCTTAGGCCATTAAAATCCCCTTTTCGAAAATTTGGCACTTTAACAGAATTTGCTCCTACAATTCTATTACATTCTATGCTAAATCTGATTTCTTTGTGATCACTGTTCCCTAGCTTCCCTATTTCGATGCCATTAATTTGGGTTTCCGTGTTAGTTAACACTGTCTAAAATATTATTTCCCTGCATGGGTTCCTTAATGTGTTGATTTAAGAAAGCAATCGTCAGTTAATTCTAGAAAATCTTCTGATTCAATATTCCCCGTTGTGTTAAGCCAGTTTATTCCACTAAAATTAAAGTCGCCCATGACACAAATAATATTTGACCTAGATGTTCTAGATATTTCATCCCATAGATGCTTTGCTTCCATCCTGTCTAAGTTTGGTGGCCTGTATATAACTCCTATTATAAGATTTTTAGCTTTTTCGTTTTAGCCAGCCAGTTTGTGTGTGGCTCAGTTTTGATTCCCTCTTTGCGACTACATTTCACATTTTTCCTAACATATATGGCAACTCCCTCTCCTCGTCTAATATATCTATGTGTGAAATAGTTTAAATCCATTTATTTGATATTCAGCTAATAGTTCTCTATTTTCTACATTAATCCATGTTTCAGTAAGTGCAGTAATATAATTTTTTCTGTGCAGACAAGAGCATTTAAATCGTTTATTCTGTTTCTTCGACTCCTACTATTCGTGTAATATACCTTAAGTGTATTGTTATTTAGAGGCCCTTCACCTCTGTTTATTTTGCCAATTTGTTTCCTCCACAAACACATACTTTTATTACCTTCTTTCTCCATACCAATTCCCATACCACTATCTACTAAACAGTTTAAACCCAAACAAACCTCCCACCACAGGTTCCAACGAGTTGGCAACAGCAACAACCCCAGGTTCACCATCCCGAGCATACATGTAATTTCTTCCATAGAATTGTTCCCAGTTACCTATGAATGATATTACATTTGATTTGAAATATTTATCCAGTCGGCAATTGACACAAAGTGCTCTCGACAACCATTCATTTCCAACTACATTTCTTGGAAGAATGCCACATATGATCGGGATTCCTCCCTTTCTCCTAACTAATTCTATGGCTGTCTTAAACCTCTGTATCAGTGCCTCACTCTTAACTCATCCCACATCATTTCCACCGGCACTGATACAAATAGTGGGTTTGTTCCCATTTCCAGCAATAATATCGTTCATGTTGGAATCAATATCACACCTTCCAACTCCCCGGATAGCAAACCCTTAACCTGTTCCTCTTATCTCTGGCACAAGTTCTATCCAAATACTCCACCTGGGAATCTACCGCAAACAAAAATCGCTTTTGTACTTCCTTTGCTTTGTGAGCACCTTGAGGGACCTGCGCTCCCTTCGTTGCCTTCCCTCCCTCCGTTCCTTTCCCTAGTACATATGAGGACATAGGTACTAGGGAGGGGAGTGGTGTTGTAATCTAGAGGGTGAGAGTGAAGAAATTAGTCTCTCAAACGTAGCAGGCGATGGAGGTGAGTATTTATTTGTATGTATTTGGTGCGGTTGTTGTCGAGGTTTTTCATGCAAGTCAGTGGCCGGGAGTGTATGAATTAATGTTAGGAAGTGCATAAATCAGTGTTTGAGTTACACGAGTCGGTGCTTGGCACGGACTCAGTGAGTGCATAGGGAAGGGAATACATGACACTAGAGTGCTCCGCTGTGCATTCTTGTCTCACACTTCCAACTGCTTTCTATGGCAGCCATTTTGTCCCCCTCTCCAGCAGCTACATTCCCTCATCCCCTGACGCCCCCTCCATCCTCCCCTGACGCCCCCTCCATCCTCCCCTGACGCCCCCTCCATCCTCCCCTGACGCCCCCTCCATCCTCCCCTGACGCCCCCTCCATCCTCCCCTGACGCCCCCTCCATCCTCCCTTGACGCCTCCTCCATCCTCCCCTGACGCCCCCTCCATCCTCCCCTGACGCCCCCTCCATCCTCCCCTGACGCCCCCTCCATCCTCCCCTGACACCCCCTTCATCCTCCCCTGAAGCCCCCTCTATCCTCCCCTGAAGCCCCCTCTATCCTCCCCTGAAGCCCCCTCCATCCTCCCCTGAAGCCCCCTCCATCCTCCCCTGACGCCCCCTCCATCCTCCCCTGACGCCCCCTCCATCCTCCCCTGACGCTCCCTCCATCCTCCCCTGAAGCCCCCTCCATCCTCCCCTGACGCTCCCTCCATCCTCCCCTGACGCCCCCTCCATCCTCCCCTGACGCCCCCTCCATCCTCCCCTGACGCCCCCTCCATCCTCCCCTGACGCCCCCTCCATCCTCCCCTGACGCCCCCTCCATCCTCCCCTGACACCCCCTCCATCCTCCCTTGACGCCCCCTCCATCCTCCCCTGACGCCCCCTCCATCCTCCCCTGACGCCCCCTCCATCCTCCCCTGACGCCTCCTCCATCCTCCCCTGACGCCCCCTCCATCCTCCCCTGACGCCCCCTCCATCCTCCCCTGACGCCCCCTTCATCCTCCCCTGAAGCCCCCTCTATCCTCCCCTGAAGCCCCCTCCATCCTCCCCTGAAGCCCCCCTCCATCCTCCCCTGACGCCCCCTCCATCCTCCCCTGACGCCCCCTCCATCCTCCCCTGACGCCCCCTCCATCCTCCCCTGACGCTCCCTCCATCCTCCCCTGAAGCCCCCTCCATCCTCCCCTGAAGCCCCCTCCATCCTCCCCTGACGCCCCCTCTATCCTCCCCTGACGCCCCCTCCATCCTCCCCTGACGCCCCCTCCATCCTCCCCTGACGCCCCCTCCATCCTCCCCTGACGCCCCCTCCATCCTCCCCTGACGCCCCCTCCATCCTCCCCTGACGCCCCCTCCATCCTCCCCTGACGCTCCCTCCATCCTCCCCTGACGCCCCCTCCATCCTCCCCTGACGCCTCCTCCATCCTCCACTGACGCCTCCTCCATCCTCCCCTGACGTCCCCTCCATCCCCCCCTGACACCCTCTCCATCCTCATCTGACGCCCCCTCCATCCTCTCCTGACGCCCCCTCCATCCTCTCCTGACGCCCCCTCCATCCTTCCCTGACGCCCCATCCATCCTCCCCTGACGCCCCCTCCATCCCCTCCTGACGCCCCCTCCATCCTCCCCAGACGCCCCCTCCATCCTCCCCTGACGCCCCCTCCATCCTCATCTGACGCTCCCTCCATCCTCCCCTGACGCCCCCTCCATCCTCCCCTGACGCCCCCTCCATCCTCCCCTGACGCCCCCTCCATCCTCCCCTGACGCCTCCTCCATCCTCCCCTGACGCCTCCTCCATCCTCCCCTGACGCCCCCTCCATCCTCCCCTGACGCCTCCTCCATCCTCCCCTGACGCCCCCTCCATCCTTCCCTGACGCCCCCTCCATCCTTCCCTGACGCCCCCTCCATCCTCATCTGACGCCCCCTCCATCCTCCCCTGACGCCTCCTCCATCCTCCCCTGACGCCCCTTCCATCCCCTCCTGACGCCCCCTCCATCCTCCCCTGACGCCCCCTCCATCCTCCCTTGACGCCCCCTCCATCCTCCCCTGACGCCCCCTCCATCCTCCCCTGACGCCCCCTCCATCCTCCCCTGAAGCCCCCTCCATCCTCGCCTGACGCCCCCTCCATCCCCTCCTGACGCCCTCTCCATCCTTCCCTGACGCCCCCTCCATCCTCCCCTGAAGCCCCCTCCATCCTCTCCTGACGCCCCCTCCATCCTCTCCTGACGCCCTCTCCATCCTTCCCTGACGCCCCATCCATCCTCCCCTGACGCCCCCTCCATCCCCTCCTGACGCCCCCTCCATCCTCCCCTGACGCCCCCTCCATCCTCCCCTGACGCCCCCTCCATCCTCCCCTGACGCCCCCTCCATCCTCATCTGACGCCCCCTCCATCCTCCCCTGACGCCCCCTCCATCCTCCCCTGACGCCTCCTCCATCCTCATCTGACGCCCCCTACATCCTCACCTGACGCCTCCTCCATCCTCCCCTGACGCCCCCTCCATCCTCCCCTGACGCCTCCTCCATCCTCCCCTGACGCCCCCTCCATCCTTCCCTGACGCCCCCTCAATCCTTCCCTGACGCCCCCTCCATCCTCATCTGACGCCCCCTCCATCCTCCCCTGACGCCTCCTCCATCCTCCCCTGACGCCCCCTCCATCCCCTCCTGACGCCCCCTCCATCCTCCCCTGACGCCCCCTCCTGACGCCCCCTCCATCCTCCCCTGACGCCCCCTCCATCCTCCCCTGACGCCCCCTCCATCCTCCCCTGACGCCCCCTCCATCCTCCCCTGAAGCCCCCTCCATCCTCCCCTGAAGCCCCCTCCATCCTCCCCTGACGCCCCCTCCATCCTCTCCTGACGCTCCTCCTTCCTCTCCTGACGCCCCCTCCATCCTCCCCTGACGCCCCCTCCATCCTCCCCTGACGCCCCCTCCATCCTCCCCTGACGCCCCCTCCATCCTCCCCTGACGCCCCCTCCATCCTCCCCTGAAGCCCCCTCCATCCTCCCCTGACGCCCCCTCCATCCTCTCCTGACGCTCCTCCTTCCTCTCCTGACGCCCCCTCCATCCTCCCCTGACGCCCCCTCCATCCTCCCCTGACGCCTCCTCCATCCTCCCCTGACGCCCCCTCCATCCCCCCCTGACACCCCCTCCATCCTCATCTGACGCCCCCTCCATCCTCTCCTGACGCCCCCTCCATCCTCTCCTGACGCCCCCTCCATCCTTCCCTGACGCCCCATCCATCCTCCCCTGACGCCCCCTCCATCCCCTCCTGACGCCCCCTCCATCCTCCCCTGACGCCCCCTCCATCCTCCCCTGACGCCCCCTCCATCCTCCCCTGACGCCTCCTCCATCCTCCCCTGACGCCTCCTCCATCCTCCCCTGACGCCCCCTCCATCCTCCCCTGACGCCTCCTCCATCCTCCCCTGACGCCCCCTCCATCCTTCCCTGACGCCCCCTCCATCCTTCCCTGACGCCCCCTCCATCCTCATCTGACGCCCCCTCCATCCTCCCCTGACGCCTCCTCCATCCTCCCCTGACGCCCCTTCCATCCCCTCCTGACGCCCCCTCCATCCTCCCCTGACGCCCCCTCCATCCTCCCCTGAAGCCCCCTCCATCCTCCCCTGACGCCCCCTCCATCCTCCCCTGACGCCCCCTCCATCCTCCCCTGACGCCCCCTCCATCCTCCCCTGAAGCCCCCTCCATCCTCGCCTGACGGCCCCTCCATCCCCTCCTGACGCCCCCTCCATCCTCTCCTGACGCCCCCTCCATCCTCTCCTGACGCCCTCTCCATCCTTCCCTGACGCCCCATCCATCCTCCCCTGACGCCCCCTCCATCCCCTCCTGACGCCCCCTCCATCCTCCCCTGACGCCCCCTCCATCCTCCCCTGACACCCCCTCCATCCTCATCTGACGCCCCCTCCATCCTCCCCTGACGCCTCCTCCATCCTCCCCTGACGCCCCCTACATCCTCACCTGACGCCTCCTCCATCCTCCCCTGACGCCCCCTCCATCCTCCCCTGACGCCTCCTCCATCCTCCCCTGACGCCCCCTCCATCCCCTCCTGACGCCCCCTCCATCCTCCCCTGACGCCCCCTCCATCCTCCCCTGACGCCCCCTCCATCCTCCCCTGACGCCCCCTCCATCCTCCCCTGACGCCCCCTCCATCCTCCCCTGACGCCCCCTCCATCCTCCCCTGACGCCCCCTCCATCCTCCCCTGACGCCCCCTCCATCCTCCCCTGAAGCCCCCTCCATCCTCCCCTGACGCCCCCTCCATCCTCCCCTGACGCCCCCTCCATCCTCCCCTGACGCCCCCTCCATCCTCCCCTGAAGCCCCCTCCATCCTCCCCTGACGCCCCCTCCATCCTCTCCTGACGCTCCTCCTTCCTCTCCTGACGCCCCCTCCATCCTCCCCTGACGCCCCCTCCATCCTCCCCTGACGCCCCCTCCATCCTCCCCTGACGCCCCCTCCATCCTCTCCTGACGCTCCTCCTTCCTCTCCTGACGCCCCCTCCATCCTCCCCTGACGCCCCCTCCATCCTCCCCTGACGCCCCCTCCATCCTCCCCTGACGCCCCCTCCATCCCCTCCTGACGCCCCCTCCATCCTCCCCTGACGCCCCCTCCATCCTCTTCTGACGCCCCCTCCATCCTCCCCTGACGCCCCCTCCATCCTCCCCTGACGCCCCCTCCATCCTCCCTGACGCCCCCTCCATCCTCCCCTGACGCCCCCTCCATCCTCCCCTGAAGCCCCCTCCATCCTCCCCTGACGCCCCCTCCATCCTCCCCTGACGCCCCCTCCATCCTCCCCTGACGCCCCCTCCATCCTCCCCTGAAGCCCCCTCCATCCTCCCCTGACGCCCCCTCCATCCTCTCCTGACGCTCCTCCTTCCTCTCCTGACGCCCCCTCCATCCTCCCCTGACGCCCCCTCCATCCTCCCCTGACGCCCCCTCCATCCTCCCCTGACGCCCCCTCCATCCTCTCCTGACGCTCCTCCTTCCTCTCCTGACGCCCCCTCCATCCTCCCCTGACGCCCCCTCCATCCTCCCCTGACGCCCCCTCCATTCTCCCCTGACGTCCCCTCCATCCTCCCCAGACGCCCCCTCCATCCTCCCCTGACGCCCCCTCCATCCTCCCCTGACGCCTCCTCCATCCTCCCCTGATGTCCCCTCCATCCTCCCCAGACGCCCCCTCCATCCTCCCCAGACGCCTCCTCCATCCTTCCCTGACGCCCCCTCCATCCTTCCCTGACGCCCCCTCCATCCTTCCCTGACGCCCCCTCCATCCTCCCCTGACGCCCCCTCCATCCTTCTCTGACGCCCCCTCCATCCCCTCCTGACGCCCCCTCCATCCTTCCCTGACGCCCCCTCCATCCCCTCCTGACGCCCCCTCCATCCTCCCCTGGCGCCCCCTCCATCCTCCCCTGACGCCCCCTCCATCCTCCCCCTGACGCCCCCTCTATCCTCCCCTGACGCACCCTCCATCCTCCCCTGACGCACCCTCCATCCTCCCCTGACGCCCCCTCCATCCTCCCCTGACGCCCCCTCCATCCTTCTCTGACGCCCCCTCCATCCCCTCCTGACGCCCCCTCCATCCTTCCCTGACGCCCCCTCCATCCCCTCCTGACGCCCCCTCCATCCTCCCCTGGCGCCCCCTCCATCCTCCCCTGACGCCCCCTCCATCCTCCCCCTGACGCCCCCTCCATCCTCCCCTGACGCACCCTCCATCCTCCCCTGACGCCTCCTCCATCCTCCCCTGACGCCCCCTCCATCCTCCCCTGACGCCCCCTCCATCCTCCCTTGACGCCCCCTCCATCCTCCCCTGACGCCCCCTAATCCTCCCCTGACGCCCCCTCCATCCTCCCCTGACGCCCCCTCCATCCTCCCCTGACGCCCCCTCCATCCTCCCCTGACGCCCCCTCCATCCTCCCCTGACGCCCCCTACATCCTCCCCTGACGCCCCCTCCATCCTCCCCTGACGCCCCCTCCATCCTCCCCTGACGCCCCCCTCCATCCTCCCCTGACGCCCCCTCCATCCTTCCCTGACGCCCCCTCCATCCTTCCCTGACGCCCCATCCATCCTCCCCTGACGCCCCCTCCATCCTCTCCTGACGCCCCCTCCATCCTCCCCTGACGCCCCCTCCATCCTCCCCTGACGCCCCCTCCATCCTCCCCTGACGCCCCCTCCATCCTCCCCTGACGCCCCCTCCATCCTCCCCTGACGCCCCCTCCATCCTCCCCTGACGCCCCCTCCATCCTCCCCTGACGCCCCCTCCATCCTCCCCTGACGCCCCTCCATCCTCCCCTGACGCCCCCTCCATCCTCCCCTGACGCCCCATCTATCCTCCCCTGACGCCCCCTCCATCCTCCCCTGACGCCCCCTCCATCCTTCCCTGACGCCCCCTCCATCCTTCCCTGACGCCCCATCCATCCTCCCCTGACGCCCCCTCCATCCTCCCATGACGCCCCCTCCATCCTCTCCTGACGCCCCCTCCATCCTCCCCTGACGCCCCCCTCCATCCTCCCCTGACGCCCCCCTCCATCCTCCCCTGACGCCCCTTCCATCCTCCCCTGACGCCCCCTCCATCCTCCCCTGACGCCCCCTCCATCCTCCCCTGACGCCCCCTCCATCCTCTCCTGACGCCGGCCCCTCCATGCCCCCCTCCATCCTCCCCTGACGCCCCTTCCATCCTCCCCTGACGCCCCCTCCATCCTCCCCTGACGCCCCCTCCATCCTCCCCTGACGCCCCCTCCATCCTCTCCTGACGCCGGCCCCTCCATCCTCCCCTGACGCCCCCTCCATCCTCCCCTGACGCCCCCTCCATCCTCCCCTGACGCCCCCTCCATCCTCTCCTGACGCCGGCCCCTCCATCCTCCCCTGACGCCCCCTCCATCCTCTCCTGACGCCGGCCCCTCCATCCTCCCCTGACGCCCCCTCCATCCTCCCCTGACGCCCCCTCCATCCTCCCCTGACGCCCCCTCCATCCTCTCCTGACGCCGGCCCCTCCATCCTCCCCTGACGCCCCCTCCATCCTCCCCTGACGCCTCCTCCATCCTCCCCTGACGCCTCCTCCATCCTCCCCTGACGCCCCCTCCATCCACCCATCCCTACCACACCCCTCCACCCACTCCTCCCCCCCCTTGTGCAGGTCTACCCGCCTTTCCCTCCCACCCAACACTCGCCCCTTCCTTCCCGCCTCCCACATTTCCTTCCATCCCTCCCATAACCCACTTTTCCCATCCACTCCCAATACCTACCAATCCAAAAACTCCTCCCCATCCCTCTACCCCTCCCCCCACTCCAACCCTTCTCCCAGTACCCCTCCACCAACACATCCTGCTACTTCACCTACACAACTCTTCCCCCCACCTCACAGCCCCGCTCTGGTTCTAGGTAAGTCCACTACGGGATCACCATAGCCCGTGCTACTTGCAACTTTTGTTCCCAGTAGCTGAATCTAAAACATTAACCAAATCAACTAACCATCAGGGCCGCTCCCACTACAGCTCCCACTGCCCCGTCAATCTTGCCCCCTCCTCGTCCCCCTTCCTAACCCTCAGTCCCCCTCCCCATCGCCTCCTTCCCCGCCCCCTCCCCGCCCCGTCCCCGCCCCCTCCCACCACTCAGCGTAAGACATCAGGACAGTGGGCGTCGGGGCTGGCGTAGACGTCTCCTGGAAACACCACATAACAATTACGTGATTATAAGATAAACAATTTATAAAATTGGTGGAGAAACTGGTAATAGTGGACAAGAAATACGGCCACAATAATAACGGGTTTATAACAGGTGCGATGTGCAGTGCGTGGGGGTGTGAGGGATATATGGAGTGAGGAGTGTGGTGAGGCACGCACTGTGGCCCTGGTGAGGCACGCTCTGTGGCCCTGGTGAGGCACGCTCTGTGGCCCTGGTGAGGCACGCTCTGTGGCCCTGGTGAGGCACGCTCTGTGGCCCTTGTGAGGCACGCTCTGTGGCCCTGGTGAGGCACGCTCTGTGGCCCTGGTGAGGCACGCACCGTGGCCCTTGTGAGGCACGCTCTGTGGCCCTTGTGAGGCACGCTCTGTGGCCCTTGTGAGGCACGCTCTGTGGCCCTGGTGAGGCACGCTCTGTGGCCCTGGTGAGGCACGCTCTGTGGCCCTGGTGAGGCACGCTCTGTGGCCCTGGTGAGGCACGCACCGTGGCACTTGTGAGGCACGCTCTGTGGCCCTTGTGAGGCACGCTCTGTGGCCCTGGTGAGGCACGCTCTGTGGCCCTGGTGAGGCACGCTCTGTGGCCCTGGTGAGGCACGCACCGTGGCCCTTGTGAGGCACGCTCTGTGGCCCTTGTGAGGCACGCTCTGTGGCCCTTGTGAGGCACGCTCTGTGGAGCTGGTGAGGCACGCTCTGTGGCCCTGGTGAGGCACGCTCTGTGGCCCTGGTGAGGCACGCTCTGTGGCCCTGGTGAGGCACGCTCTGTGGCCCTGGTGAGGCACGCTCTGTGGCCCTGGCGAGGCACGCACCGTGGCCCTGGTGAGGCACGCACCGTGGCCCTGGTGAGGCACGCACCGTGGCCCTTGTGAGGCACGCTCTGTGGCCCTGGTGAGGCACGCTCTGTGGCCCTGGTGAGGCACGCTCTGTGGCCCTGGTGAGGCACGCTCTGTGGCCCTGGTGAGGCACGCACCGTGGCCCTTGTGAGGCACGCTCTGTGGCCCTTGTGAGGCACGCTCTGTGGCCCTTGTGAGGCACGCTCTGTGGCCCTGGTGAGGCACGCTCTGTGGCCCTGGTGAGGCACGCTCTGTGGCCCTGGTGAGGCACGCTCTGTGGCCCTGGTGAGGCACGCTCTGTGGCCCTGGTGAGGCACGCTCTGTGGCCCTGGTGAGGCACGCTCTGTGGCCCTGGTGAGGCACGCTCTGTGGCCCTGGTGAGGCACGCTCTGTGGCCCTGGTGAGGCACGCTCTGTGGCCCTGGCGAGGCACGCACCGTGGCCCTGGTGAGGCACGCTCTGTGGCCCTGGTGAGGCACGCTCTGTGGCCCTGGTGAGGCACGCACCGTGGCCCTGGTGAGGCACGCTCTGTGGCCCTGGTGAGGCACGCACCGTGGCCCTGGTGAGGCACGCTCTGTGGCCCTGGTGAGGCACGCTCTGTGGCCCTGGTGAGGCACGCACCGTGGCCCTTGTGAGGCACGCTCTGCGGCCCTGGTGAGGCACGCACCGTGGCCCTGGTGAGGCACGCACCGTGGCCCTGGTGAGGCACGCACCGTGGCCCTTGTGAGGCACGCTCTGTGGCCCTGGTGAGGCACGCACCGTGGCCCTTGTGAGGCACGCTCTGTGGCCCTGGTGAGGCACGCTCTGTGACCCTGGTGAGGCACGCACCGTGGCCCTTGTGAGGCACGCTCTGTGGCCCTGGTGAGGCACGCACCGTGGCCCTGGTGAGGCACGCACCGTGGCCCTTGTGAGGCACGCTCTGTGGCCCTGGTGAGGCACGCTCTGTGGCCCTGGTGAGGCACGCACCGTGGCCCTTGTGAGGCACGCTCTGTGGCCCTGGTGAGGCACGCACCGTGGCCCTTGTGAGGCACGCTCTGTGGCCCTGGTGAGGCACGCACCGTGGCCCTGGTGAGGCACGCACCGTGGCCCTGGTGAGGCACGCACCGTAGCCCTGGTGAGGCACGCTCTGTGGCCCTTGTGAGGCACGCTCTGTGGCCCTTGTGAGGCACGCACCGTGGCCCTTGTGAGGCACGCACCGTGGCCCTTGTGAGGCACGCACCGTGGCCCTTGTGAGGCACGCTCTGTGGCCCTTGTGAGGCACGCTCTGTGGCCCTGGTGAGGCACGCACCGTGGCCCTGGTGAGGCACGCACCGTGGCCCTGGTGAGGCACGCACCGTGGCCCTGGTGAGGCACGCACCGTGGCCCTGGTGAGGCACGCACCGTGGCCCTGGTGAGGCACGCACCGTGGCCCTGGTGAGGCACGCACCGTGGCCCTGGTGAGGCACGCACCGTGGCCCTGGTGAGGCACGCACCGTGGCCCTGGTGAGGCACGCACCGTGGCCCTGGTGAGGCACGCACCGTGGCCCTGGTGAGGCACGCACCGTGGCCCTGGTGAGGCACGCACCGTGGCCCTGGTGAGGCACGCACCGTGGCCCTGGTGAGGCACGCACCGTGGCCCTGGTGAGGCACGCACCGTGGCCCTGGTGAGGCACGCACCGTGGCCCTGGTGAGGCACGCACCGTGGCCCTGGTGAGGCACGCACCGTGGCCCTGGTGAGGCACGCACCGTGGCCCTGGTGAGGCACGCACCGTGGCCCTGGTGAGGCACGCACCGTGGCCCTTGTGAGGCACGCACCGTGGCCCTGGTGAGGCACACTGTGGCCCTGGTGAGGCACACTGTGGCCCTGGTGAGGCACACTGTGGCCCTGGTGTTGGTGAGGCCCACACTTATGGGGCCATATTTATCATCGTCGTCCTCCTTCTCCTTTATTATTATTAACATCTTTAGGCAAAATTGTAATTAATTTGGTCAATAATCGGAGGATTTCAATTAAGTCTTATAAAGCGAGGATAATGCTGGAATTCACTGTCACGCAAGACATAGGGTCATACACAAGACAATAGGTCTAAACTAGCATTATATATCATGGTTACAATCAATGTTTTAATGTATGAATATGTGAAAACAACTTTCTATTGTGCACTGCCACACAAGGGCAGGGATGGGTTCATAAGTGATGCGGCTTTGAAGTAATATAAATAAAATTGTTCTTTATTCTTTAAAATGGACAAGCAAATTTTGGATAAATTTTTAGGATGTCATCCAGTACACCTGAGTTAATGAAATAGTTACACAGTTGGTGGTACAGGAGGCCAGGAGGTCTAAAGTCTTTTACGGTTTCACATTCAACAATATAGTGTTCTAGTGAATGCATTAAAGGTTTATCATAGAGTTTACAATCTGAATATTCTGGTAGTGGCTTAGCATTACTAACCTGCCAGATGTGCCTATAGTTAAGGCGAATTCGCGCAATGACTACATCACATTGCCTGGTCTGGCTACTGTGCTGACCATGCAAATACCTATTATTACAAAAGTTGTCATAACTTTTAATACTGCCGCTGTATGTTAGCTAAGAATTTTAAAAGCACTACAATCACCTTCTGTGGATGATTGTTCAATAAATCCCTGAACTATATGTTTAACAAATCTCTAACCCATTGTAAATGTGTGGTCACGTCCGTGGTAGAAAATAATAATAATAAATAAAATACTGCAGCTTTTAGGTCTCTGGGCATTTCTCAGTTCTTCTAAATATGAATAAATTTCTTTAATTTGTATGTTTCTAATAATTACATTAGTTAGTCCAAAGTCATAATCAGTGTTTTCTTTCCTGCAAGTCTCATTGGCCAATCGATGTACAAAGTCGTGTTTTCCAGCTCCAACATGGGATGGGATCCTCACAAATTGTATACAGTAGTTATTATTATTGGCAACAATTACATTCCATTTAATGTTACAAGCTACTTCAGACATAAATTGTGATGGGTTATGTAAGGACTGCAGAGCACTTTTAGTCACAGAATATCACTCCACCACCAATGAGCTTAAGGGACTCGGTGGCTAGATAAATACCAAATAGCTCAGTCTGTGTAGTTCTTGCGTAGTTGTTCAATCTCTATGTACTAGACATGATCATTTTGTTTCCTTTATATACTGCACATGCACAACCTGTTTTTACCAGTGCCTAATTGCACAGAACCATCAGTAAATGCATAGGATTCCGTTGGTTTCAGATTTTGAAGATGACTGTCAATAGCTTCTAATGTTATACATCTCATAGTTTCAGTGTTATACATTTGTTTTACAGTGATGGGGGTATAATGTAAAGCACATCTTTCCAAGGGGGAATATAGGGAACAGTTTTATCAGGATTAAGAGACACATTCAGTTCCAGAAGATTATAGGCACAACAACTGAGCCACACACTGTAAGGAGCTTTTTGCGGCGGATTGAGTGAACAGTCGGAATTGTTTAGAATGGATCTCAATTAATTTGAATAGAGCTGGGGAGACT
The DNA here is from genome assembly GCF_040958095.1 of Procambarus clarkii. Taxonomy (NCBI): domain Eukaryota; kingdom Metazoa; phylum Arthropoda; class Malacostraca; order Decapoda; family Cambaridae; genus Procambarus; species Procambarus clarkii. The sequence continues at coordinate 14,116,558 of NC_091157.1, forward strand.
ATTATTTTTCAAAGTTTTGGCACAAAACATAGTACTAAGTAGAACTACTCCCTCGTAAATGGAAGGTAATTTTAGTTCCTTTCTCATGTTAACAATTTTGACAGTTCTAGGACAACCCAGGATGATGCGCATGGCATCATTTTGTATTACAAAATGGCATAATTTTTGTACTTGTAGTTGTTTAGGAGAAAAATTAAGATGATGCGAGGCATAATAATAAACAACAGATCGTATAAAGGCAATATAAAAACTACGAGCATATTTTATATTGAAGGCAAATCCTTTGCCCACAAGAGTTTTGAAAGGCTTAAGACGCTCAACAAGTTTTTTGCGCAGGTTGCTGATGAGATTTGTCATTAACCTCGACTCTCAAGATATTTATAAGACTCACAAGTCTCCACGGGCACTCCATTAATAGTATAGTTAACATGAAGAGAATGGGGAATAAGAACCCTTGTTTTATCAACAGAGATTATGAGGCCACATTCTACTACTTTCTTGGAGAAAGCATCAAGTAATACTTGTAGGCTTGGTTTACTTTGCGCCATAATATAAATATCAGCATAACATATAACAGTTTCCGTAGGTTGTACAGGTATGTCATGGATAAGTTTGTGCATAAGTATATTAAAGAGCATAGGGCTTAGGACACCACCTGGAGGTGTGCCTAGTTCGAATGCATCTGTTCTTGTACTTTTAACTCCTTTAAATAGGACACTAGCACGCCTGTTGGATATGTAGCTCTTTATCCAACTCAGAAGATTACTTTTGATTCCAAATTCAGCAAGTTGCTCTAATATTATTTTCCATTTGCTACATCAAAAGTTGACTTTAGGTCAATAAAGGCTGCCTGTGCCCCATCCTGGGAGTGTACAAAATATTCACCAAAGCATGTTTGTGTGCTACACTTGGGCATAAACGCATATAGGTTAAGGGGCCAGTTTTTCTTTGACCTGAAACATGACGCGATTGAGAACAATTCTCTCCAAGACTTTACACATACAAGATGTAAGGAAAATGGGACTGAATTTTTTTGAGAATTAGGATTAGGAATTGGTAGTATGAGACTTTGTGTCCATTTCTTTGGCAAGATACCTTGTGAGAGGCTCATTTGATAGCGGTCAAGCAGAGGGTGGCTAGGGACATCACGCAGTAAGCTCAAGGTGTTATAAGTTCCTTTAAGTTAAGTTATAAGTAACCATCCACACCAGGGGCAGTTTGTTTAGGTTTCTCTAATGCTGATGTCAATTCAAAAGGGGTTATAGCAAACTGGTCCGTTAAATCTGGCGAGGAACGTGTTCCTACTGCTGGTGGTGGTTGAGGTGATGGTGGTGGAGGTGGTGGTTGTCGAGGTGGTGGTTGTGGTTGAGGTGATGGTTGAGGTGGTTGTGGTTGAGGTGATGGTTGAGGTGGTTGTGGTTGAGGTGATGGTTGAGGTGGTTGTGGTTGAGATGATGGTTGAGGTGGTTGTGGTTGAGATGATGGTTGAGGTGGTTGTGGTTGAGATGATGGTTGAGATGATGGTTGAGGTGATGGTTGTGGTTGAGGTGATGGTTGTGGTTGAGGTGATGGTTGTGGCTGAGGTGATGGTTGTGGTTGAGGTGATGGTTGTGGTTGAGGTGATGGTTGTGGTTGAGGTGATGGTTGTGCCTGAGGTGATGGTTGTGGTTGAGGTGATGGTTGTGGCTGAGGTGATGGTTGTGGCTGAGGTGATGGTTGTGGTTGAGGTGATGGTTGTGGTTGAGGTGATGGTTGTGGCTGAGGTGATGGTTGTGGCTGAGGTGATGGTTGTGGCCGAGGTGGTGGTTGTGGTTGAGGTGATGGTTGTGGCTGAGGTGATGGTTGTGGCCGAGGTGGTGGTTGTGGTTGAGGTGATGGTTGTGGCTGAGGTGATGGTTGTGGCCGAGGTGGTGGTTGTGGCCGAGGTGGTGGTTGTGGTTAAGGTGGTAGTTGTGGTTGAAGTGGTAGATGTGGTTGAGGTGATGGTTGTGGCTGAGGTGATGGTTGTGGCTGAGGTGATGGTTGTGGCTGAGGTGATGGTTGTGGCCGAGGTGGTGGTTGTGGCCGAGGTGGTGGTTGTGGCTGAGGTGGTGGTTGTGATTAAGGTGGTAGTTGTGGTTGAGGTGATGGTTGTGGTTGAGGTGATGGTTGAAGTGGTAAATGTGGTTAAGGTGATGGTTGTGGTTGAGGTGATGGTTGTGGTTGAGGTGATGGTTGTGGTTGAGGTGATGGTTGTGATTGAGGTGATGGTTGTGGCTGAGGTGATGGTTGTGGCTGAGGTGATGGTTGTGGCCGAGGTGATGGTTGTGGCCGAGGTGATGGTTGTGGCTGAGGTGATGGTTGTGACTGAGGTGATGGTTGTGGCTGAGGTGATGGTTGTGGCTGAGGTGATGGTTGTGGCCGAGGTGATGGTTGTGGCTGAGGTGATGGTTGTGGTTAAGGTGATGGTTGTGGCTGAGGTGATGGTTGTGGCTGAGGTGATGGTTGTGGCTGAGGTGATGGTTGTGGCTGAGGTGATGGTTGTGGCTGAGGTGATGGTTGTGGTTGAGGTGGTAGTTGTGGTTGAGGTGATGGTTGTGGCTGAGGTGATGGTTGTGGCCGAGGTGATGGTTGTGGCCGAGGTGATGGTTGTGGCCGAGGTGATGGTTGTGGCCGAGGTGATGGTTGTGGCCGAGGTCATGGTTGTGGCTGAGGTGATGGTTGTGGCTGAGGTGATGGTTGTGGCCGAGGTGATGGTTGTGGCTGAGGTGGTAGTTGTGGTTGAGGTGATGGTTGTGGCCGAGGTGATGGTTGTGGCTGAGGTGGTAGTTGTGGTTGAGGTGATGGTTGTGGCTGAGGTGATGGTGGTAGTGATCACGTGTAAGTGCAGTCTTGCTCTCCCTGCCCCGCCTACTAACCTTGTGAAACCTGTTACGTTATAATTGATCTATATTGACACGAACCCTCTCAAGTCAGTCTCTATAACTGAGGGCGGAAGTAACTTCATCTTTTTACTGTGCATTCCACCTGACTACCCGTATTTGGTGCGAGTATTCCCTTACGTTCTTTCCATTCATTTGTGTTTCCAGCTTCCACGTGTATCCTTTGTACAATCTTCTCTCAATTTAAAGAGCCTGTTTGTCTATTACCTTCAGTATCTTGAATGTTGTGCTCATGTCCTCTGTTACTTCTCTCATATAGAGTTAAATTTAGTTACCTAATCCCTAAAATGTTGTACCTTAACCCACTTGGTTACTGCACTAATCTTGATACAAACTTGTAAATTTTTACACAAATATTTTGTACTCTGTGAAGTACATTTCTAGCTGGTGCTGCATAACTTTATTTAGGTTACCCAGTTAATGTGCGTCTCTGGTGTTGGGGCTGAAATTATATCCACTCTCAATCCTTTTCTCTTTCCGAATCTTGTAGCTGCCTTTCCCTTATGATGTATCTGCCTTCCCCTTGTGGTGTAGCTGCCTTCCCCTTGTGGTGTAGATGCCTTCCCTTTGTGGTGAAGATGCCTTCCCCTTATGATGTATCTGCCTTCCCCTTGTGGTGTAGATGCCTTCCCCTTGTGGTGTAGATGCCTTCCCTTTGTGGTGAAGATGCCTTCCCCTTGTGGTGTAGCTGCCTTCCCCTTGTGGTGTAGATGCCTTCCCTTTGTGGTGAAGATGCCTTCCCCTTGTGGTGTAGATGCCTTCCCCTTGTGGTGTAGATGCCTTCCCCTTGTGGTGTAGCTGCCTCGTCTTCTCTCCCTATCCTATCTTCATTATCTTATTCGTGTTAAGATTTAGTTTGTGTAAGTGTTTACCCAGCCCGCCCTCTCGAACATTCAGAACGTCCCTAAATTGATGTAGAAAATTGCCCTGAATCTAACCTAACCGAGGACCCGCAGATAGAAAACGGGACACCACGTAAATTTTGCCAGGCGCTGTAATTTTTTAGTACGTCAGTTTTCGGCCTTACAGGATTTATACGTCAAAATACTATGTAGTAATGGAGAGGACGGGTTGACTTACCTGCTCCCGGTTGGTCCTTAGCATACGCAGCTATGTCATTTTCCAACTATCTGTCGGCTGTCTTCCTAGCTCGGCTTAAATTTTTTTTATCCTCTGTGCCGAGTTCTCCGTTTCTTTTTCCATTGTGAAAAATTTCTACATCAGTTATAAATTTAATACAATATGCAGGAAAAATACTGCTGATTTGTGTTATGTTACGAAAGAATAAATACCTTAGTCAGAAAAGAGATAACTGAAAATGACAACTTTTAACCAGAAAACGGGGGATAATATTCCCAGCGTCATCTACATATCGTTCTAAATAAAATTAAGTTAATTATACATTCAATAACAATATGTATTTACACAAAACCCTCCTTACCATTCTCCATAAAATTCGCAGCTGGAGGTGATGGCCGAGGAGGGAGAGGGGGACCGCAATTGTGATAGGAGCAATGAACCTGGAGACATAACACGTAGTGATGGTGGTTGTTGCCAGCACACTGAGCCTACCACCGCGACCACCATCTCTACCAGCAAGTCCCAGAGTGCACCATGACTGACCATGGCCCTATTTCTTGCCAAGACTTGAAAGGAAAGACTGAGACTCAGAATAAACCGAAAGCTGCACTCTCTTATTACACATAATTTTTGGCCATTTATTACTGCAGGAATGTATCGTTACACTGTAGGAAAACACCAACCGTAAGGGTAAGCCATCATAATTAACCAATACAAGTGTGTCATAAATTAATTTTATCTGTGGTTTATATATGTCACTACGTAACGTCTCCGCAGGTGATTTGTGAACGCACTTAAAACAACACGAGCTGTACCGTCCCGCGACCAACGGCCGCCATTAATACATGTCTAGGACGAACCGCATGTGGAGACCGAGTTCGATGCCGGAGGAGTAGCTCACACACTACTTCACAGCTCAGACAGTTGTCAATTTAACTAACCTGTAGTAGAGTAAACTAAACTAATATTTTAATAATTAAATTTGCCGTTTAAGTACGGAAAGATAAATTTAGAAATAAACCGCCCAAACTTGTGTATACAGGAAATTTATCAGGAGTATAAGTCATATACAGTCCACTCAATAATAATTAAACATTTATTTAAAATAAATTAAAATAGTGTAACTAAAATCAAATTAATAAATCACTGGTAAGTTTTCCCACATTCATGTTATTTTGTCATGTCTTTTCATTCATGTCTTTCCCTTTCATTTTCTCACTCTATTGGTTTACTTACCTATTTTCACCCGCTCACTTCTTGCATGGAACAAGCTTCTCTAACATTTGTATACTTCCTGGTAACGAACTCTATCATTGTGTTTGTCGTCATCCTTCTCTCGTTCTCTCTCCCATTGCACTTCTTGCAGGTAATTCCTCACTTTCCTGTAGCCCCACGTCTGTTCTGTCTCACATCCTCAACCTATATCCTGATCTGATTGCCTCTTTCAACTGCATAGTGTACTCAACCACAGTAATGCTGTGATCCCTGGACCCAGAGGTGATTTTGTTCTCCAGGTTCTCGACTATTGTTTGGTAAATACCAGGTCTAGTGTTACTGCTGGGTTCTCTAACCGCTGGCTCTAGGAAATGTTGTCAAAAATTACTCATCTCTGTATCATCTAATTTTACTCTCCATGTTTCATGACTTCCGTTGTGGTCTTTCGTTATCGTATATATTTCCATGTGACTGAAATCTCCATAACCATTACCCTCATACAGGTCTCTGTTAGTACTGCTCGCTCATAAGTCTTCTGGCGTTTAGTGGAGGGATGTAAATATCTGTTATAACTTGCTTTGCGAAAACAACTGTTGTTTTGCTATATACTTTAAATGCTGGAGTTACTCTGAAACTGTTGTTTACTGGTAGCTCCGGTGCTAGTGAAGCAGCCAGTCTTCGACCCCACCGTGTGATGGATGTAGTGACAGTGACCGAGGAAGCGAGCGTTGTGGTTGTGTTGGAGGTATTAATGGTGGTAGTGATGGAAGCTGTGATGGTAGTGGTAATGGAGGTGGTGCTGGTAGTAGTGAGGGGTGGCAGTGGTTGAGGTGGCAATGGTGATGCATCACCACCAACACCACATTACAGGAGAGTCACTGACTAGTCATCCTCACATCATCTTACCATTAACCTCAGGCCACAAAGTTGTAACTCTTTCTCTATCTAACTTTCACATTGATCTCAGGAACTTGGGTGTCACGAATGGTCTTGCAATAACACCTTTTCTCACCCTGTTGCTCAACACTAAACATCCGCGTCTTGCAACGCTGTGCATGTCTCAGTAGGCAACTTTGGCTCTGCAATAAACTTTTCTAACCAGAATTTTTTTTTTCAGTAATCGTAATTCACGAGTAAGTCCTAAGGACTTAGGACAATATATAAACAGTATTTTAATTAATAATTGAATAAAACACCTGCACAAATCCATTTCAACTGCATATATTGCCAACACATGTTTAAATGCACATTACTTGCACGAATCAACAAGCAGACACCAGAGGAGCTAAAAAAGAATAAAGATTCCTTCTGCAAGTTCTAATCTGTGATTAAGACAGTGCCAGATTATTATGTGGTAATGTTCCTTGAGAATTGTTGCAACGCCAGATTTGACACCAAGCGTGACACTTGCCCTGTCACAAGCAAATGCTACAAGGTTCTGTTTCAAGTATAAGTCCACAGAGTTGAGACTTCAAGATACAAGTTGGACTTCAAAACACCATTACTTTCTGAATTGCACATGGATCCAGTTTGATCACTTGAACTAGAAACAGTTGAAACAGAACTTTTGCCACCTTCACTGTTATCATTATCAGTCTCCTGTACGTTATTCTTCTTTCACTGCTCATTTTGTTTATACAAGAAGGAAGTCAACATTGTTCAGAAGCCATGATGGGGTTTGTGGGGGAAAATGCTTCTGTATTAGAGAGATCCAGGGTTCACCAGCCACCACTTTACTAATGCTAGATCGAGGAGCAGGTTCCTTACGAACCGCCATAGGGTGCAGACGTCCGGCTCGAGCAGCCAGTCGTCGTTGGCCATTGCTGCATGGTGGTTGGATGTTGGAGGTATGGTGCGCCCACTAGCCGGGGCTCCGGCTAGCGGTATGGAAGTAGCCGATGGTAGCCGTGTTCGGCGAATGGATACTATACGGCTGTATTTTTCTGGTGCGGTGGACTGGCCCATTGTGGAGATTGCTCTCCTGGACGTGCTCCGTGTCAATGTCTCTGATCTCCTGGGGCTAGAAAAGCTCTCGCCTACCCGTGTGGCGGTGTCGTTTGCCACGTTGCTTCTTTACCAGGAATTTGTGGCACGCTGGGATGCACGCTCGCTTCCTCTTCCTGCTTCGGCTGTGACTGTGGAGATCTCGGATCCTTGGGGGCCCTTGTCGTTTGTGAGTGTTCACGGCGTGCCGGTGACCTTCCCCGAAGCGGAACTCATGTCCTTGTTTGCGCGGTTTGGTGCGATGGTGAAGCACCGGTTCACCATTTTTAGTGCGGGCCGGCTGAAGGGGGTCTGGCTGGGTACACGCACTTTCGTCATGCGGATCACGAGCCCTATTCCATCCAGGGTTTCGTTTTGTGGGCTCTCTATCCGGATCTTTTATCAAGGTCAAACCCACACATGTTTCCGGTGTGATGCTGAGGGCCACGTTGCGGTCAGTTGCGACGCTCCTCGTGCTGAGGCCCCTTCCGTGTTCCTGGAGGATGATTTCCCCGTATGTCTGTGCATGGGGATTTTCCTTGCTCTGTGCAGGTGCCTGGTGGGTTCCTGTGGCGGTTCCAGCTGGCACTCCCAGCTGGCACTCCGGCTGGCCCTGACTTGTCGGCCCCATCGGTGAGCTCTGAGGACATAGGGGCACCTGCTTCGGACCTTCGCCGTTCGGTGGATGTGGAGGTGCATCCACTTCTGGTTGCTTCCATGGTGGCAATGGATGGTGCTGTAGAGGTTGTGCCTGCGTCTCCTGCGGCGGGACATGTGCTTACCGGGGCTGTCGGGGCGGTGGTGTGTGTGTGTCTCCGGCAGCACCCTCTGCCTCGTCGCCTCCGGTAGTTTCCTCGTTCACTCATGTCCCTCTTCTCCTCTGCCGGCTCCGTCGACTTTGCTGGATACATCCCGTGTGCTGGAGTCTGGCCTTCTGCCTGCTGTGTCTCTTCTTTCTGCAAATCTGGTCTCCTTGGGTGGTGGTGGTGGCTTTTTGGCCCGCGTCGTGGAGGCTGCTGTGTTGCGTGATCGTGCTGCCCCGGCTTTGGGGCCGCCTGCCGATGATTCTTCTGGGGCACCGCTTGCAGGGGTTGACAGTTCCAACGATCAGCGGCCTATTTTCTAAGCGCCGTCGTTCGGCTCGGGATGCATTGCCTCGATGGACGTGGGCAGAGGAGCGTGATGCGATGGATGATGATGCTGAGGACGACGTTGTGCTGCCTCCTGTGGTGCCTTCTGTGTTGGCCACTGTGCCCCCTGCTGGTGGCTCTCCTCAGTGGGCGGTTGCCCCTGGTGACCGCGACCTCGTAGTGGTGTTGTCGAAGGATGTGCGACGGAGGGACTCTGCTCCTATTCCGATTGATGGGGGCTCTGGGGCGCCTGCGGTGCCGTCCTCCACAGGGCTCGCTGTCAGGCTCGCTGTCCGGCGTGGAACGAAGTGCGCGTCCTGGTGGCTGGCCCAATGTGTGGCCCGCTGTGCAGCCTGGTGGGCTTCGAAATGTGCGGCTCTGTGACCGGCCTCCTAAGGGAAAACCCTTCCCTTTCATCCTCCCATCTGGTAAGGTGGTCGATAGAGCTGAATCTCTGACTTTTGAGTATGATGACCTGGTGCGTCCTGTTCCCTGATGCCCTTCTACCATCTGGGTTCCGCGGGAGCAGTGTTTCGTCCTTGACTTGCCGGATTTGATGCCTCGGCCTACAGCGACTCCTGGATGTCCGCTTAATGAGGTCGACCTAGTTGTTTGGGATGCTTACTGCTTACGATTTCCGGCTCGGGAGTACCCGGAGAAGTATGAGTGATCCGTGTGGTGTGGTGCGTGTTGATTCCCCAGTGCCCTCGTGCACAGGTGGGTGTCCTTGTCTGTGCATGTGTTTGGTGTGGGTGTTTGTTCCTGGCTCCTGCGTGGCCTGTTTTGTTGTGTTTGATGTGTGTTTGTTGTGTGGCTGTATGTTTGTCGCATGGGGTGGGTGTGTGTGTGTGTGTGTGTGTGTGTGTGTGTGTGTGTGTGTGCTTATTTCTTTGTCCTTGTACTTGAGTTATTCTTTGTACGTATTTTATGCTATTTCTGTTTACTTGTGTAGTTTTTGGATTCACTGTTAATTTTTTGTTGGTGTCCTCGTTTGTGTCCGGTTCTGCTCCTCTGTGTGCGGGATCTGCCTGCCCGAGCTTGTTCTGACTTTTTGTACATTTATTGTACCTTTTGTGTATTTTTTCTTGTACATTTTTGTTATTGTACTTATGTCATTTATTTGTTGTGTACTGTATGCATTCTGTGTCCCATGCTGTTTGTGGGTTTCTTTGCTTATGTCCTGTGTGCTTTTCTGTGACCTCTTGTATGTATTTTCTGTCTGTTTTATGGTGTTTGCTTTGTTTCATGTATACACACGATTGTATTTATGTTGTTTTGCACTTGTTCCCTGTTTTTGTACTTTGGTTTTTTAAATATCAATAAAAAAAAATTACTAATGCTACTGAAACACAGACGTAGAGTTGGCAGTATTTTGCACGACGCTAGAACCACCCCAAAAAGCACTAAAATATATAAAGGTGTGTACAGCAGTTTTGTCGTTTTAGCTGCCTAGTATTTAACAGTAAAATATACTATTGTATGAATAAAGAATACCTGTCTAATGAACTACTGCTACAGCCATGAACAGTAGCGCTGATTATTGGTATCCAAAGCGGTAGGTTAGTAACGTTGTCTCATACCGTTTGTCTGGCATTAATGGGCAGGAAGCATTTACATGCTTCGGGTATATTTTGCTGATTCTTAACAGTACAAGTCACCCTGTTTACTTTTTAAATATATAAAAATGCAAAATTATTGAATCTTTAAAAAAATGTCATTAAATTATTAACTTTTTAGTGATATAATATTAATATTTTCCTGCAACGATCAACCATCACACACAAGCCATCATCTCCCTTTTCCCTCATCCTCTCTCCCTTTCCCCTTATTCCATCATCTACTTGCAGAGGTGTCAGAGCGGCGCCCCGGCGAGCTCCTCAGTAGCACTGTATTACATATATATTATATATATATATATATATATATATATATATATATATATATATATATATATATATATATGACAATGTCAGACCACGGAGGAAAAATGAAACAGGAATTTCCTTAAGTACTTTCGTATATTAATACATCTTCAGAAGGACTCCTTCTGAAGATGTATTAATATACGAAAGTACTTAAGGAAATTCCTGTTTCATTTTTCCTCCGTGGTCTGACATTGTCACATTTTTAATCACGTGTTTACTTTCGTGATACACACACACACACACACATATATATATATATATATATATATATATATATATATATATATATATATATATATATATATATATATGTGTAAACATATATATATAAACATATATATTTGGACCTTCTGAAGATGTATTTAATATACGAAAGTACTTAAGGAAATTCCTGTTTCATTTTTCCTCCGTGGTCTGACATTGTCATATATATATATATATATATATATATATATATATATATATATATATATATATATATATATATATATATATATATATAATGTATATATATATGTATATGTATGCGAACAAGCCTGAATGGTCACCAGGACTATATGCGACTGAAAACTCACACCCCAGAAGTGACTCGAACCCATACTCCCAGGAGCAACGCAACTGGTATCTACAGGACTCCCAGGAGCAACGCAACTGGTATCTACAGGATGCCTTAATCCACTTGACCATCACGACCGGACAAAAGGATCTTCCCCATCCCAGTGCCGGCGGGGAAGTGGTTCAAATAGCTTCGGCTATCACTTCCTTTTGTCCGGTCGTGATGGTCAAGCGGATTAAGGCGTCCTGTAGATACCAGTTGCGTTGCTCCTGGGAGTATGGGTTTGAGTCACTTCTGGGGTGTGAGTTTTCAGTCATAATATATATATATAAATATATATATTAGTATATTTTGGTAGCAGTCTTTCCTGTAGACATATATTATTAAATATGACCGAAAAAGTAAGATTAATAATTCTAACACGAATTTTCTCAATCTTTCGTACATTACGCTTCACTGTTGGAGGTAAATCAAAAATCACTTCTCCAAAATTCATTTTTATTTCTAGTCTGACGCGACACGGGCGCGTTTCGTAAAACTTATTACATTTTCAAAGACTTCACAAATACACAACTGATTAGAACGTATCTCTGATTTTATATCTACATTTGAGTGAGGTGGGAAGGGTGATGTGGCATTAACACAAGACAGAACAGGAGGGGATATTAATAGGGTATTAAAAGTATCAACACAAGACAGAACAGAAACAATGGGTATTGAATAGAAGTGTTTGTAGAAAGCCTATTGGTCCATATTTCTTGATGCTTCTATATTGGAGCGGAGTCTTGAGGTGGGTAGAATATAGTTGTGCAATAATTGGCTGTTGATTGCTGGTGTTGACTTCTTGATGTGTAGTGCCTCGCAAACGTCAAGCCGCCTGCTATCGCTGTATCTATCGATGATTTCTGTGTTGTTTACTAGGATTTCTCTGGCGATGGTTTGGTTATGGGAAGAGATTATATGTTCCTTAATGGAGCCCTGTTGCTTATGCATCGTTAAACGCCTAGAAAGAGATGTTGTTGTCTTGCCTATATACTGGGTTTTTTGGAGCTTACAGTCCCCAAGTGGGCATTTGAAGGCATAGACGACATTAGTCTCTTTTAAAGCGTTCTGTTTTGTGTCTGGAGAGTTTCTCATGAGTAGGCTGGCCGTTTTTCTGGTTTTATAGTAAATCGTCAGTTGTATCCTCTGATTTTTGTCTGTAGGGATAACGTTTCTATTAACAATATCTTTCAGGACCCTTTCCTCCTGCTACTACTCCAAGCTTGTACTAAAGAGGCACCCTTCTTGAGCCCGGATGGGCACATGTATAAGCAAGTAGATGGGGTCGCCATGGGTTCTCCCCTAGGTGTCCTGTTTGCAAACTTCTACATGGGTACCATGGAGCAAAAAGTCTTAGTCGACATGAACTTGAAACCGGCCATATACTGCAGGTATGTTGACGACATTTTTACACAGGTACCTGATGTCAGACATCTGCAGAAGCTGAAGGAGGCATTTGAGCAGAGTTCCGTGCTACGTTTCACTTACGAGACGGAAAAGGATGGGAAGCTGCCTTTTCTAGATGTAACAGTCATGGAAAAGGGCGGAGGTTTCCACACTGCAGTCTACACTAAGGAAACAAACATAGGAATGTGCCTAAATGCCAACAGCGACTGCCCTGACAGGTACAAGAGGAGTGTTGTACTCTCTCTACAGAAACTTGTTGTTGTTGTACAGAAACTCTCCAGACACAAAACAGAACGCTTTAAAAGAGACTAATGTCGTCTATGCCTTCAAATGCCCACTTGGGGACTGTAAGCTCCAAAAAAACCAGTATATAGGCAAGACAACAACATCTCTTTCTAGGCGTTTAACGATGCATAAGCAACAGGGCTCCATTAAGGAACATATAATCTCTTCCCATAACCAAACCATCGCCAGAGAAATCCTAGTAAACAACACAGAAATCATCGATAGATACAGCGATAGCAGGCGGCTTGACGTTTGCGAGGCACTACACATCAAGAAGTCAACACCAGCAATCAACAGCCAATTATTGCACAACTATATTCTACCCACCTCAAGACTCTGCTCCAATATAGAAGCATCAAGAAATATGGACCAATAGGCTTTCTACAAACACTTCTATTCAATACCCATTGTTTCTGTTCTGTCTTGTGTTGATACTTTTAATACCCTATTAATATCCCCTCCTGTTCTGTCTTGTGTTAATGCCACATCACCCTTCCCACCTCACTCAAATGTAGATATAAAATCAGAGATACGTTCTAATCAGTTGTGTATTTGTGAAGTCTTTGAAAATGTAATAAGTTTTACGAAACGCGCCCGTGTCGCGTCAGACTAGAAATAAAAATGAATTTTGGAGAAGTGATTTTTGATTTACCTCCAACAGTGAAGCGTAATGTACGAAAGATTGAGAAAATTCGTGTTAGAATTATTAATCTTACTTTTTCGGTCATATTTAATAATATAAATATATATATATATATATATATATATATATATATATATATATATATATATATATATATATATATATATTTATATATATATATATACATTTATATATATATTTATATATATATATATACATTTATATATATATACATAATATAAATTATTTTAGTATATTTTGGTAGCAGTCTTTCCTGTAAACATTTGTTGAATATGACCGAAAGGGTAAAATTAATGATTGTAAGACGAATCTTCTCAATATTTCTTACGTTTTTCTTCACTGTCGGGAGTAATTGCAATATTACCTCTCCAAAGTTCATTTTCTCCTTTTTTATTTATCGTCTGATGCCTATAAGCGTTTCACAAGGGCTTCTTACATTTTCAAAGACAGGTTTACACATCATGATTATATTCGTTTTGGGTGAGGATACAGAACACGAATCAATGGGTATAAATTAGATATGAAAACATATGAATAACTACAGAAGGCCTATTGGCCTATATTTTCTCTTACTGCTTCTATGTTGGTTCAGAGTCTTGAAGTGGGTAGAATATAGTTATGCGTTAATTGGCTGTTGATTGCTGGTGTTGACTTTTTGATGTGTAGTGCCTCTCTGATGTCGAGTGTCCTGCTATCGCTGTATCTATTGATAACTTCTGTGTTGCTTTTTAAGATTTCTTTGGTGATGGTCTGGTTGTGAGAAGAGATTATATGTTCCTTCATGGAGCCCTGTTGTTTGCGCATTGTTAATCGCCTAGAAAGAGACGTTGTTGTCTTGCCTATATACTGAGATCTTTGGGGCTTATAGTCCCCAAGTGGGCATGTGAAGGCATAGACGACGTTGGTTTCCTTCAAGGTGTTCAGTTTGGTGTCTGGAGAGTTTTTCATGAGTAGGTTGGCCATTTTCTTGTTTATGCAGTAAATTGTCAATTGTATTTTCTGAATTTTGTCTGTGGGGATAACGTTCCTATTACTAATATCTTTCAGGACACTTTCCTCCGTTTTATGAGCCGTCGAAAAGAAGCTCCAGTAAAGCAGACTAATAAGAGGTACAAGTGTTGTGTTAGTTGACTCTTCAGAGGTTGCATGGCGTTTCACCTTTCTTTTTATGTCGTCTTCGACATAACCGTTAGAGAAGCCATTGTTGACTAGGCCTCCTTTACCCTACAGAGTTCTTCATCGACTTGTTTCCAACCAGAGCTGTGAGAGCCCGGTCGACATAAGCATTTTTTTTTTTTCGTGTAGGGATATTCCTGCGCAGGCCCTAAGCCTCTGGCTGGCCCATTAAGTGTTGCTTGTTTCTGTTTTACTGGGGCAGAGTATGAGTATTTATGATTCGTATGGTCGCTCCAGTAAGATTTTGTGTTGAACATATGTGTTGAACAACTTCTTCTGCTCTGTTGAATCTAAGTTGAAATCTTAATGGGTTTGTAACTGTGCACTGTGTTAGATAATGTTCTAGTGGTCTGTACGGCATTTCTCCACAGTGCGACGTAAGCGTTTACAACACTCCTCTTGTATCTGTCTGGGGAGTCACTATAGGCATTGAGGTACAATCCTATGTTTGTTTCCATAGTGTAGACTGCAGTGTGGAAGCCTCCATTCCTTTCCGTGACTGATACATCTAGAGAGGGCAGCTAATATTCACCTAATAGGTGTATATACCTCACAGGCCAAGATGCCCAACATGGATATTTTCTCTGAAATTCTATAATTAAAAAAAAAAGATAAATCACATACACCTGCTCCGTTGTACAAATGTCACGACAGAAGGCACCTCGCTACACAACCTCTTCATTTAAGTAATAAGTCGTCGTATGCAAGGATTGCTCCTCTATTTTGGGAAGCATAAATAGTTTCCCAGTGCACAATTGACGGTAAGTAACTCACACACGCACACAAAAATCTTTACAAGACAGGAGCAGCGCTGCGTGACTCCGCCACTCTGCCAAGGTCGCCTGTACACTCTACTGCCACTCAAATACCAGTTAATGCATACTAGTGTCAAGGTTGATGCCAGTACTCGGAACATGGCTTAACATACCTTCTGAGTACACACTGTAGGGAGGCCACGGAGTTATATTGTTGGGTGTGTTAGTGTAGACGCAATGGTGGTTGGAGGGTTGGGGGGAATGTTAGTGTATCAACACTGGTGGCTGGGGGGGGGGGGGAGGGGTTAATGTTAGTGTAGACACCCTGGTGGCTGGGGGGGGTAATGTTAGTGTAGACACACTGGTGGCTGGGTGGGGGGGAATGTTAGTGTAGACACACTGGTGGCTGGGGGGGGGGGGGGTTAATGTTAGTGTAGACACCCTGGTGGCTGGGGGGGTAATGTTAGTGTAGACACACTGGTGGCTGGGGGGGGGGGTAATGTTAGTGTAGACACACTGGTGGCTGGGGGGGGGTAATGTTAGTGTAGACACACTGGTGGCTGGGGGGGGGGGGTTAATGTTAGTGTAGACACACTGGTGGCTGGGGGGAGGGGGGTAATGTTAGTGTAGACACACTGGTGGCTGGGGGGGGGGGTTAATGTTAGTGTAGACACACTGGTGGCTGGTGGGGGGGTAATGTTAGTGTAGACACACTGGTGGCTGGGGGGGGGGTAATGTTAGTGTAGCAATACTGGTGGCTGGGGGGGGGGTAATGTTAGTGTAGCAACACTGGTGGCTGGGGGGGGGTAATGTTAGTGTAGACACACTGGTGGCTGGGGGGGGGTAATGTTAGTGTAGCAACACTGGTGGCTGGGGGGGGGGTAATGTTAGTGTAGACACACTGGTGGCTGGGGGGGGGTAATGTTAGTGTAGCAACACTGGTGGCTGGGGGGGGGTAATGTTAGTGTAGACACACTGGTGGCTGGGGGGGGTAATGTTAGTGTAGACACACTGGTGGCTGGGGGGGGTAATGTTAGTGTAGCAACACTGGTGGCTGGGGGGGGGTAATGTTAGTGTAGACACACTGGTGGCTGGGGGGGGGTAATGTTAGTGTAGACACACTGGTGGCTGGGGGGGAGGGTAATGTTAGTGTAGACACACTGGTGGCTGGGGGGGGTTAATGTTAGTGTAGACACACTGGTGGCTGGGGGGGGGGTAATGTTAGTGTAGACACACTGGTGGCTGGGGGGGGTAATGTTAGTGTAGCAATACTGGTGGCTGGGGGGGGGGGTAATGTTAGTGTAGCAATACTGGTGGCTGGGGGGGGGGGTAATGTTAGTGTAGCAACACTGGTGGCTGGGGGGGGGGTAATGTTAGTGTAGAGACACTGGTGGCTGGGGGGGGGGGGTAATGTTAGTGTAGCAACACTGGTGGCTGGGGGGGGGTAATGTTAGTGTAGACACACTGGTGGCTGGGGGGGGGTAATGTTAGTGTAGCAACACTGGTGGCTGGGGGGGGGGTAATGTTAGTGTAGACACACTGGTGGCTGGGGGGGGGGTAATGTTAGTGTAGACACACTGGTGGCTGGGGGGGGGGTTAATGTTAGTGTAGCAACACTGGTGGCTGGGGGGGGGGTAATGTTAGTGTAGACACACTGGTGGCTGGGGGAGGGTAATGTTAGTGTAGCAATACTGGTGGCTGGGGGGGGGGGTAATGTATAATGTAGCCACACTGATGGCTGGGGGGGGTAATGTTAGTGTAGCAACACTGGTGGCTGGGGGGTGTAATGTTAGTGTAGCAACACTGGTGGCTGGGGGGGTAATGTTAGTGTAGACACACTGGTGGCTGGGGGGGGGGGTAATGTTAGTGTAGACACAAGTAGTAGGGAGGAAGACTCACAGGCTCCTTTTTTTGGGGGGGGGGCGGAGGACCCCTGTGAGTTGTACGACTCACAGGTACCTTTTTTTTTTTGGCGAGTGGACCCCTGTGAGTTGTACGACTCACAGGTACCTTTTTTGTTTTTCTGGAAATTCGTGTGTAGCGCTTGGGGGTTTTCAGGTAAATTTTGTCAGTCACAGATTTTAGAAGTAAGGATTTCTTATGAGAAAAATAATTTCCGAGACTTAGAAGTTTGTTAAGGCCTTATGGGAGAAATTCAAATAACGTGTGTAGCACTTTAGGGCTTCCAGGAGAACTCTACGGACATATTTTACATGTTTTCAACTTACAAAATCGTCTATGTAAGCCTTAGTTATTCATATAAATTTAGAAAATCACCTGTGTAAGTCATGGTTTTCAGGGTTTCGTACATCACACCCCCCTCCCTCCCCCCTTACCTCGCAATCTCTCGCGTCACCTTTATTTACCTTACGCCCGGCCAGCCAGACCTCTTATCTTATCTTCTCCATAATAATATCTGGACCGTCCCTCCTCTCTCTCTCTCTCTCCTTTCATTCAGTTCAACTATTTTCCAACATCGTATGTTTGCTCCTTTTCATTAAGCAAGTCAGTTTTACACAAATAAATCATGTTAGTAAGCATGTTCTAGCTCACGTTCCCCCACCTTAGTCCCCTGTCGTATAATGAATACTATCATTCCAATCCCTCTAAAATTTAAAAATAATCATATTTCAAATGTAGTTCAATACAGTAATTTAGTTACCAAGCTCCAGCGCTTGTCCTCCGCCTTAGCTCTCTCTCGTATCTTCGTTAGTATCAGTCCAATTTCCCTGAAATTTTTACCCTCTGTATTTCGGGCACCGTAAATAAGATCAAAACAGTTACCAAGCTCCAGCGCTTGTCCTCCGCCTTAGCTCTCTCTCGTATCTTCGTTAGTATCAGTCCAATTTCCCTGAAATTTCTACCCTCTGTATTTCAGGCACCGTAAATAAGATCAAAACAGTTACCAAGCTCCAGCGCTTGTCCTCCGCCTTAGTTCTCTTTCGTATCTTTGTAAATAACCCATCAATTTCCCTAAAATTAAAAGCAGACATACTTCAAAGTTAGTAAATAAGATCAAGTCAGTTACTGAGCTCCAGCTCTCGTCCCCCACCCTCTTCCACCCTCAAGTCTTTGTAAATAAACCATCAATTTCCCTTAAATTTTTACCCTCTGTATTTCAGACACCGTAAATAAGATCAAGTCAGTTATCGAGCTCCAGCTCTCGTCCCCGCCTTAATTCTCTTTCGTATCTTTGTAAATAACCCATCAATTTCCCTAAAATTAAAAGCAGACATACTTCAAAGTTAGTAAATAAGATCAAGTCAGTTACTGAGCTCCAGCTCTCGTCCCCCACCCTCTTCCACCCTCAAGTCTTTGTAAATAAACCATCAATTTCCCTTAAATTTTTACCCTCTGTATTTCAGACATAGTAAATATGATGAAAACAAATATAAAACTCTAGCTCTTGTCCTCTGTCCAAGTTCACTCATGTAAATTCATTACTATCAGTCCAAATCCCCCATAGATTTAAACACCCAACTACATTTTCAGACATAGTAAATAAAAACCAGTTCAGTTATCAAGTTTCAACTCTTGTGCCCCAGCTTAGTTCATTTGTACAAGTTCTTTATTTTCCAACTAAATCACCCTGAGATTTAAAATCACCTTATTTTCTAACGTAGTAAAATTAATCTGGACATTAGCCAAGTTTCCATTTCCTCAGCCTTAGATCATCAGACATAAATATATTCAATCAAGTCCATCTCCAGCCTAACTCTTATTCGAGTACACACATAACCCCAACCTGTGTATTTATCTTGCACCCCCTCCCACCTTCCTCCATCTCATCTCACCTTACCCTTTCCCTCCCTTACCTTCTCATCCCCAACGTATCAAAACCTTCAATAATCATACTGTATTTGCATATTTTCTCTATATTCAGCTGTGTTCTTCACATTTTGTCCATGTTTTCTGTGTTCACTCCATGTTCTTCAAATGTTCACAGTCCCATTCAGTTCATATTTTCACAAGTATCTCCATTTTTTCTGTAATCTTTCTCTTAGTCTCATTACTTTCTCTACAAATTCTAGTCATATTTTCTATGTTTTCATGTTCATCACATGTTCTCTTTACAACTTTTATACTCAATATTCATGCTAACTTCCATATGTTGTGTTCTTTGTCAATATTCATGTTCCTCTACAAGTTCATATTCCCAGCATGTTCACTGTATTCATCAACTTTTCTTACATATGTTCTTTGCCATGTTCCCCATATGTTCTCTGGGTTTTTCCCCTTACATGTTATCTAACGTTCCTTAACTAAAAAATCTTTCACCAATCAACTAAAAACATAGTCACTTTCGTCATTTCTCAACTAAACTTATTATCCAGTCAACTAAAAATAGTCAGAAATAGCCTCGTTCAACACTGTTCTTAACTAAAACAACCTTTCTCTTAGCTAAAAATTGTCAAAGGAAACTTTTTTCAGCACTTTCTTAACAGGCGCTATGTTTCATCAAGAAAAAATTGTCAAAGGAAACTTTCCAAAACTGTTCATAACTAGCTTTTATCCATCGTCAAACAACTAAAAATAATAACTTTCATCATTTCTTAACTAAAACATATTCCCCATTCATCAGAAAATAACCGTGTTCATCATGTTTCATTGTCATTTCATAACTAAAATTATCGGCCAATCATCAGAAAAAGTCATGTTCATCATGTTTTGGCTTTTGCTCAACTAAAAGTATTCATCGGTCAACTAAAAATAGTTACTTCATCATGTTTCCTTGTCATTTCTTAACTGAAATATCACTTCTCTCATCTGAAAATAGTCAGGATTAACCTCATTCAACACCGTTCTTAACTAAAACAGCCTTTCGCTTAGCTAAAAATTGTCAAAGGAATCTTTTCAGCACTGTTCATAACTAACTTTATCCATAGTCAAGTAAGAAAATATAGTCAAAGATATCTATCACCGTCGTTCTTAACTGGCATTATACTTTGTGGAGCACTAAAATAGTCACTGTCGTCATATTTTGTCTTTTTCCTCAACTAAAAGAGTCAAATGTAACTTTTTCAACACTTTCGTAACTAAAATTATATGTCGCTAAGTAAGAAAAAATAGTCAAATGTAACTTTTTCAGCACTTTCGTAAAAATTATATGTCGTTAAGTAAGAAAAATAGTCAAAGGTGCTCTCCGTAACACCAAAGTTACTCTTCGAGATAACAAAAAGACGCTCTCAAACACTCAAAAATTTACTCGCATCCTCAAAGTTATTCTCAGAGTCATCAAAAAGTTAATC
This sequence comes from Procambarus clarkii, assembly GCF_040958095.1. Classification (NCBI taxonomy): domain Eukaryota; kingdom Metazoa; phylum Arthropoda; class Malacostraca; order Decapoda; family Cambaridae; genus Procambarus; species Procambarus clarkii. The sequence goes on from NC_091157.1 coordinate 14,136,946, forward strand.
TCAGTCATCAAAATGCTATTCTCCAAGTAGCCTTTCATTCATCAGAGAACTTTCTAAGACATCTTCGTTCATTAAAGTTAATCTCAGAGGCATAAAAGTTATTCTCGGAGCTATCAAAAAGTTAATCTCTAAAACAACAAAAGTTAATCTCTGTCATCAAAGTTGATCTGCAAGATATCTTCGAGTCATCAAAGTTACTTTTCATTACATCAAAGACGCGTTCAAATACTACCCATGTTCTCAGAAGTCATTCTCAAAGTTATTCAAAGAGCTAACAAAAGTTATTCTCTAAGTAACCTTTCGTTCATCAGAGAAGCTTTCTAAGACATCTTCGTTCATCAATGTTGATCTCTAAGTCACCTTTGTTCATCAAAGAAACTCTCCTTCTTCCATCAAGTTATACTTTAAGACAACATTGTTGTTCTCTAAGACATCTTCAGGCATAAAATTTCTCCCCAAATGTAACTAGTTCAGCTTTTCATATCAAACTTACACTTCTGTTAAATATATTTTCTTAGACATTTTACCTTTTAAACTGTTCTCTGAACTACACTGTTCAAACCTACGTAACCTATCCTCTCCACCCAATGTTACTTAGTTAATGTAACGTTCCTAAACCTAACTTTACCTATCCTATCCTAACATAACTTACCTTACCTTACCTACCTTTCCTAACTTAACCTGCTTAACCTATCTTACCTAACTTTACCTATGTTACCTTACCTTACCTACCTTTCCTAACTTAACCTGCTTAACCTATCTTACCTAACTTTACCTATGTTACCTTACTTAACCTACCTTTCCTAACTTAACCTGCTTAACCTATCTTACCTAACTTTACCTATGTTACCTTACCTTACCTACCTTTCCTAACTTAACCTGCTTAACCTATCTTACCTATCTTACCTAACTTTACCTATCTTACCTAACTTTACCTATGTTACCTTACCTTACCTACCTTTCCTAACTTTACCTATCTTACCTAACTTACCTACATTACCTAACTTAACCTGCTTAACCTATCTTACCTATCTTACCTAACTTTACCTATCTTACCTAACTTAACTTTCATAACCTAACTTTACCTATGTTACCTTACCTTACCTACCTTTCCTAACTTAACCTGCTTAACCTATCTTACCTATCTTACCTAACTTTACCTATCTTACCTAACTTAACCAGCATAACCTAACTTTACCTATGTTACCTTACCTTACCTTACCTATCTTACCTATCCTAACGTAACCTAACTTGCTTTACCTAACTTAATCTTACATTCCCAAACTGATGTATCCTAACTTATCTAGTCTTTTGTGTTTCGTCAATCATTGTCTCATATTCATTTACTCATTTCATTAGTTAATTTCTCAAATGGTCACTTATGCATTTCAAGTGCTATTTTGTTAGAGATTGGATATTTAAGCATTTCAAAGAATTATAATTTCTCAAATGGACGTTTTTGCATTTCAAGTGCTATTTGTTAGAGATTGGATATTTAAGCATTTCAAAGAATTTTTGTTATATATGGGCATTTACTCATTTCAAGGGATAATTTCTCAAATGGACGTTTTTGCATTTCAAGTGTTATTTGTTTAAGATTGGGTATTTAACCATTTCAAAGGATTTTTGTTATATATGGGAACTTACTCGTTTCAAGGGCTAATTTCTCAAATGGTCATTTTTGCAGATCAAGGGTTATTTGTTAAAGTTCATCAAGTTGCCCATAAGTTGTATTTATTATGTTTGTTATCGTATGTTCTTATTCCCCAACCCCTTAACCTAACCTCTTGTAATCTTAGTGTATTATGTTTGTTATCATATGTTCTTATTCCCCAACCCCTTAACCTAACCTCTTGTAATCTTAGTGTATTATGTTTGTTATCATATGTTCTTATTCCCCAACCCCTTAACCTAACCTCTTGTAATCTTAGTGTATTATGTTTGTTATCATATGTTCTTATTCCCCAACCCTTTAACCTAACCTTTCAGATGTAGTTTGTTGAATATATTATCCTTTTCCTAACCTTTCAGATGTAGTTTTGTTTCTCCTTTTTGTATATTTTTACCCAAACCCACCATCCCACTTAACCTTCTTTCCTTCTTTTACTTTGATTCTCCTACTCCTTCTAACCCTCCTTTTCTATCTCTCTCCCTTATTCTCTCTCTTCCTCCCCCTCTCTCTCCCTCATTTGCTCAAATGCTCTCTTGTTTCTCAAATTCAAGTCTTAATGCTCCCATTCTCACACCCTCACTCTCATTCACTTAGTTTTTCTTTTTTCTCAAATTCAAGTCTTAGTTCCCCCATGCCCACACTCTCTCTCTCATTCTCTCTTCTTTGGTCCCATTTTCTTCTGCCCCCTCTCTCTTACTCCTTGCTCTTCTTTCATGCTCTCACTCCCTTGAGCTCTTGTTTCTCAATTTCAAGTCTTAGTAGATCTGATTCTTTACTATTGTAATTTTTATTATTACTATGATAAAGAATGAACTTATATGTGAAAACAAAGTAAAGAAGGAAAAAGGTTAAGTGGGATGGTGGGTTTGGGTAAAAATATACAAAAAGGAGAAACAAAACTACATCTGAAAGGTTAGGAAAAGGATAATATATTCAACAAACTACATCTGAAAGGTTAGGTTAAAGGGTTGGGGAATAAGAACATATGATAACAAACATAATACACTAAGATTACAAGAGGTTAGGTTAAGGGGTTGGGGAATAAGAACATATGATAACAAACATAATACACTAAGATTACAAGAGGTTAGGTTAAGGGGTTGGGGAATAAGAACATATGATAACAAACATAATACACTAAGATTACAAGAGGTTAGGTTAAGGGGTTGGGGAATAAGAACATACGATAACAAACATAATAAATACAACTTATGGGCAACTTGATGAACTTTAACAAATAACCCTTGATCTGCAAAAATGACCATTTGAGAAATTAGCCCTTGAAACGAGTAAGTTCCCATATATAACAAAAATCCTTTGAAATGGTTAAATACCCAATCTTAAACAAATAACACTTGAAATGCAAAAACGTCCATTTGAGAAATTATCCCTTGAAATGAGTAAATGCCCATATATAACAAAAATTCTTTGAAATGCTTAAATATCCAATCTCTAACAAATAGCACTTGAAATGCAAAAACGTCCATTTGAGAAATTATAATTCTTTGAAATGCTTAAATATCCAATCTCTAACAAAATAGCACTTGAAATGCATAAGTGACCATTTGAGAAATTAACTAATGAAATGAGTAAATGAATATGAGACAATGATTGACGAAACACAAAAGACTAGATAAGTTAGGATACATCAGTTTGGGAATGTAAGATTAAGTTAGGTAAAGCAAGTTAGGTTACGTTAGGATAGGTAAGATAGGTAAGGTAAGGTAAGGTAACATAGGTAAAGTTAGGTTATGCTGGTTAAGTTAGGTAAGATAGGTAAAGTTAGGTAAGATAGGTTAAGCAGGTTAAGTTAGGAAAGGTAGGTAAGGTAAGGTAACATAGGTAAAGTTAGGTTATGAAAGTTAAGTTAGGTAAGATAGGTAAAGTTAGGTAAGATAGGTAAGATAGGTTAAGCAGGTTAAGTTAGGTAATGTAGGTAAGTTAGGTAAGATAGGTAAAGTTAGGAAAGGTAGGTAAGGTAAGGTAACATAGGTAAAGTTAGGTAAGATAGGTAAAGTTAGGTAAGATAGGTAAGATAGGTTAAGCAGGTTAAGTTAGGAAAGGTAGGTAAGGTAAGGTAACATAGGTAAAGTTAGGTAAGATAGGTTAAGCAGGTTAAGTTAGGAAAGGTAGGTTAAGTAAGGTAACATAGGTAAAGTTAGGTAAGATAGGTTAAGCAGGTTAAGTTAGGAAAGGTAGGTAAGGTAAGGTAACATAGGTAAAGTTAGGTAAGATAGGTTAAGCAGGTTAAGTTAGGAAAGGTAGGTAAGGTAAGGTAAGTTATGTTAGGATAGGATAGGTAAAGTTAGGTTTAGGAACGTTACATTAACTAAGTAACATTGGGTGGAGAGGATAGGTTACGTAGGTTTGAACAGTGTAGTTCAGAGAACAGTTTAAAAGGTAAAATGTCTAAGAAAATATATTTAACAGAAGTGTAAGTTTGATATGAAAAGCTGAACTAGTTACATTTGGGGAGAAATTTTATGCCTGAAGATGTCTTAGAGAACAACAATGTTGTCTTAAAGTATAACTTGATGGAAGAAGGAGAGTTTCTTTGATGAACAAAGGTGACTTAGAGATCAACATTGATGAACGAAGATGTCTTAGAAAGCTTCTCTGATGAACGAAAGGTTACTTAGAGAATAACTTTTGTTAGCTCTTTGAATAACTTTGAGAATGACTTCTGAGAACATGGGTAGTATTTGAACGCGTCTTTGATGTAATGAAAAGTAACTTTGATGACTCGAAGATATCTTGCAGATCAACTTTGATGACAGAGATTAACTTTTGTTGTTTTAGAGATTAACTTTTTGATAGCTCCGAGAATAACTTTTATGCCTCTGAGATTAACTTTAATGAACGAAGATGTCTTAGAAAGTTCTCTGATGAATGAAAGGCTACTTGGAGAATAGCATTTTGATGACTGAGATTAACTTTTTGATGACTCTGAGAATAACTTTGAGGATGCGAGTAAATTTTTGAGTGTTTGAGAGCGTCTTTTTGTTATCTCGAAGAGTAACTTTGGTGTTACGGAGAGCACCTTTGACTATTTTTCTTACTTAACGACATATAATTTTTACGAAAGTGCTGAAAAAGTTACATTTGACTATTTTTTCTTACTTAGCGACATATAATTTTAGTTACGAAAGTGTTGAAAAAGTTACATTTGACTCTTTTAGTTGAGGAAAAAGACAAAATATGACGACAGTGACTATTTTAGTGCTCCACAAAGTATAATGCCAGTTAAGAACGACGGTGATAGATATCTTTGACTATATTTTCTTACTTGACTATGGATAAAGTTAGTTATGAACAGTGCTGAAAAGATTCCTTTGACAATTTTTAGCTAAGCGAAAGGCTGTTTTAGTTAAGAACGGTGTTGAATGAGGTTAATCCTGACTATTTTCAGATGAGAGAAGTGATATTTCAGTTAAGAAATGACAAGGAAACATGATGAAGTAACTATTTTTAGTTGACCGATGAATACTTTTAGTTGAGCAAAAGCCAAAACATGATGAACATGACTTTTTCTGATGATTGGCCGATAATTTTAGTTATGAAATGACAATGAAACATGATGAACACGGTTATTTTCTGATGAATGGGGAATATGTTTTAGTTAAGAAATGATGAAAGTTATTATTTTTAGTTGTTTGACGATGGATAAAAGCTAGTTATGAACAGTTTTGGAAAGTTTCCTTTGACGATTTTTTCTTGATGAAACATAGCGCCTGTTAAGAAAGTGCTGAAAAAAGTTTCCTTTGACAATTTTTAGCTAAGAGAAAGGTTGTTTTAGTTAAGAACAGTGTTGAACGAGGCTATTTCTGACTATTTTTAGTTGACTGGATAATAAGTTTAGTTGAGAAATGACGAAAGTGACTATGTTTTTAGTTGATTGGTGAAAGATTTTTTAGTTAAGGAACGTTAGATAACATGTAAGGGGAAAAACCCAGAGAACATATGGGGAACATGGCAAAGAACATATGTAAGAAAAGTTGATGAATACAGTGAACATGCTGGGAATATGAACTTGTAGAGGAACATGAATATTGACAAAGAACACAACATATGGAAGTTAGCATGAATATTGAGTATAAAAGTTGTAAAGAGAACATGTGATGAACATGAAAACATAGAAAATATGACTAGAATTTGTAGAGAAAGTAATGAGACTAAGAGAAAGATTACAGAAAAAATGGAGATACTTGTGAAAATATGAACTGAATGGGACTGTGAACATTTGAAGAACATGGAGTGAACACAGAAAACATGGACAAAATGTGAAGAACACAGCTGAATATAGAGAAAATATGCAAATACAGTATGATTATTGAAGGTTTTGATACGTTGGGGATGAGAAGGTAAGGGAGGGAAAGGGTAAGGTGAGATGAGATGGAGGAAGGTGGGAGGGGGTGCAAGATAAATACACAGGTTGGGGTTATGTGTGTACTCGAATAAGAGTTAGGCTGGAGATGGACTTGATTGAATATATTTATGTCTGATGATCTAAGGCTGAGGAAATGGAAACTTGGCTAATGTCCAGATTAATTTTACTACGTTAGAAAATAAGGTGATTTTAAATCTCAGGGTGATTTAGTTGGAAAATAAAGAACTTGTACAAATGAACTAAGCTGGGGCACAAGAGTTGAAACTTGATAACTGAACTGGTTTTTATTTACTATGTCTGAAAATGTAGTTGGGTGTTTAAATCTATGGGGGATTTGGACTGATAGTAATGAATTTACATGAGTGAACTTGGACAGAGGACAAGAGCTAGAGTTTTATATTTGTTTTCATCATATTTACTATGTCTGAAATACAGAGGGTAAAAATTTAAGGGAAATTGATGGTTTATTTACAAAGACTTGAGGGTGGAAGAGGGTGGGGGACGAGAGCTGGAGCTCAGTAACTGACTTGATCTTATTTACTAACTTTGAAGTATGTCTGCTTTTAATTTTAGGGAAATTGATGGGTTATTTACAAAGATACGAAAGAGAACTAAGGCGGAGGACAAGCGCTGGAGCTTGGTAACTGTTTTGATCTTATTTACGGTGCCTGAAATACAGAGGGTAGAAATTTCAGGGAAATTGGACTGATACTAACGAAGATACGAGAGAGAGCTAAGGCGGAGGACAAGCGCTGGAGCTTGGTAACTGTTTTGATCTTATTTACGGTGCCCGAAATACAGAGGGTAAAAATTTCAGGGAAATTGGACTGATACTAACGAAGATACGAGAGAGAGCTAAGGCGGAGGACAAGCGCTGGAGCTTGGTAACTAAATTACTGTATTGAACTACATTTGAAATATGATTATTTTTAAATTTTAGAGGGATTGGAATGATAGTATTCATTATACGACAGGGGACTAAGGTGGGGGAACGTGAGCTAGAACATGCTTACTAACATGATTTATTTGTGTAAAACTGACTTGCTTAATGAAAAGGAGCAAACATACGATGTTGGAAAATAGTTGAACTGAATGAAAGGAGAGAGAGAGAGAGAGGAGGGACGGTCCAGATATTATTATGGAGAAGATAAGATAAGAGGTCTGGCTGGCCGGGCGTAAGGTAAATAAAGGTGACGCGAGAGATTGCGAGGTAAGGGGGGAGGGAGGGGGGTGTGATGTACGAAACCCTGAAAACCATGACTTACACAGGTGATTTTCTAAATTTATATGAATAACTAAGGCTTACATAGACGATTTTGTAAGTTGAAAACATGTAAAATATGTCCGTAGAGTTCTCCTGGAAGCCCTAAAGTGCTACACACGTTATTTGAATTTCTCCCATAAGGCCTTAACAAACTTCTAAGTCTCGGAAATTATTTTTCTCATAAGAAATCCTTACTTCTAAAATCTGTGACTGACAAAATTTACCTGAAAACCCCCAAGCGCTACACACGAATTTCCAGAAAAACAAAAAAGGTACCTGTGAGTCGTACAACTCACAGGGGTCCACTCGCCAAAAAAAAAAAGGTACCTGTGAGTCGTACAACTCACAGGGGTCCTCCGCCCCCCCCCAAAAAAAGGAGCCTGTGAGTCTTCCTCCCTACTACTGACACACTGGTGGCTGGGGGGGGGGGTAATGTTAGTGTAGACACACTGGTGGCTGGGGGGGGGGTTAATGTTAGTGTAGACACACTGGTGGCTGGGGGGGGGTAATGTTAGTGTAGACACACTGGTGGCTGGGGGGGGGGGTAATGTTAGTGTAGACACACTGGTGGCTGGGGGGGGGGGTAATGTTAATGTAGACACACTGGTGGCTGGGGGGGGGGGGGTTAATGTTAGTGTAGACACACTGGTGGCTGGGGGGGGGGTAATGTTAGTGTAGACACACTGGTGGCTGGGGGGGGGGGGTTAATGTTAGTGTAGACACACTGGTGGCTGGGGGGGGGTAATGTTAGTGTAGACACACTGGTGGCTGGGGGGGGGTTAATGTTAGTGTAGACACACTGGTGGCTGGTGGGGGGGTAATGTTAGTGTAGACACACTGGTGGCTGGGGGGGGGGGGGTAATGTTAGTGTAGCAATACTGGTGGCTGGGGGGGGGTAATGTTAGTGTAGCAACACTGGTGGCTGGGGCGGGGTAATGTTAGTGTAGACACACTGGTGGCTGGGGGGGGGGGTAATGTTAGTGTAGACACACTGGTGGCTGGGGGGGGTAATGTTAGTGTAGCAACACTGGTGGCTGGGGGGGGTAATGTTAGTGTAGACACACTGGTGGCTGGGGGGGGGGTAATGTTAGTGTAGACACACTGGTGGCTGGGGGGGGGGTAATGTTAGTGTAGCAACACTGGTGGCTGGGGGGGGGGGGGTAATGTTAGTGTAGACACACTGGTGGCTGGGGGGGGGGGGAAATGTTAGTGTAGACACACTGGTGGCTGGGGGGGAGGGTAATGTTAGTGTAGACACACTGGTGGCTGGGGGGGGTTAATGTAAGTGTAGACACACTGGTGGCTGGGGGGGGGGTAATGTTAGTGTAGACACACTGGTGGCTGGGGGGGGTAATGTTAGTGTAGCAATACTGGTGGCTGGGGGGGGGGGTAATGTTAGTGTAGCAATACTGGTGGCTGGGGGGGGGGTAATGTTAGTGTAGCAACACTGGTGGCTGGGGGGGGGGTAATGTTAGTGTAGACACACTGGTGGCTGGGGGGGGGTAATGTTAGTGTAGCAACACTGGTGGCTGGGGGGGGGTAATGTTAGTGTAGACACACTGGTGGCTGGGGGGGGGTAATGTTAGTGTAGCAACACTGGTGGCTGGGGGGGGGTTAATGTTAGTGTAGACACACTGGTGGCTGGGGGGGGGGGTAATGTTAGTGTAGACACACTGGTGGCTGGGGGGGGTTAATGTTAGTGTAGCAACACTGGTGGCTGGGGGGGGGGTAATGTTAGTGTAGACACACTGGTGGCTGGGGGAGGGTAATGTTAGTGTAGCAATACTGGTGGCTGGGGGGGGGGGGTAATGTATAATGTAGCCACACTGATGGCTGGGGGGGGTAATGTTAGTGTAGCAACACTGGTGGCTGGGGGGTGTAATGTTAGTGTAGCAACACTGGTGGCTGGGGGGGTAATGTTAGTGTAGACACACTGGTGGCTGGGGGGGGGGGGTAATGTTAGTGTAGACACACTGGTGGCTGGGGGGGGGTAATGTTAGTGTAGCAATACTGGTGGCTGGGGGGGGGTAATGTTAGTGTAGCAACACTGGTGGCTGGGGGGGGTAATGTTAGTGTAGACACACTGGTGGCTGGGGGGGGGTAATGTTAATGTAGACACACTGGTGGCTGGGGGGGGGGGGGGTAATGTTAGTGTAGACACACTGGTGGCTGGGGGGGGGGTAATGTTAGGGTAGACACACTGGTGGCTGGGGGGGGGGGGTTAATGTTAGTGTAGACACACTGGTGGCTGGGGGGGGGGTAATGTTAGTGTAGCAATACTGGTGGCTGGGGGGGGGTAATGTTAGTGTAGCAACACTGGTGGCTGGGGGGGGGTAATGTTAGTGTAGACACACTGGTGGCTGGGGGGGGTTAATGTTAGTGTAGACACACTGGTGGCTGGTGGGGGGGTAATGTTAGTGTAGACACACTGGTGGCTGGGGGGGGGGGTAATGTTAGTGTAGCAATACTGGTGGCTGGGGGGGGGTAATGTTAGTGTAGCAACACTGGTGGCTGGGGGGGGGGGGTAATGTTAGTGTAGACACACTGGTGGCTGGGGGGGGTAATGTTAGTGTAGCAACACTGGTGGCTGGGGGGGGGTAATGTTAGTGTAGACACACTGGTGGCTGGGGGGGGGTAATGTTAGTGTAGCAACACTGGTGGCTGGGGGGGGTAATGTTAGTGTAGACACACTGGTGGCTGCGGGGGGTTAATGTTAGTGTAGACACACTGGTGGCTGGGGGGGGGGTAATGTTAGTGTAGCAACACTGGTGGCTGGGGGGGGTAATGTTAGTGTAGACACACTGGTGGCTGAGGGAGGGTAATGTTAGTGTAGACACACTGGTGGCTGGGGTGGGGGTAATGTTAGTGTAGACACACTGGTGGCTGGGGGGGGGTTAATGTTAGTGTAGCAACACTGGTGGCTGGGGGGGGGGTAATGTTAGTGTAGACACACTGGTGGCTGGGGGAGGGTAATGTTAGTGTAGCAATACTGGTGGCTGGGGGGGGGGGGTAATGTATAATGTAGCCACACTGATGGCTGGGGGGGGGGTAATGTTAGTGTAGCAACACTGGTGGCTGGGGGGTGTAATGTTAGTGTAGCAACACTGGTGGCTGGGGGGGTAATGTTAGTGTAGACACACTGGTGGCTGGGGGGGGGGTAATGTTAGTGTAGACACACTGGTGGCTGGGGGGGGGTAATGTTAGTGTAGACACACTGGTGGCTGGGGGGGGGGTTAATGTTAGTGTAGACACACTGGTGGCTGGGGGGGGGTAATGTTAGTGTAGACACACTGGTGGCTGGGGGGGGGGGGTAATGTTAGTGTAGACACACTGGTGGCTGGGGGGGGGGTAATGTTAGTGTAGACACACTGGTGGCTGGGGGGGGGTTAATGTTAGTGTAGACACACTGGTGGCTGGGGGGGGGTAATGTTAGTGTAGACACACTGGTGGCTGGGGGGGGGGTTAATGTTAGTGTAGACACACTGGTGGCTGGGGGGGGGGTAATGTTAGTGTAGACACACTGGTGGCTGGGGGGGGGGTTAATGTTAGTGTAGACACACTGGTGGCTGGTGGGGGGGTAATGTTAGTGTAGACACACTGGTGGCTGGGGGGGGGGTAATGTTAGTGTAGCAATACTGGTGGCTGGGGGGGGGGTAATGTTAGTGTAGCAACACTGGTGGCTGGGGGGGGTAATGTTAGTGTAGACACACTGGTGGCTGGGGGGGGGGTAATGTTAGTGTAGCAACACTGGTGGCTGGGGGGGGGCAATGTTAGTGTAGACACACTGGTGGCTGGGGGGGGTAATGTTAGTGTAGCAACACTGGTGGCTGGGGGGGGGGGGTAATGTTAGTGTAGACACACTGGTGGCTGGGGGGGGGGTAATGTTAGTGTAGACACACTGGTGGCTGGGGGGGGGGGTAATGTTAGTGTAGCAACACTGGTGGCTGGGGGGGGGTAATGTTAGTGTAGACACACTGGTGGCTGGGGGGGGGGGTAATGTTAGTGTAGACACACTGGTGGCTGGGGGGGAGGGTAATGTTAGTGTAGACACACTGGTGGCTGGGGGGGTTAATGTTAGTGTAGACACACTGGTGGCTGGGGGGGGGGGGTAATGTTAGTGTAGACACACTGGTGGCTGGGGGGGTAATGTTAGTGTAGCAATACTGGTGGCTGGGGGGGGGTAATGTTAGTGTAGCAATACTGGTGGCTGGGGGGGGGGTAATGTTAGTGTAGCAACACTGGTGGCTGGGGGGGGGTAATGTTAGTGTAGACACACTGGTGGCTGGGGGGGGTAATGTTAGTGTAGCAACACTGGTGGCTGGGGGGGGGGTAATGTTAGTGTAGACACACTGGTGGCTGGGGGGGGGTAATGTTAGTGTAGCAACACTGGTGGCTGGGGGGGGGGTAATGTTAGTGTAGACACACTGGTGGCTGGGGGGGGTAATGTTAGTGTAGACACACTGGTGGCTGGGGGGGGGTTAATGTTAGTGTAGCAACACTGGTGGCTGGGGGGGGTAATGTTAGTGTAGACACACTGGTGGCTAGGGGAGGGTAATGTTAGTGTAGCAATACTGGTGGCTGGGGGGGGGGGGTAATGTATAATGTAGCCACACTGATGGCTGGGGGGGGTAATGTTAGTGTAGCAACACTGGTGGCTGGGGGGTGTAATGTTAGTGTAGACACACTGGTGGCTGGGGGGGGGTAATGTTAGTGTAGACACACTGGTGGCTGGGGGGGGGGTAATGTTAGTGTAGACACACTGGTGGCTGGGGGGGGGGGGTTAATGTTAGTGTAGACACACTGGTGGCTGGGGGGGGGGTAATGTTAGTGTAGACACACTGGTGGCTGGGGGGGGGGTTAATGTTAGTGTAGACACACTGGTGGCTGGTGGGGGGGTAATGTTAGTGTAGACACACTGGTGGCTGGGGGGGGGGGTAATGTTAGTGTAGCAATACTGGTGGCTGGGGGGGGTAATGTTAGTGTAGCAACACTGGTGGCTGGGGGGGGGTAATGTTAGTGTAGACACACTGGTGGCTGGGGGGGTAATGTTAGTGTAGCAACACTGGTGGCTGGGGGGGGGGTAATGTTACTGTAGACACACTGGTGGCTGGGGGGGGGTAATGTTAGTGTAGCAACACTGGTGGCTGGGGGGGGGTAATGTTAGTGTAGACACACTGGTGGCTGGGGGGGGGTAATGTTAGTGTAGACACACTGGTGGCTGGGGGGGGGTAATGTTAGTGTAGCAACACTGGTGGCTGGGGGGGGGTAATGTTAGTGTAGACACACTGGTGGCTGAGGGAGGGTAATGTTAGTGTAGACACACTGGTGGCTGGGGGGGGGGTTAATGTTAGTGTAGACACACTGGTGGCTGGGGGGGGGTAATGTTAGTGTAGACACACTGGTGGCTGGGGGGGGGGGTAATGTTAGTGTAGCAATACTGGTGGCTGGGGGGGGTAATGTTAGTGTAGCAATACTGGTGGCTGGGGGGGGTAATGTTAGTGTAGCAACACTGGTGGCTGGGGGGGGGGTAATATTAGTGTAGACACACTGGTGGCTGGGGGGGGGGGTAATGTTAGTGTAGCAACACTGGTGGCTGGGGGGGGGGTAATGTTAGTGTAGACACACTGGTGGCTGGGGGGGGGTAATGTTAGTGTAGCAACACTGGTGGCTGGGGGGGGGGTAATGTTAGTGTAGACACACTGGTGGCTGGGGGGGGGTAATGTTAGTGTAGACACACTGGTGGCTGGGGGGGGGGTAATGTTAGTGTAGCAACACTGGTGGCTGGGGGGGGTAATGTTAGTGTAGACACACTGGTGGCTGGGGGAGGGTAATGTTAGTGTAGCAATACTGGTGGCTGGGGGGGGGGTAATGTATAATGTAGCCACACTGATGGCTGGGGGGGGGGTAATGTTAGTGTAGCAATACTGGTGGCTGGGGGGGTAATGTTAGTGTAGCAACACTGGTGGCTGGGGGGTGTAATGTTAGTGTAGCAACACTGGTGGCTGGGGGGGTAATGTTAGTGTAGCAACACTGGTGGCTGGGGGGGGGTAATGTTAGTGTAGCAATACTGGTGGCTGGGGGGGGGGGTAATGTTAGTGTAGCAATACTGGTGGCTGGGGGGGGGGGTAATGTTAGTGTAGCAACACTGGTGGCTGGGGGGGGGGTAATGTTAGTGTAGCAACACTGGTGGCTGGGGGGGTAATGTTAGTGTAGCAACACTGGTGGCTGGGGGGGGGTAATGTTACTGTAGCAACACTGGTGGCTGGGGGGGGGGTAATGTTAGTGTAGCAACACTGGTGGCTGGGGGGGGTAATGTTAGTGTAGACACACTGGTGGCTGGGGGGGGGTGTAATGTTAGTGTAGACACACTGGTGGCTGGGGGGGGGGTAATGTTAGTGTAGCAACACCTGGTGGCTGGGGGGGGGGTAATGTTAGTGTAGACACACTGGTGGCTGAGGGAGGGTAATGTTAGTGTAGACACACTGGTGGCTGGGGGGGGGTTAATGTTAGTGTAGACACACTGGTGGCTGGGGGGGGTAATGTTAGTGTAGACACACTGGTGGCTGGGGGGGGGGTAATGTTAGTGTAGCAATACTGGTGGCTGGGGGGGGTAATGTTAGTGTAGCAATACTGGTGGCTGGGGGGGGGGTAATGTTAGTGTAGCAACACTGGTGGCTGGGGGGGGGGTAATGTTAGTGTAGACACACTGGTGGCTGGGGGGGGGGTAATGTTAGTGTAGCAACACTGGTGGCTGGGGGGGGTAATGTTAGTGTAGACACACTGGTGGCTGGGGGGGGGTAATGTTAGTGTAGCAACACTGGTGGCTGGGGGGGGGTAATGTTAGTGTAGACACACTGGTGGCTGGGGGGGGGGTAATGTTAGTGTAGACACACTGGTGGCTGGGGGGGTAATGTTAGTGTAGCAACACTGGTGGCTGGGGGGGGGTAATGTTAGTGTAGACACACTGGTGGCTGGGGGAGGGGTAATGTTAGTGTAGCAATACTGGTGGCTGGGGGGGGGGTAATGTATAATGTAGCCACACTGATGGCTGGGGGGGGGTAATGTTAGTGTAGCAATACTGGTGGCTGGGGGGGGTAATGTTAGTGTAGCAACACTGGTGGCTGGGGGGTGTAATGTTAGTGTAGCAACACTGGTGGCTGGGGGGGTAATGTTAGTGTAGCAACACTGGTGGCTGGGGGGGGGTAATGTTAGTGTAGCAATACTGGTGGCTGGGGGGGGGGTAATGTTAGTGTAGCAATACTGGTGGCTGGGGGGGGTAATGTTAGTGTAGCAATACTGGTGGCTGGGGGGGGGGGGTAATGTTAGTGTAGCAACACTGGTGGCTGGGGGGGGTAATGTTAGTGTAGCAACACTGGTGGCTGGGGGGGGTAATGTTAGTGTAGCAACACTGGTGGCTGGGGGGGGGTAATGTTAGTGTAGCAACACTGGTGGCTGGGGGGGGGTAATGTTAGTGTAGCAACACTGGTGGCTGAGGGGGGGTAATGTTAGTGTAGCAATACTGGTGGCTGGGGGGGGTAATGTTAGTGTAGCAACACTGGTGGCTGGGGGGGGGTAATGTTAGTGTAGCAACACTGGTGGCTGGGGGGGGGTAAATGTTAGTGTAGCAACACTGGTGGCTGGGGGGGGTAATGTTAGTGTAGCAACACTGGTGGCTGGGGGGGGGGTAATGTTAGTGTAGCAACACTGGTGGCTGGGGGGGGGTAATGTTAGTGTAGCAACACTGGTGGCTGGGGGGGGTAATGTTAGTGTAGACACACTGGTGGCTGGGGGGGGGTAATGTTAGTGTAGACACACTGGTGGCTGGGGGGGGGTAATGTTAGTGTAGACACACTGGTGGCTGGGGGGGGGTAATGTTAGTGTAGACACACTGGTGGCTGGGGGGGGTAATGTTAGTGTAGCAATACTGGTGGCTGGGGGGGGGTTAATGTTAGTGTAGCAACACTGGTGGCTGGGGGGGGGTAATGTTAGTGTAGACACACTGGTGCTGGGGGGGGGTAATGTTAGTGTAGCAACACTGGTGGCTGGGGGGGGGTAATGTTAGTGTAGACACACTGGTGGCTGGGGGGGGGTAATGTTAGTGTAGCAACACTGGTGGCTGGGGGGGGGTAATGTTAGTGTAGACACACTGATGGCTGGGGGGGGGGGTTAATGTTAGTGTAGACACACTGGTGGCTGGGGGGGGTAATGTTAGTGTAGCAACACTGGTGGCTGGGGGGGGTAATGTTAGTGTAGCAACACTGGTGGCTGGGGGGGGGTAATGTTAGTGTAGACACACTGGTGGCTGGGGGGGGGTAATGTTAGTGTAGCAACACTGGTGGCTGGGGGGGGGGGTAATGTTAGTGTAGCCACACTGGTGGCTGGGGGGGGGGTAATGTTAGTGTAGCAACACTGGTGGCTGGGGGGGGGTAATGTTAGTGTAGCAACACTGGTGGCTGGGGGGGGGTAATGTTAGTGTAGCAACACTGGTGGCTGGGGGGGGGTAATGTTAGTGTAGCAACACTGGTGGCTGGGGGGGGGGTAATGTTAGTGTAGCAACACTGGTGGCTGGGGGGGGGTAATGTTAGTGTAGCAATACTGGTGGCTGGGGGGGGGGTAATGTTAGTGTAGCAACACTGGTGGCTGGGGGGGGGTAATGTTAGTGTAGCAACACTGGTGGCTGGGGGGGGGTAATGTTAGTGTAGCAACACTGGTGGCTGGGGGGGGGTAATGTTAGTGTAGCAACACTGGTGGCTGGGGGGGGGTAATGTTAGTGTAGACAACACTGGTGGCTGGGGGGGGGTAATGTTAGTGTAGCAACACTGGTGGCTGGGGGGGGGTAATGTTAGTGTAGCAACTACTGGTGGCTGGGGGGGGGTAATGTTAGTGTAGACACACTGGTGGCTGGGGGGGGGTAATGTTAGTGTAGACACACTGGTGGCTGGGGGGGGGGTAATGTTAGTGTAGCAACACTGGTGGCTGGGGGGGGGTAATGTTAGTGTAGACACACTGGTGGCTGGGGGGGGGGTAATGTTAGTGTAGCAACACTGGTGGCTGGGGGGGGGTAATGTTAGTGTAGACACACTGGTGGCTGGGGGGGGTTAATGTTAGTGTAGACACACTGGTGGCTGGGGGGGGGGTAATGTTAGTGTAGACACACTGGTGGCTGGGGGGGGGGTAATGTTAGTGTAGACACACTGGTGGCTGGGGGGGGTAATGTTAGTGTAGCACTACTGGTGGCTGGGGGGGGGTAATGTTAGTGTAGCACACTGGTGGCTGGGGGGGGTAATGTTAGTGTAGCACACTGGTGGCTGGGGGGGGGTAATGTTAGTGTAGCAACACTGGTGGCTGGGGGGGTAATGTTAGTGTAGACACTGGTGGCTGGGGGGGTAATGTTAGTGTAGCAACACTGGTGGCTGGGGGGGGTAATGTTAGTGTAGCACACTGGTGGCTGGGGGGGTAATGTTAGTGTAGCACACTGGTGGCTGGGGGGGGTAATGTTAGTGTAGCAATACTGGTGGCTGGGGGGGGTAATGTTAGTGTAGCAACACTGGTGGCTGGGGGGGGTAATGTTAGTGTAGCACACTGGTGGCTGGGGGGGGTAATGTTGTGTAGCAACACTGGTGGCTGGGGGGGGTAATGTTAGTGTAGCAACACTGGTGGCTGGGGGGGGTAATGTTAGTGTAGCAACTGGTGGCTGGGGGGGGGTAATGTTAGTGTAGCACTGGTGGCTGGGGGGGGTAATGTTAGTGTAGCAACACTGGTGGCTGGGGGGGGGTAATGTTAGTGTAGCAACACTGGTGGCTGGGGGGGTAATGTTAGTGTAGCAACACTGGTGGCTGGGGGGGGTAATGTTAGTGTAGCAATACTGGTGGCTGGGGGGGGTAATGTTAGTGTAGCAACACTGGTGGCTGGGGGGGGGTAATGTTAGTGTAGCAACACTGGTGGCTGGGGGGGTAATGTTAGTGTAGCAACACTGGTGGCTGGGGGGGGTAATGTTAGTGTAGCAACACTGGTGGCTGGGGGGGGGTAATGTTAGTGTAGACAACACTGGTGGCTGGGGGGGGGTAATGTTAGTGTAGCAACACTGGTGGCTGGGGGGGGGTAATGTTAGTGTAGACACTACTGGTGGCTGGGGGGGGGGTAATGTTAGTGTAGCAACACTGGTGGCTGGGGGGGGGGGGTAATGTTAGTGTAGACAACACTGGTGGCTGGGGGGGGGTAATGTTAGTGTAGCAACACTGGTGGCTGGGGGGGGGTAATGTTAGTGTAGACAACACTGGTGGCTGGGGGGGGGGTAATGTTAGTGTAGCAACACTGGTGGCTGGGGGGGGGTAATGTTAGTGTAGACACACTGGTGGCTGGGGGGGGGTAATGTTAGTGTAGACACACTGGTGGCTGGGGGGGGTAATGTTAGTGTAGCAACACTGGTGGCTGGGGGGGGGGTAATGTTAGTGTAGACACACTGGTGGCTGGGGGGGGGGTAATGTTAGTGTAGCAACACTGGTGGCTGGGGGGGGTAATGTTAGTGTAGCAACACTGGTGGCTGGGGGGGGGTAATGTTAGTGTAGACACACTGGTGGCTGGGGGGGGTAATGTTAGTGTAGCAACACTGGTGGCTGGGGGGGGGGTAATGTTAGTGTAGACACACTGGTGGCTGGGGGGGGTAATGTTAGTGTAGACACACTGGTGGCTGGGGGGGGGGGTAATGTTAGTGTAGCAACACTGGTGGCTGGGGGGGGGGTAATGTTAGTGTAGACACACTGGTGGCTGGGGGGGGGTAATGTTAGTGTAGCAACACTGGTGGCTGGGGGGGGGGTAATGTTAGTGTAGCAACACTGGTGGCTGGGGGGGGGTAATGTTAGTGTAGCAACACTGGTGGCTGGGGGGGGGGGTAATGTTAGTGTAGCAATACTGGTGGCTGGGGGGGGGTAATGTTAGTGTAGCAACACTGGTGGCTGGGGGGGGGTAATGTTAGTGTAGACACACTGGTGGCTGGGGGGGGTAATGTTAGTGTAGCAACACTGGTGGCTGGGGGGGGGGTATGTTAGTGTAGCAACACTGGTGGCTGGGGGGGGGTAATGTTAGTGTAGCAACACTGGTGGCTGGGGGGGGTAATGTTAGTGTAGCAACACTGGTGGCTGGGGGGGGGGTAATGTTAGTGTAGCAACACTGGTGGCTGGGGGGGGTAATGTTAGTGTAGCAACACTGGTGGCTGGGGGGGGTAATGTTAGTGTAGCAACACTGGTGGCTGGGGGGGGTAATGTTAGTGTAGCAACCCTGGTGGCTGGGGGGGGGTAATGTTAGTGTAGCAATACTGGTGGCTGGGGGGGGGTAATGTTAGTGTAGCAACACTGGTGGCTGGGGGGGGGTAATGTTAGTGTAGACACACTGGTGGCTGGGGGGGTAATGTTAGTGTAGACACACTGGTGGCTGGGGGGGGGGTAATGTTAGTGTAGACACACTGGTGGCTGGGGGGGGGGTAATGTTAGTGTAGACACACTGGTGGCTGGGGGGGGGGTAATGTTAGTGTAGACACACTGGTGGCTGGGGGGGGGTAATGTTAGTGTAGACAATACTGGTGGCTGGGGGGGGGTAATGTTAGTGTAGACACACTGGTGGCTGGGGGGGGGGTAATGTTAGTGTAGACACACTGGTGGCTGGGGGGGGGTAATGTTAGTGTAGCAACACTGGTGGCTGGGGGGGGTAATGTTAATGTAGACACACTGGTGGCTGGGGGGGGGTAATGTTAGTGTAGCAACACTGGTGGCTGGGGGGGGGTAATGTTAGTGTAGACACACTGGTGCTGGGGGGGGTAATGTTAGTGTAGAACACACTGGTGGCTGGGGGGGGGGTAATGTTAGTGTAGACACACTGGTGGCTGGGGGGGTAATGTTAGTGTAGACAACACTGGTGGCTGGGGGGGGGGTAATGTTAGTGTAGACACACTGGTGGCTGGGGGGGGGGTAATGTTAGTGTAGACACACTGGTGGCTGGGGGGGGGGTAATGTTAGTGTAGACACACTGGTGGCTGGGGGGGGGGTAATGTTAGTGTAGACACACTGGTGGCTGGGGGGGGGGTAATGTTAGTGTAGACACAACTGGTGCTGGGGGGGGGTAATGTTAGTGGTAGACGACACTGGTGCTGGGGGGGTAATGTTAGTGTTAAACACACTGGTGGCTGGGGGGGGTAATGTTAGTGTAGACACACTGTGGCTGGGGGGGGGTAATGTTAGTGTAACACACTGGTGGGCTGGGGGGGGGGGTAATGTTAGTGTAGACACACTGGTGGCTGGGGGGGGGTAATGTTCAGTGTAGGAAACTGTGGCTGGGGGGGGGTAATTGTTGGTGTAGCACACACTGGTGGCTGGGGGAGGGGGGGGTAATGTTAGTGTAGACACACTGGTGGCTGGGGGGGGGGGTAATGTTAGTGTAGACACACTGGTGGCTGGGGGGGGGGTAATGTTAGTGTAGACCACACTGGTGGCTGGGGGGGGGTAATGTTTAGTGTAGACACACCTGGTGGCTGGGGGGGGGTAATGTTAGTGTAGACACACTGGTGGCTGGGGGGGGTATTAATGTTAGTGTAGGACACACTGGTGGCTGGGGGGGGGGTAATGTTAGTGTAGACACACTGGTGGCTGGGGGGGTGGGAATGTTAGTGTAGACACACTGGTGGCTGGGGGGGGGGGTAAATGTTAGTGTAGACACACTGGTGGCTGGGGGGGGGTAATGTT